>NW_027187263.1:4245503-4270723 GCF_028583685.1 Petaurus breviceps papuanus | reverse complement strand
TCTGTCTCTCTCTCTCTCTCTCTCTCTCTCTCTCTCTCTCTCTCTCTTTCTCTGTCTCTCTCTCTGTCTCTCTGTCTCTTTGTCTCTCTCTCTGTCTCTCTCTGTCTCTGTCTCTCTCTTTCTCTCTGCGTGTGTGTCTCTGTCTCTGTCTCTCTTTCTCTCTCTTCTCTCTCCTCCTTGGGCAAGCTCTTTTCATACTCTGAGCTCCATATCATCCAGGCTCCATGTGTTAGTCCTTTTAATGGGTGGGGAAAATCTTCTTATTTCATTAAAATTACAGTATTCAAATAACATAGAGCCAGAGTCAGCTCACACAAGATTTAACCACTACTACTTTAAACAAATGGAGGACTTGTGATATTTCAGAAGATAAAAGAACTAGAATTACAACCAAGATTGGCCTACCCAGAAAAACTGAGTATAATCCTTCATGGGAAAAAATGGACATTTTTTAAAATAGTGAATTTTCAGGTATTACTGATGAAAAGATGAGAGCCGAATAGAAAACTTGAGTTTCAAATATAAGACTCAAGAGAAGCCTATAAAGATAAACATTAAAGAGAATTCATAAGAGACTTAAAGTTTAACTGTTCACTTTTCTATATGGGAAGATGATAGCTGTAACTTAAAAGATAATTATTATTATTATTAAGGCAGTAAGAAAGATTCTACATTGATAGAGGGCACAGGAGTGTGCTGATTGTGTTGGGATGATGTTTAAAAAATGGATAGATGAGAAAGAGGAATGCCCTGGGAGAAGGGAGATGAGAAAGGACAAACTGGGAAAATTATCTCACATAGAAGAGGCACAGAGGGAAAAGCTTTAATAGTGAAGCAAGGAATGGTGGGGGAGTAGGCAAAACTTGAACCTCCATCTCATCTAAATTGGATCAAATAGGGGATAGTATTCCTGCTTTTTTTTCCTAATAAATCCTACTCTGTTCTTTATTTTATGTGATTTAGATGATATGGTGCTAGACCTAGGACCAAGAAAACTTGAGCTCATGATTTGTATATGACATTTATAAGGGAAAGGAAGAAGCATTTATTTAGTACTCCTATGTGTCAGGTACTGTGCTAAATGCTTTACAGATATTTTCTCACTTGATCCTCAGGACAATCCTGTGTAGTAGGTGCTATTATGACATCCATTTTACAACTGAAGAAACTGAAACAGAACTAAAGTGATTGGCCAGGGTCATTCAGGTCTTCCTGACTCTAGGCCTACTGCTCTATCTCCTGTGCCATCTAACTTCCTTGATTAGTTGGCTGATCATGGGAAATTTATTCAACCTCTCTTATCATCAGTATTTTCATCTCTCAAATTGAAAAACAATACCTCTAGTATCCATCTTTCTAGATAGTCTTCAGGTTTACATGAGAAAATGTTTCTAAAACTCTTTGTAAACATTCAAATGAGAGATAAATATTAGTTATTTATTCAACTGTATAGTGAAGACTAAAATCGTCCACAGTAAAAACCAAACTACAAATGGGCAGAGGCTGTTTTTGGTTTTGTTGTTGTATCTCTAACAAAATGCCTAGTCCACAATTTTTGAATTGAATTAATTGAAAATGAATGACACTCTTGGAGTACTTTGGATGGTGCAATCTCCTAGCCCAGATCATTAGCAGGCATTGTGTTTTATTTATATTTGTATCCCAGAACCAAGCACAATGTATGATATATTATAATATATTATAAAATGTGAAACATTTTTATTAGTCAAATACACTGTTGGGTCCTTGATAAAAATACAATTCTGATTCTTATTAAGGACAGCCTTAAGAAACAACATGGAAAACCAAGTATATCCTTGTAAAAAGCCAAATTTTATATGTAACCAAAATACTGCACGCAATATGGTTGTCTCACTTCAATAAAAATATAACAGTTATTAACTAATTAGACCTCAAGTCATTGTTTTGTAACTACTTTTTCTTATTGCTATATGTCATTAAAGAGAATATGAAAGAAGTATAACACATGATCCTTGCTCTCAAGAGCTAATAATTTGGTTGAAAAGACAAAAGGAATGTGATTTAATGAAATTAATTTGATAGATTTTAATTATTTTTTCTTCTTTATTTTATTACACAGTGTGTTTCAGCAACCTGATTTAAAATATAAATAATGTCTACTTTATATCCCGTGCACCTAACATACTGGTTTTTTTTTTTTCAGAAAATACTCACAATTTATTCCCAATAACAGTAATATCAATAGCAATGTCACCCCTTCAGGGAAGTATTTTGAAATACATTTGTTGTTGCTGTTTGGGGTTTATTTTTTGGGGGGTGGTTAGCAAATAATTTTTTAGCATTTTTCTTTTATTTCTTTGGAATTATAGTTCAGTGCCTGGGTTTTAATTCAGAACAATACTTCACGGCAATAAATTATGTTGAAATAAATGAGACATATAGGAAATATAGACATAAGTCTCCCTCTGTCCTATTTTTTCTTGATAATGGGTTCCTCCTACTACCCAGCAATTTTTTTTATATTTGAATATTTGATTTTAAAACTTTCAGTTCCAGATTCATTCCCTTCCCCCCCCTGCCACCCACCCCCACTGGGGGGACAAACAGTTCAGTGTAGGTTGTACATGTGTGGCTAATGCAAAACAATAACATAGTAGATGTATTGTAAAAGACTGACTATTTTTCCCTCCCTCCTATCCCACCTCCCACTTGTTCTATTCTCTACTTTGATCCTGTCCCTTTTCAAAAGTGGGTGCTTCCAACTTCCCTCCCCCCCAGCCTGCCCTCCCTTCCATCATCCCCCCTCACGTCCCCTTCCCCCCCTATTCTCCTGGAGGGTGAGATCCCCTATTTAGTGTGTCTTTCCCTCCCTTCTCAAGCCAGATTCAATAGGAATAAGGTTGACCTATTCCCTTTTGCCTTCCTATTCTTCCCCTCCATTGTAACCATTTTCCCTTGCCTCTTCTGTATGAGATAGTTTGCCCCACTCTATCTCTCCCCATCTCCTCCCATTATATTCCTCTTACCTCTTAATTTCACTTTTTAAGTATCATCCCTTCCTGTTAAATTGGTCCCGTGCCCTCTATCTATGTATACCTGTAAACGTATATATACACATTCACATATGTATTCATATGCCCACATACCCTCATATAAAGACATATATATATTTCTAATCTCTTCAACTACTGAGAAAAGTTTCATAGGTTACAATTATTGTTTTTCCATGTAGGAATGTTAATAGTTCAACTTTGGCCAGGTGGCTCAGCGAGCAAGAGCACCGGCCCCAGTGCTGAGATGACCCGGATCAAATCCGGGCCCAGAGACCCAGCACCACACCCAGAAACAACAACTGGCCATGGAACCCCGAACAAGCCACTCAACCCCGATTACTTCAAACAAAAAAATAGTTCAACTTTGATAAGTTCCTTATGATTTCTTTTGCCTGTTTACCTTCTCATGCTTCTCTTGCTTCTTGTATCTGAATGTCAAATTTTCTATTCAACTCTGGTTTTTTCAGCAAGAATGCTTGAAAGTCCTCTATTCCAATGAATGACCATATTTTGCCCTGAAACATGATACTCAGTTTTGCTGGGTAGGTGACTCTTGGTTTTAATCCCAGCTCTGTTGACCTCCGTAATATCACATTCCAGGCCCTTCGATCCCTCAGTGTAGAGGCTGCCAGATCCTGGGTTATCCTGATTGTGTTTCCACAATATTCAAATTGTTTCTTCCTGGCTGCTAGTAATATTCTCTCCTTAATCTGGGAATTCCGGAACCTTGCTATAATATTCCTAGGAGTTTTCCTTTTGGGATCTTTTTCAGGAGGTGATAGGTGGATTCTTTCAATCTCTATTTTGCCCTCTCGTTCTAAAACATCAGGGCAGTTTTCTTTGAGGACTTCCTGGAGGATGCTTTCCAGGCTTTTACTTTGGTCATGGCTCTCAGGCAGTCCAATAATTTTTAAATTATCTCTCCTGGATCTATTTTCCAGGTCAGTGGTTTTTCCCATGAGGTATTTCACATTGCCTTCTATTCTTTTATTTGTTTGGATCTGTTTGACTGCATCTTGATTTCTCATAAAGTCATTAGCTTCCATTTACTCCAATCTAATTCTGAAGCAATGATTCTCCTCAGTGAGCTTTTGAGATTCTTTTTCCATCTGACAAATTCAACTTTTTAAGGCATTCTTCTCCTCATTGCCTTTTTGAGCCTCCTTTGCCATTTGAGTCAGTCTGTTTTTTAAGGTATTATTTTCTTCAGTCAGGCTGTTGACTCTCATTTCATAATTTTCTTGCATTGTTATCATTTCTCTTCCCAAATTTTCCTCCACTTCTCTTATCTGCTTCTTAAGGTCCTCTATGGCCTGTAACCAGCTTGTATTTTCCTTTGAAGCTTTTGGTGCAGGAGTTCTGACTTCACTGATTTCCTACTGTTCCATGCCTTGCTCCTTCTTATCCCCAAAATAGGAGTGTAATGTTGGAATCTTCTGTCTGCTTTGTTTCCTTTGCCTGCTCATTTTGCCACTCAATGATTTGACTTTTGGGCTTTTTGCCACAGTAGGACTCTGCCACCAGACAGGGGAGTTTTCGTCCCACATGCTGGGGTTTTCTCAGCTGCCGGAGGTATTAGATGGGTGCCCTCTCTGAGGTCTCCACACGCTCTGGCAAGCTGGACACACACCCCAGGACCTCCACCCTAGACTGCAATCCAGATACAAGCAGGTTAAAGCAAGAGCGATGACCCCTCAGACTGGTGCTTGGTCTCCCTACACTCTGCAGGCCAGGAGCTGAAGCTGCCATGTGGCGTTGGCAGGCTGTGCTGGCGTCTCAGCGGTTTCTCACTCCGGGGGTAAAAGCCATGCACTCCCACTTCCTGGGTCCCAAAGTCCAGACTGCACTGGCCTCTCACCTTGTCCTTCGCATCTATGTATTGATAAATCTGGAAATGGCCACAGCTGCTGCTGATCTGGAGTCCCTCTGGCTGGCGGCTGGTCAGGCCCGCCCTGGAGCTAAAGCCTCTGCGTGGTGCTGGGCTCGGCTCCCAGAGTGCTGCACTGGCCGATTCCTGCCGGCCTGCCGGGCTGTCCTCAGTGGGAGGTTAGCTTCACTGTGTCATTTTGTGGGTTCTGCAGCTCCAAAGTTTGCTTAGAGTCCCCTTTTTACATGGATTGGGGAGGGTGGAAACCGGAGCCGCGGGAAGGTCGTGCTTCTACTCCCCCAGCAATTTTTTTAATGAAATGCTCAATACACAGTTGCATAGTGAATTTCTACACAAACAGATTTCTCTATAAACCAGGTCTGAAAATGAAGGTCTGTTTCATTTTAAGTTCATCACCTCTCTGTTAAGAGATGAAATGGCATGTTTCATTTTTATTCTTTTGGATTCATAGTTTGTTATTTTATTAATCAGATTTATAATGTCTTCCAAAGTTCTCATTTTTCAAGTTGTTCTAGTTCTGCTCACTACTCTCTGAATTGCTTCACAGGGTTCTTTCCAATTTCTTCTGAAATTGCCTGTATCATTATTTCTTTGCCACAGTAATACCCCATTACCTTTGCATAACACAATTTGTTATCCATTCCCCAATAGGAGGATACGCCCTTAGATTCCAATATTTGGCTACTATGAAGTAGTTTCATACATGTAGATCTTTTTTCTTTTATTTCTTTGGGGGTATAATCCTAGTATACCTTGGTCAAAGGATATGTGAAATTGAGTAAATGTGGTGACTAGTTCAATATTACTTTTTTAAAAGGCCATCATAATTCCAGCAACAATACACTTCTGATCCTGTTTTCCTGCTCCAACAGTAGACATTTTCCTGCTTTGTCACCATTGCTAATATGATGGTTTTGAGGTAGAACATCAAAGTTGTTTTAGTTTTTTCTCTGATTATTAGTAATTGAGAGTGATTTTTCCCCATGTGGTGGTTGATAGCTTGGATTTATTCCTTTTAAAATGTTCTATTCAAATCCTTTGACTGTTCATTTATTGCAGAAATGTACTGCAACCATTTTCCCAGTCACCTGCTTCCCTTCTAATTCTAACTATATTAGGTTTCTTTATGCAAAGTATTTTTAAATTTTATATAAGCAAAATTATGCACCTTACCCTATGTGATCCTCTCTATTATTTGTTTGTTCATGATGTCTTCCCTTAGCAATAGCTTTGAAAGGTAACTCCTTCTCTAATCTATTATGTGACATTTTATATCTAGGTCATGTATCTATTTGGAGTTTATCTTTTGTGAAGTATTAGCCTAAACCTAATTTCTGTCAGACAGCATTCCAATTTTCCTAGAAGATTTTGTTAAATAATAAGCTTTTGTCCCAGTAATGGAGGTCTTTAAGTTTAATACTATTCTGCTGTGTTTGCTTGTGTCTCTATGCTCTATAACTAATCTGTTCCATGGTTCTACCACTTTTTGTAACCAGCAAAAAAATTCACTACAATCATTACTAATTTGTAGTTCAATATGAGATCTGGTAATGATTGACCTCCTTTCCACATTTTTACTCATTATTACCCTTGATTTTCTTGACCTTTTGTTCTCCCATATGAATTTTGCTATTTTTAACTCAATAAAATATTCCTTTGGCACTTTGATACAAAGCTGAACAAGTAAATTAATTTAGCTGATTAATTTAGCTGATATCATTTTATCATATTAGCTCAACCTTTCGTTGTTGTTGAATCTTACAGTTGTATTCAACTCCTTGTTACCCCTTGTTACCCCTTGTTACCACAAGGACCTTGTGTTTTCTTGGCAAAGATACTAGAGTGGTTTGCCATTCCCATCTCCAGTGTATTAAGGCAAAGAGAAGTAAAGTGATTTGCCTAGGGTTACACAACTTGTAAGTATTTCATTCTAAATTTGAACTCAGGTCTTCCTGACTCCAGACCTAGCACTCTATCTGCTGAACCATCTATCTGCTTCCATATTATAATTTTATTATACTTCTTCATTCTACCCATAAACATATATTAAAAATCTACTATATTTAATTCTATAGGAACAAAAAACTGGTCATTTTTGTTGTCCTAAAAGAGTTTATGATTATCAAAATGTATATTTCATGTGTATATAAGGATATAATGAAGTAATAATAATAACATATTTATATTGTAATCATTTATAATTTGTAGAGTGCTTTCTTCCCAACTGCCTTTTAAGATGGGTAATACTAGCATTATTTTCCCCATATTCCTAATGATGAAGCTGAAATTCAAAGAGATTATGTGACTTCTCCATGGACACAGAGTTAGCAAATATTAAAAACAAAAATAATTGAATCTAAGTATCCTTAGTTCATGCCTAGAACTTTTTATACTATCAACAAAGTAAGAGTGATGAGGGAGTGATCCATACAAAAGCTTCCAAGCAAATCTGGGGAGGAGGAGATCACTTCCTGTTCTTGGAATCAAAGAGAGCTTTGTTTGCAGGAGCTATCACCTAAATAGAGTCTTGAAAGAAGAAAAAGGATCTCACAAGTATTAAGGGATAATTTGTGTAAATCTTTGAAAGCAGAAAATACAAACACAGGACCTGGGAATAGCTATTAATCCAGTTTGAGTGGAACAGAGAATGTAATGGGGAGCAGTGTGGGATTTGGCAAGAAATCTAAGTTGGAGTCATGTGGAAGGGCACTATAAATGTCAAGCTAAGACATTATGGAGCAAGTAGTCACTTAAGTTTTTTATATGTTTTCTCTTTTGTTTTATTTTTCATTTTAGTAGGTTGAGTGCTGGGCCTGGAGTCAGGTAGCCCTGAGTTCATATCTGGCCTCAGACATGTATTAGCTTTGTGATTATTGGCAAGTCATTTAACCTCTGTCTGCCTCAGTAGCCTCAACTGTAAAATGAGGATAATAAAAGCACCTACCTCACAGATTGGTTATGGGAATCAAATAAGATATTATTTATAAAAGCACTTGGTACAGTGCCTAGCACATAATAGATGTTATCTAAATGTTTATTTCCTCTTTTCCCCTTTAAACAGCAAAGCGATAGAGTCATTTGACAGAATCATAGGGTAGCAAGTATGTAAGACCCCATTGAGTTCCTCTTGCCCAGTACATTTGAATGACTCAAAAGTTGTGATCGTGGATTATCAGGATGATGGCAAGGCTATTAGCAAATGTAGAGAAGTTAGAAGGATATTCGTGTCCAAATAGGAAAAGGATTAATTGAGATTTATACATTTTGAGATAGAAAACAATTGTTACATTATGTGATATTGAATTTGAATAAATGAACTTGCTCTGCACTAGAATAGTTGGAGGAAATGTCACAGGGATGGAAGGTATTTAAATTAAGCCTTGAATGGGTAGGTCTGACTGGAGGTCCTCCATGGATATTCTATATGACATTACCAAAGGGGTAGGGAATGGGCATGGAATGAACAAATGGCAGTGAACAGACCAGCCTAAATAAAACCGAAATATTGTGTTAAGAAATAGTATTTGGACAACTAGGGTGGGGCAAGATTATGAAGTGTCTTTAAATCTAAGTAGAGGAGTTTAGACTTGATGTTGTAAACATAGTTTTAGATTCTTAAGAAACCAGTTTATAAAGACCAGTCTAGCAGCAGAAGACAAGATGTATAATAGCAAGAAATGACTTAAGGCAAAGAAATCAGAACGGAGTTTGTCATACTCATTATGTTATGAGATAATGAGGCCCTGGAATAGCAAGGGGTAAAGTAGAAAGAGTACTGGCTCTGATGTCAGAAGACCTGAAGCCTAATACTTCTTTTGATGGACATATAACCTAGATAACATTGGAAAAGTTATTTAAATTTCCTAAGTCTCATTTTTATCATTTGTAAAATGAAATGTAACCAGATGATCTCTGATGTCCATTCCAACTCTAGATAAAGAGATCTTATGAATGGTTACACTAAAAATAAAGATGAAAAAATGAATCCTGGAGAATTTTAAAAGAAGCAAAGGTGATGTTTAGAGAAAATTAGGTAAAAGGGATGATAAAGGAAAGACTTAAAGATCCTATATAATATTCTAAAGAAATGGTGATACCACTAGGAAAAATGGGATAAATAAGAAGAAAAGCTAGTTTGGATGAAATCAGGGTAACATTAGGTAGTTATAAAGTTTATTTTCCAGAGGAGGACAACTAAAATGACAAAGGGGCTTGGGAATTGATACAAGATATCTAAATAAAGTCCTTCATCTGAAAGTAAAGAAAGGCATGAAGAGAGATAGAGTAAATAGAGTGCTAAATTTCTATGACTACTGGCCATGACCCCAAAGGAATTCTACCAATGTTTGTTTAAGCTTATTGGACACAATCAAGATTTGTGTATTTATAATTGGCTCTAGTTCCACTTATGTATGTATGAAACTACACATCTGTAGGCCCTCATCTAACAGATGGTTGGACCATTATTGTCTGAATAAAGCTTGCTCTCTGGGATTGGTTACATCTCATTTCCCTAAGGATAAACAAGACAGGTTTCCAAGAGACATCAATGAAATGGATCAATGATGTCTATAAATCATATTTTCTTATGTATATGTATGAGTGGATATGGGCACATGATTTGCATAGTTCTTGATGAATTCCATATTTAGATCACTCTACAGTGATGCTCCCCGATGTCCTTTAAAGTCACAAGCTTTACCAGTAAAAGAACTTCAAAAATGTTATTGATTACTCCGTTTGCACAGGTATTTTCTCTTCAGCATCATATCAGTTACTTCTAACCAGAGACAATAAGATAGCTGAGACCTCTTATCAGAGGAGAATCTATAATGAAATGAAAACGTCAACAAAAATAATGATAATGATAGTAATAATTTGATACAATATTCAAAGTTTCAAAACTATAATCCTATTATAAAATGCTGATAAAGCACTGTATGTTTTACAATGTACAAAGCTGTAACCACATGGTATGGAGAAGATGATTACTAGATCTGGGTTTAGACTACTATGTATTCTTTCTTTGACTTTGGTCAAGTCACTTTTCTTGTCTAGGCTCCATTTCTTAAAATATAAAACGAGTGGATTGGACTAAATTATTTTGAATGTCTCTTCCACCTCTGAATTCTGTGAACAACAATCCTGTGAATTGGATAGTGCCAATGTTATTTAATCCTAATTTACAGGTTAAAAAAATGTAGGCTCAGATGCTTATATTCATCACACAAATAGAAATTAGAAAAGGCTGCATTTAGATCCAGGTTTTCTTAATTCAAGTTCTGTACTCTTCAAATTACAACAAATCAATCAATTTGCACCTAGACTATATGTCCCTCAAATACATTCTACTTCCTGTCTCCTTTGCCTTTAGATATGATGACTTTCATGTTTGAACCGAACTACTATTTCAGCTTTGCTTTTAAAATCTCTGATTTTCTACAAAATTTAAAGAGTCAGTCTCTCTTGTATGAAGACTTTCTTAAACCTAAAACAGCTTACCAGTATGTTATCTCCTAAAACTAGCTTATATTCATTTTGCATTTATCTGTATATACTTATATACTATGTGTATGGGAGGGCAAGCTCAATGAGGACAGGGACTGTTCACTTTTGTACCTCCAATGCAGTAGGCAAACATCTGGATTTAATATGTATTGCATTATTTTTTATGCATTAATGTAACATATTCATCTAAATTGTCAGTTTCTTAAGGGAAGGGACTCAGTCCTCTATATCTTTTTTTGTATCTGTTTTTGATCATCATAGTGAATGCTCAACAAAAACATTGATTTCATTTTTTATTTGATATTGGAAGATTTTAAAAATCTAAAAAGAGGGAATCTAGTGAATATAGACTTATTTAACAAAATTTCAAACAAGGGAAGTATCTTGAACAGCAAGAGAGTTGAAGAAGTCATTGAACAGGAGATACTATGCTTTGTAGGAGGATATTTATGGAACATATTACTGGCAAGGTTGAAGATATGAATAAATCGATTAAAGGCTTAAATAAAATCACAAGTTATAGTCCCATAATAGGCTGTTAAGGAAAGGATATTTGGAAAGCATTCCTCACACTTTTGAAGTTGTTTATCATGAAAGGTCACTATGCTTTCTCACAAAATATTCCATGGTGACACCATTAGGGACAAAAAAAACCCAGCTAGTTTGACTTCTTGTTTCCTCTGGTACAGAAATTGGGCCAGGCTATTGAGATGCAAAGATGGAATAAGACATAGTCCATGCCCCCAGGGAGTTTGAAGTCTAATAAATCATTTTTTGTACTTAATCCTGCCAAAAATATGCTTATTTATGCAATACATCTCATCACATACTAACACTATGTAAATTCACATGTTCAACAGGGAGGAAAAACAAACAGTTGTACCTGTTTGTATATCAAAATGTAAGAATAATGACTCAGATTTAATCAGGTTCCTATCTGACTTGTTGATTACAAGATGTTAGCTATTGTCATGCATTCTAGGAATTCAGAAATTCTTTGCTTTAGGGATGGATCCTTGTAGTTTTTTAGCTTCAAATAAGTTTCCTGAGTGATCTATGTATGCTGTTCTTAATCTTATTTAAACAAACAAGCTGCAACTTGAAGTCACACACTTGCTGCACAAAGTACCAAATGTGGCCTACTCAAGCACATTTGAGACAGAACAGCAGTAAGCAGAGAAGTTAGGCTTGCACAATCTGTCAACAAACTAATAAATTATACAGGAGAGGGGAGGAAGAACTTCCTTTCCATGGCCATCTGTTCTGCACAGGGGAATAATTTAGTACTTGGGGTTCCAGCAGATCTGCCAGCTCCAAAAAGATAAGCAAAACCTCCTTACTTAAAAAGTTCAGGTCTAATCCTTTTAGCAACTGATTAGAAAAAAGCCCCCCTTTTTTTTTCTTTTGGCATCCTTTCTGTAAATTTTAAGGGATTACTAAGAAATATAAGTACATAGCTGGAATGTCCATTTAGAACCAAACTGTGAAAGCAATATGCATGCAGCTTTCTCCTGACATCAAGAGGAGTTATACCTGTACAACAGAGATAAACTGTGGCCCCATCTTGATTGTTTCCATAGAGTCAGTGTTGAACTGCATGATTCTAAGAGCTGATCATTTGAGGCTAATATTGTAACTTCCTATTCCAGCTAAGGATTCTGTTAGATTTTTGTTTCTATTTTTCTAGGCTTTTATAATCACTGAGTAGATATTTTCCCTTGAATTTTCAGGACTACAAGGTCTCATTTTTTCATGTTATATGACTCACAGTTCCTGTAACAATCAATGCTCAATGAATATCTCTCATGTAAGCATGAAATTGCATACTGATATGATTACTTAAATGATTTTCTTCAAATACATTCCTTTGTAATGGCTTTTAAATCCATTAAACCAGTTAATCTCAAAGAATTTAAGATTACATTTTTTTTAAAGCAATTGGGGTTAAGTAACTTGCTCAAGGTTACACAGCCAGTTATTTCTGGGTGTGGCTCTAAGTATCTGAGTCCAGATTTGATCCCCAGGTCATCCCGACACTGGGGCCGGTGCTCTTACTCACTGAGCCACCTGGCCGCCCCTTAAGATTACATTTTAAGGAAGGAATAATCTATCTCTTTCCACCTAATGTGAAAATGTTAAGGAGACAACTTAAATTTTATAACTTTATCATTAAATTGCTAGGTATTATGAAGCATACTTGTAATCCCTACTACAAGGGAGGCTGAGTATCTCTTGAGCTTGAAAGTGCCAAGTTGCAGTGGGCCAAGCTGATGGTATGTCCACATTAAAGTTCTTGTTAATGTGCCAAGTCCCCAGGAAAGGGAGGCCACTTGGTTGCCAAAGGAAGAATGAATCAGCTCACATTGGAAATCTCCCTTGCTGATCAGAGTGGGATAAGACCTGTAAGTAGCCCCTACACTTCTAGCCCATGAAATAGGGGAATGTGGCTCGAAAACAAACCAATAAGCAAAACCTCCCAAATCATTAAAGTTGTAATACTGAAGAAGTATAGCATTGAAGATTTCACACATGTGAAAACTCGAGTGGACTAATGGTGTGGTTGGTGTGGATACTCCCTCTACTGGTACAGATCATAAGCTGACATTTGCAGAATTTGGTTCATCTTTCTGCAAAATTTGTATGCAATGTATCTCTCCTTTAGTAATTTATATATTGTGCAAATGCCAAAATGAGAATGACAACAGCACCTACCTCTCAACATTGTTGTGGGGATCAAATGAGATCACATTTTAGCACACTTAGCATAGGGCCTGACTCATAATAGGTGCTTAATAAATGCCTGTTCTCTTTGCCTTCACCTTTCACTGCATGAACAAGCGTGAAACTTCTTCATTGGTAATTTATCGCAGCTAATTTACACACATGCAGATTCTTTTCTTATCCTTTGGGCCATTCACAGTGTTGATTCTTTTGAAGTTGTTGTATTCCATGATCCAAAAGAAATAAATTAAGTAAATAAGGAATATTTTCCTTGTTTGTTTTTCTTTAATGAACATCTCTAGTAATGTTAATATTAGACATCCAGTATTGATACTGGCTGAAGTAGATTGTTTTGACATAACTTTGTACATATGTGTGTATTTCATTTTTTTAAATGATTTAATGATTATTATTCAATTTAACTTGTCATACCCCATTCAGGATTAGAGACAAGTCAGTGACACCAAGATTTATACCAATAGGATTATAACAACACATTCAGAACCCTTTGTTGTACATCTAGTGATTTGGCAATATGAGGAGAAATACAGTGTTACCACAGATAAAGAGCCTGTTCAGATACATACAGGCAACCCCAAGTCACTTCTAGAGCCTACATGCCCAATTTCCAAAGAGGATCTCAGGGTCTCCAGTGAGTACCAATGAGTACTTCCAGACTAGTCACAGAGGCCAGCATCACCAGATTGATTTAATCTGGGAGTACAATTAAGCAAAAATAATTAGGGTAAAATCAGTTTCCCTAACTTCTATGGAGTGACTGTAACCACTTTCTCTTAAGATGAAGTCAGAAACTTAGCTTAATTAACAAGACACATGCAAGCACAAAGTCCAGACACACACATGCACACACGCTATTGCAATGCAGATCTAATGCCACTATAATCTAGTTCCATAACTTTAGCAATCCTGGTATCTCTATGAACCCACCTTAAAAATTAGGAATCCAGGTCAGGGGAAATCGCAGTATAGTAATATCATGGGTTTTTCTTTAAGTCATTCAATCAATCATTGCTATAATAAGAACTATGACCATTTGACCTTTAGTCAGATAATGAATTTCCCTCTAAATATTCAGAAAAACTTCAGATGTTCTGCAGCAGAAGTGTCAAACATGCTGCCTACAATGCCAGCAACCAGATTAAGATGGAATTGGGAAATATTGAACAAAAGTAGATAGAAATACAATAGAGCATAGGTAATGCCATATGTTGCTTTCTATATTAATATGCTGTCTGTGTAGAACCTTATGTATGGTTTAGTAATCCTGGTTTCTATTTGAGTTTGACACCATTGCTCTATACCTTTTATAGTCAATTCTGTACCTTTACAGAAGAATTAAAAGAGGACCACACTGAACTGAGGTCTCCTAGATATGTGTTTGTTTTATGGGTTGCTATGGCCAAACTGTCAGCACCTTGTGGCCATTCATCTTGGTATGAGGCTGTCCATATTGGCTAGGCTGATGCTCTCAGATGAAAGAAGTTCATTGCAGGAGCTATACTAAAACTTTTCCAACTTTTTAGGAACTTAGCTGGTATAACTTTTAAGAATTCAAATGTTACCTACACACTTTAAATGGTAATGATGACAAGATATTAGTTTCATTTGGTGAGAATAGATAGTGGGGTTGTCATCTACATGTGTGGTAAGTGTTCACACTGATGAAATCATGAATCATTCAAAGTATCAAATTAAATCTAGTGAACATAAATATTGTGAGGAAAAATAGATTCCCTCTTCATCGGTTAAGTCCATCATCCTACTACCACTGCACCTAACTGAGCAGTTGAAAAAAAGTAAAACAAGCACCCTAGAAAGCCAACAGGCATTCTGGAAATATTGGTTATCTTTGAATCATTAGCTTAAAACTCACAGAGTAAGAATTAGAAATGCTGAATATAGAGGTAGTTGGAGAAAGTTAGCACTGGAGTCCCTACGCAAGTCTTAAGGGGATGAGCTAACAAAAAAGATGCAATCCATGACACAAAATCCTCATGGAATTCCTAACTCTCTGACCATTTCTAGTCTACCTTCTTTGCTGACTCCTAATTCTGCTCTGATACCCTAAATATAGCTGCTTCCTTATGTGGATGATAAAAAAGTGATGTCAGATTCAGAGGATGCAAACACATATACACACACGCACATGTACACACACGTGTGTGTATTGTACAACTACAAAAATTAAAATAAAACAATAAAAGACAAAAGGAGTCAGAGAATATGCAAAGATTAATATTGATTCCAAATTATTAATTTTGAAATAGACTTCCTTCTGCTTCTTTGACAGATGGCAGACTATAGGGACAAAATCTTACATTCTCCATACTCCATGATGGTCACTGTATCAGATGGTTTTAATTGCTTCTTTGTTATCCTTTTAATGGATGACACTGAAGAGACAGGTTATAATTAACAATACACTGTTCAATTTTATTCAGTAAACAAATATCTACTAAAAACAACTATCCATAAGGCACTTTTCTACATTATAAAGATAGAAAGACAAGAATAAATGCTTCATATCCCTATGACATCTTACATTCTGTTGTTTGCAGTTTTCAAAATGCATCAGCAATACATTTAATTTTAAAACATTTATATGCCCTTTGAGGTTCTGTCCTGGGCCCTTTTCTCTGATCTCTACACTCTCTCCAATAATGATTTCCTCAAATTTTGCGACTTTACCCATTACCTATATGACTTTCAGAATTTTTGCCTCTACCACCTAATCTTTCCCCAGAACTTCACAACCAGATTTCCAATAAAACTCATTTCTAACTCATCTCTTGCTTATCTTGTTGTGCTTACTTAATTCTAGCTCTTCCTAAACCATCCTTTATGCCACTAGTTAAACAATCTTCCTAATACTTTATTTTGATTCCATCAGTCTAAACAAAAAAGCCAGTGACTTTCCATTGCCTATCAGTTAAAATTTAAGCTCTTAATCATGCTATGCCAGGCCCAGTGAAAAACAAAACAAAACTGGGTTTAGGTTCCTGGGACTTTAGGTTTGAATACTGGTTGTGTCATTCCCTGCGTTTGAGACCTGGTGCATGGCACTTTATCAGCTTTCAACCTTTTTATCATTAAAATACAAGAACTCATTATTGTTAGATTATTACACATTATTTATAATTATATATGCCATATGATCATAATTCTTTAATATTAGAAGAATAAGATCTTTTTTCTCAGAGATAATAATGCAATGAAAAAAAAATGGATTCTGAGTTGAAGAACTATCCTTCAAATTAGGTTCTGTATTTAATACCTATGTGAATGTGGACAAATCACTTAGCCTCTCCAGATCTCAAACTCTAACCCAACTAGGATAGGCATAATAACTTTTACTGTCTTCAAACTCTAAATATTTCACTCTTTGATACTTCCTTTCCACTTCATCTCATAGATTATCTCTCCTTTAGTCTGTCAAAGGCACACTGCATTCCATTCTATTCTTACTCTCTCCTATCTCTATCCCTTGGTTAATGTAGCACCTCTTGCCTGAATGCTTTCTCCTCCATTTTCCGCCATCTCCATTTGTTGAAGGCCCTCTCTTATTTCTAGGTCATACTTCAGTGCTACATCTTCTATGAAGTCACCCCAAGTTCCATGCATCTCATGAAAGTAACCTCTTCTTCCTTATACTTCTCAAGCAATTTTTTCATGGATGTACTTATTTTGTACTTATTCTCCAGCCACCTTTTCCAAAGTTTTTTTTGCATAAATATATATATATATATATATATATATGATTTTCTGCTAGAGTATAAACTTCTTGACTGTGGCTTCTGTACCAGATCTATCTTTGCAACCCCAGCACTTAGTACATCACCCTGTACATTGAAAGTATTTAATAAATGTTGAATGAAATTGATTTAGTAATACTCTAGAATTTCTGAATAGAATACCTTTAATGGTGTGCAGGAAAACTCTGAGTGTTTTTTTTTTTCCCAGACAGGACAAGCTTCAATTAATAGGGAAGATGCTCCCTCCTTTGTTTTATTTATTGATGTGAAGCAGCAAGAGGTCCAGGAAAATAAAGTTTTGAATTAAAAAAAAACTTGCTTCATTTAAATTAAGAGATTTAGAGCAGTACCAGACAAGTGAGGCATACTAAGAAAGAAAAAAATAATAATAATCACCAATTTATAAGTCCATCCCAAAATAAAAATTAAATATTTCAAGGACTCTATCTAGTTGAGGTTTTTTTTTTTCAAATTCTTCTGTTACACAGGCTCCAAGTGATTCACAAATCCACAGAGATCTCTTAGACATGGTCAGCACAACTGATTATTTTTCTCGTCCAACTAGAGCAGGTGCTGGAAAACATAAATAAAAAACAACCAATCTGAATGTCTTCTGGGGATTCTCCAATAATCTGGAACTCAGGCCAAAGTTATTAATGAACCTTAACTTGGGACCCATCAATTTTTAAGTAAAAGAAATTGTTTGTAGGTGGGATAATAGTATGTGCTCTGAACTCTGTTTTCCTATATATAAGCCATCAATTTATCATTTAGGACTTTTTGGTGATTTAGAAAGTAGCAGGATTTTTTTCACAAAATAAACCTAATTGATACCAAAAAAGTACAATATCTACTATGAGTTATGTTAAATCTATAGAAGCCATAATGTCCAAAATAAGGTGAGATGAAAGATATGTGTTAGTTTTTTAACCTACAATTCTTTCGTTTTACAGAGTGCATTAATTCCTTTGAGTTAATTTCCCCATAAGTATGAATAATAAAAGGCAATTATGAAAAGAGAATGGAAAATATTAGATAAAGGCACATACGTTCTTTCTGTGGAAAATACCAGTTTTTCCTTAATTTGAAAGCATTTACAAATGACAACCCATTATCATTTGGCTACATATAGGAACTAGATGGTACAATAGATAGAATACTGGGCCTGGAGTCAGGAAGAACTGAGTTCAAATACTGTCTCAGACAATTCCTATCTGTGTCATATAGGATGAGTTGCTGAACTTCTGTTTTCCTTTCTTTCTCTTTCCTCATTACTTCCTAGGATGTCTGTGATGATAAAATGACTTGATATTTGCAAAGAACTTTGAAAGCCTTAAACCACTAAAAAAAATACTAACTCTTGGTTTTTTTTTGTGATTGTTACATGAGCAAAAATTCCAATTTGACAAATTCATTGATCTTTAATGAAGGATCCAATTCATTTCAATAGCAACATATTTAAAATATTTTTCCCAAACCTTTCCTTAACTAACTTCTCTAGTTTTATTTCTTGGTTTCATTTATTTGTTTTTGAGATTCTATATCTAAATTTAGTCATTATAGAAACATTGTTTATTTATTTATTACTCTTAGCAACTAGTTGCTGTCTAAACATAAGTATTCCACATTCTGGGATCCATCTGTCAGTGTTGATGGAAATAGAAGATGTTCAACCTCAGTTCCAGAACATTCTACACCCAGAATATGTCATTGTCCTTCTTTACACTGTTGTTTTCCCCACAGATTCCTGAACTTCCAAGTTCTCCACCACTTCCCTGCCAAGAAAACCTGTATCTCCTTCCAATTGTCAAACTTAAAAATTTGTATTGAACTGGACAGCAATTCCCTCCCTTTCTAAGCTTCTCTGAACAATAGCTTTCTAAAATCTACTTTCTTTTTTTTTAAGATTGTTATTTTTTTCCAGTTATGGTTAAGGCATTATATTATGATAGAGACATTTGATGATGAAATTGACCTTTTTCATCCACATGAACAGTTGCCTACTGCTTAAGCAAGTTCCAAAGTTTTATCCAATTTACCCATCCAGGTTTACAGGTGGCTGATTACAAGTTCATCTTATATAATGCAAGAAATATTTAGCTGCAAATGTGCATACAGATGCTCTTTTTAACTGGGGCCAATTTTTAATGAAATCAAGTATTTGCTATTCCAATGAATCTTGTAAATCCTTCTGTAAAATAATCACTGGCAATGATCTTTTGTATTTGAATTTTCAAAGACAAGATGTCCTAAAAGTCTTAGTGCAATTTTACGTATAAAAAAGCTTTTCATGACACCATGTATTATACTTGCTAGTGGAGAATTATGTATGGCATTAACACAGATATATACATTTTTCTAGTTCTAATATTCTATTTACAATAATTGTCAGTTTAATTACATCTTTCTATACCCAAAGAGTATTTTCCTATATAATTTTTTTTCAGAATAACGGTATTGTTTATAATTAGCAAATATGATCAGAAAGCCTTTCTCCTCTGGGTGTTCCTAGCATGTGAATTTCAAATATGTGAATTATTTTTCAAATATATTCTCTTCCACTCTAGAAACACCCTGAGCACATTGACCAACTATGCCATCAACTGCCTATTAGATATCTCAAATTCATCATGATCAAAGAAATTATTATTTTCCTCAAAACCCACTCCTTTCCCTAACATCTATATTTTTTTCTTAAATTACCATGATATTTCTAGTCACTCCAGTTAGCCACCCTTTTTCATCCTTACTTTCCCTCCTCACATTCAATCAATTAAATTTACCACTATAATGTTTCTCATTTCCATGCCTTTCTCTCCTTTAACACAGCTATTACCTTAATTTAGGCACTCATCATTTCTCATAAAGACTATTGCTTCTAGTCTTTACCCTCTATGTTGCATTGTAACTATCTCTATGGTGGGGATGGGGGAGGAGAGAAAAAAGAACAAAAAAAAGAAATTTACACAACTTTGTTATGTGTTTAAAATGAATAGTAAGTTATACACAATAGATTTGCAGTTTCATGTGCAATTATCTTCTTAAAAAATATACTAAGTTATGGAAATGCTTGTTTTTTATTCCTTATATTAAAAATAACAGGTTTTTTTTTAATTTGATTTCCTGAAAGCTTAGCTCTGACAACATCACTCTTCTGCTCAAGAAGTTTTGGTGGTATTCTATTATCTCCAGGATAATACATACTCTTCATTTGGACTTTGAAGACTTTGACAGTCTGGCTCTAACATATCTTTCTAGACAGATTTCACCTTATACCTTCTTCCTTCCTATGGGATCTAGTCAATCTTACTTAGTTACTCATTCAAGGAATACTATGTCCCACCTCAATCTCTTGACATAGTCTTCCACTCCATGTGTGAAATATTTACCCTCCATGTATCTGCTTTTTGGAATACAAAGCTTTCTTCAAGGTTCCATTCACGGTTACTTCCTACCCAGACTCTTTCTTTATCTCCCAAGTAGTAAGCATTTTATGTCATCATAACTTACTGCATTGCCAAAGTCTATGTATTTTATATATAATTATGTTTTATTTACTTTTCACTGCATGTGTTTTTTTCCATCATTACAAGGTAATATCCCCAGTGGAAGGAGTTATTTCATTTTTTTTTCTTTGTATTCTCAGTGCTTGGAATATAGTATTAATTTAATAAATTATTTTTAATCAAATTGAAGCATTTGTACTTTTTTCCACTTCAGCATAAGCCATGCTCTTTGAATTTTTTTCTGTGTTCTAGGACTGATTTGTGGGGAGTGTCTATATAAGATTTTACAGCTTACATATCAGACCTTTATATCTGAATCATATTTTATCCATCTCATATAACAGTCTTCATATTTCTTTAGTGTGGAATTTTCCTTCAACTTTTTTTATGCATCTTTTTATAAGGTTTCTGAGAGAGTTATAGTGATGTACAGAAGAAAATTTAGAAGTTTAAAAAAAAGTGCTATAAAAGTGTTGGACAAACCAGATGTTATAATGTGGTTCTGTCCTAGGTTAAAATAATCACAATATCTCAGAGTTGGAAAAGACCTCAGTGGACAGTTAGGCAAATAAAACAAGTAAATAGAATATTTTCTTCATCATGCCAAATGTTTATCTACTGTTTGCTTGCAGTCATCCAGTATAGAGGTAACCTAGTATCCAT
This sequence comes from Petaurus breviceps papuanus, assembly GCF_028583685.1. Taxonomy (NCBI): domain Eukaryota; kingdom Metazoa; phylum Chordata; class Mammalia; order Diprotodontia; family Petauridae; genus Petaurus; species Petaurus breviceps. The sequence continues at coordinate 4,249,629 of NW_027187263.1, read as the reverse complement.
TCCAATTTTATTTCGCTCAAATCATGAATATGTATTATAACTCTAATTCTGAATCTTTGTAAAGCCATCCTATCGCTCCTAGTTCCATTCTCTGAGGCCAAGAAGAACAATCCTCTGTCCATGTAACTGCTCTTTTAAGATACTTGCAGACATCTACCATGCCTCCATTAATTTGTCTCTCTCCGGTCTAAATTTCCATCATTTCTTCCTCTGATCCTCATGTGGCCAGAACTTGAAGCCCTTCACCTTCCACTTCACTCTGTTCTCTACATCTGCCAGCTTTCCCACATTCTTCTTAAAGTGCTACCCCCAGAACTGAATAAAATACTGTGTATATGTATATGTATATGTATGTGTATATATATATTCTGACATCTAAGAAACTTTCTAAACCTAGAAAATATGCCTGTCCTACTGTGGCCTAAAATTCCAATCTCTTTCCTGTCTGCCAAATTATACTATTGACTCATAGTGACCTTGTAGGCTACTCAAACCCCTAGTTTTTTTTGAGTCAAATTGCTTCTCTTCATGTGGCCACAATCTTGCATTTATAAAGCTACTTTTTTTAGCTCAAGAGTAAAACTCTTTACTTATCCCTATTAAATTTTATCTTTCTTTTCATTTTCAATAACACTCCAATTATGGAATCAGATGAGACATAATACAATGACATGCTTGGTCAACATTCTGTCAAATGACATAAATATATATGCCACCACCATCACAGAATAAATTTAGGGCAGATGTTGAATCAAAGAGGAATTCCATAAAAGTTCTGAGATCTTCCAGGTGCTTCTTTTTTGCAAATGAAAATAAACTAAGTGAACCAATTTCCTAGACACTGTAGAGCTTCCAAAATGGAATTTATAATTATTCAAAAACATTTTGTTAATTATCTACAAGGGAAAAAAGGAACAAGAAAAAAAGTTAATGAAGAATATTATGCATTAGCACATATTAGGGTATATAGCGTTGCACAGTGGAAGGAGCACTGGTTTTAGAGTCATCGTCTGTTTCAAATCCCATCTCTGATAATTGCTATGAGTGTGACCTTGTGTAAGGGGAATGCAAATTTAAAGATTTCCCCTGCCCCAGGCTAAAGTGCACCTGGAGCCTGGGTTAGGAGGCTTGTTTTTCAGTAGATACTTCTTGATTGGCCAGTGGGTCAATAAGGTTGTTACATTCTCTGAGCCAGGGCTATATAAGCCCTGATGGGTAGCTTTGTTTTGGGGCTCACTTTGAGAAGTGTACTGTGATTTGATCAGATGAAATTCTGGGAAGCCGTTGTCCAGAGCCCCCCGGCTTTGAAACTCAGATGTTGTTTGGTATGGATGTAAAGGTTGGACAGTTTGGAAATCTGTTTACTTGATCTGTTTCTGTCTTGATAATTCAAATACAGACAGCTGTATACTCTGAAGTTCGGGATGCTGAGCTTTTCCCCCTGAACTAGGTAAACGATACATATTTGACTGATTAAAGTAAGCTTGTTAACACATTTTGAGTTGCTTTCCTTTATCAAAGCAGATCCAAGAACCTGTGTTGGCAGCAAACCCTGAGGACGCTTGGGGTGCTTGCTGCTACACCTTGGATACATCAATTAAGTTGGACCTCAGTATCTTCATGTGTAAAAGAAGGAGGTGGGACAAGATGGCCCTGGAAGTCCCTTCCAAATATAGATCTATGAAAAAAAATACGTATATAACATATGTATGTATACACATGTAAGCATATGTATGTATATATCTATATATGTTTGTGTGTGTATATATGCATGATTAGATAGATAGACAGACAGACAGACAGACAGACAGACAGACAGACAGATAGATAGATAGATAGATAGATAGATAGATAGATAGATAGATAGATAGATAGATAATATTGAATTGGACAATGAGCTTAGTAAAAATTTAATCAGGAAGAAGAGAAAGAACTGATTTTCTTTGGGAAAATGATGGAAAAAATCTGAATGTTCTTAACAAACATATTCTTAGGCACATACATACATAATCCTACTGGTTCCCAAATCTCACCATTGCTGTCTTAAAAATATTTCCTGCATCTGAACCTAAATTATTGCCAACAATCTACTTATTGGTCTCTCTGTCTCAAGTTTTTCCTCACTCAAGTATATCCTATGCATGGATACCAAATACACTTTCCCTAAGTGTAGATCTAACCATGCAACTACCCCATTCACATATTTCCAATGTCTTCCTATTGACTTTAAGATAAAACATAAACTATTATTTTAAAATATTAAAAAATCTATTCCTAGCTTATCTTTTTTCTTTTTTTTGCTTGATAGATACTCTCCTTTTCATATGTTGTGATAAAGACAAAGAGGCCTTCTCTCAGTTGCTTGTACACAACACTCCATTTCTCATCTCTTGACCTTGGCACTAGGCATGCTTACAGTCTACTCTCTCCTTATTTCCACATTTTTGAATCATTCATCCTTTAAGACTCAGTACAAGCACAATCTTTAAATGAAGACTTTCCTTATCTACCAACTACCAGAGCCCTCCCTCCTAATCAGCCTTGCATTTAGTATATATTTGTATTTGTTCACTTTTATTTATGCAAGTGTTTATTTTTATATATACTTGAAGCTCCTTGTGAATCAGAATTGTTTCACTCTTTGCTTTTGTGTTTCTAGCACCTATTACAGTGCCTGAACCACACTAAACACTTAAAAAATGCTTGATTGATTAAAAAAAAACATCACATATTGTTCAATGATCAGAATATAAGAATGAGGAGAAAAAAAATAATTTCCAAGGTGTCAATAATGCAAATAAAATAATGTACATCAATGTTTTATGCAGTAAGTTCTTGCTATTTCTCACCTCATTGTCCATTATTTTATTATTTCATTGTCAGTGCCAGAGCAGAAAGATTCTATTTTATGTAATCAAAAGGCAGACCTGGATTTTGAGTCTGACAGCTCACAGATGGAACATTCAACTATAGGAATATTACTCCCCCTCTATGACCTCTTTTTACTCAAGGCTAAAAAGGACTCTTTCATCAACTAATTATCTTTCTAATAGGTATGCTCCTGCCATATTATCTATCATGATCTTGTAGGTATGCAACTATAGCAAAGAATGAAGAATTATGAGCAACATCCCCAATGTTTTTTTTTTTTGCATTGTATTTCATAGTCCCAGAAGAAGCATTAATTCTAGAAAAAATAAATTCCTGCATAGGTATCCCTAGTACAGTGGATAGAATATCTACCTTGGAGTCAAGAAAACCTAGGTTCTAATGTCACTTATTGTCACTTATAATGTCACCTAGGCATTTTGAAACTTAACCTCTTAGTATATCCTGACAACTTTTAGGAGCAAATTGGAGAAACACTGTTGACCTTTCTTGGGAGAGCCTTGCTAGAGTTTCATACACCAATGAAATCACAGGTCCAGATCCCACTTTTTCAATTCTTCCACAAAGTTAATAAATTCCTCATGAAATCAGAAAATCTCTTACAACAAATCACGAACCCTTTTGCTGATAAAATAGCATGTGCACTAAGATCTAACAAAATGACAATGACAGCAGTTTGTCATTTCATTTATTTTATTGTCCATTGTCTTCATTTAATGCTAGATTCATCATTATATTTTAGATGGAGCATCTTCTTATGGGTATGCAGCAGCACTTGAGCAAGATTTTCCAACACCATTAGTTGTCACTCTCACAAAAGACACCATTCCTCTCAAATACTCAGATTTAATCATTTTAACTTACAGCATAAATTAATGTCTTGTGCATGTCAACTGGAAATCTCAGTTATTTCCCAAAGCTGCAGGTGCTTGCAGTGGTGTGGAAAACATCTTCCAAATGACATTGAATATAACAGAACCTTACAGTGTTTACTTCCAAAAATATTAACACAGAAATGTAAAAATAGTCACCTGGGTGGGGGGGGGGGGAAATCTTCCCAAATGCAATGGAAGTCTGTTTTTTTTTTGGTTATATCCAGATACACACACACACAATCTATATGTATATCTAACTGAAGATAGATGATAGATAGATAGATAGATAGATAGATAGATAGATAGATAGATAGATAGATAGATAGATGATAGATAGATAGATAGATAGATAGATAGATAGA
>NW_027187263.1:4218806-4245493 GCF_028583685.1 Petaurus breviceps papuanus | reverse complement strand
ATAGATAGATAGATAGATAGATAGATAGATAGATAGATAGATAGATATACACATACACCAGCACCCAAACCCATAGGAACATGAAATACTAGCAAAATATTCATATGCATCTGTGCATCGACTATATGCCCAATAATTATTACCCTTTGAGATAGAAAAATTTGAAGGAAAAATATTTGAAAACAGCAATTAATCAAATTATTTGCCCATTAACTTCTAACCAAAGAAACTAACAACCTTAGACAGAAGTACTCTTTTGCTATGGTTAAATTCTAACTAAAGTAAACTATCAAATAAGATATTTTGTCCTTTGTAGACTTTCCTCCCAAATAAGTGTAAATATTTTAACTTTGCTACAATATTACCGTTACATGTACAGAATGCATAGTTAAAGGTAAATGTGAATAAATCTATTTGGAATGTTCAGTACCCAAAATTTTGTGTTTTTGGCCAAACACAATGGGAAATTGCCAGTGTTTGTAATTTATTTTATGTATGAAATACAAACATTTATATATACTCTCATTATCAAATAATGATTTCCCATAAAGATTGTATACTGCAATGATTTTATTTGGAAAAGATAGGATGACAATGACATATCTTTCTCAATATCTTTAATCTGTCTTTGATTTTCTACAATGAAAACTGTTCCTAGAAATAGGAAGAAGCTATATATTTGGAACAATGTAAGAGATAGAATTTTTTTTTCTGGATTTGAAAAGATACAACCTAATAAAATCACTGTATTAACAAGATCCCTTAAGACAGTTTAACTTATTTTTAGAACTGACTAGAAAATAAAAGAATGGAATGACAGTAAATTGACTTTCAATTTACAAAAGATCTAAGCTATGAGTAACAAATTTAAAATTATATATGTATGTTACATACATATACATGATATATTCCATATGTATATATTATACACATAATATATTAATTTAACTATTAGCTAAATAGAAGCTGCTAGCCATAGTTCAATTTAAAGTGAATTCACTTAATTATAATGAGAGCAAGATAATTGCTAAATAATTTATTCATTCAAAGAAAATAGGAACTTCTCTTGGTTAGGCTACATAATCCCAAAGTATCTCTCTTTTTCCTTTGTTCTAAGGTCTTTTTTACTCTTATTTGGATTGAGTGATTATGGCCTGAGCCTCGGCAGGTCTAGGATATTCATACAGGACATCAAAATGTTGACATCAACCTGTTCTCTACCAGATACAAAATTCACCAATTAAAGTCTAGCATAATTTGGGAAGCAGAAAGACAGAACTGGGCAGAATATAATTGGCACCTATAGAAGAAAGGAACTCAGCAATGGGACACAAAAGTATTAAGCAGAGTTTGAGGTCAGATTAGCTTGAATTTTTAGGGATAACTAAAGGCAATGAGTTCACCCCCTGGTTATCCAGTCTAAACAACTTTTACAATGCCAATGCCAGGCAATGGATTTGGAATCAGAAGACTTGATTTTTGCTCTATTATTTATGAATTGTGGGACCTTAGTCAACTCCCCTAACTTCTCTGCTACTCATTTTCCCCATATATATGATAGACACATAAATATCTAGTATGTACTTCAGTACTGAGGTTCATCAGACCTCATGGGCAAGATTGACTGGAAAAGTATTCAGATAAGTCCCAGAAATCTTGACTCAAACAAAGCCAAATGTCTCAATAGTACATACCCTATAAATTCTACAATGGCCATGTTGAATTCTTTGTGTACCTGGACATTGCTTGGATACTTGACTGATGTTCTTGATTTAGTTCCTTCTTGATACCTTTTGCCCTGTTCCTCTACCTCATGACCTGAACTCTCAGGGATATAACACTGTTAAGCCTTGGTAAATATTCCTCATCTGTCCTTTCTCTCCCCCCATGTACCCATGTCTCCACCTTCATGGAGTTCCTCTCAGCCAAATCTTACTTCAGTCTTTCACATTTTTCATCAACTAAGAGCAGTACACCCAGCAGGGTACAAGTTGTCACAATATTCTTTGCTCTTTGCTGCCCTTATCTTATTACCTTCCTTGTTGAACTCTGACTATTGAATTGAAAGCAATTCTCCAGAGTTTTAGAAGAGAGTAGAATCATGTAGTACAATTACAGAGAGAACAAAAGGTGGATAATAGGCTCATAGCTTTAAAACTGAAAGCAGTCTCGGAGAAGACTCCATAATTTTACAAATGAGTATCAGAGGCAGGATATCAAAGTTCAAACCCAGTGCTTATTCCACTCTAGTATGCTTTGCTACATGCAGATCCAGGCTGAATATGGTTGGAGAAATAAAGACTTCATGGACAAGAGTAGGTGGGGCAGTAGAGAGAGTGCATGGCTTGGAGTCTGGAATACCTGAGTTCAAATCAAACCTCAAACAGATGCAAGTTGTGTGACCTTGGGCAAGTCACTTAACTTCTATTTACTAAAGTTTCCTGCACTGTAAAATGAGAATAAAAATAGTACCTGCTTGATAGGGTTTTTGTGAAGATGAAATGGCATATCTTTAAAGCATTTAGCACAGTACCTAGCACATATTAGGTGCTATAAAAATGCTTATTTCCCCTTTCCTCGAAAGCAAGGGATAGCCTGATTTCACAGCTGATATAGTTTCTCCCATACAAATTTAGACTACTGATTAGGAAGAGACTATGACTAAGTTTTGACAGACATTCAAAGACCCACTGGGACATGTAAGTATGAAAGTTACAGTCAATGGGCATTCAGAGAAAGATTGGATATCTGATTATTCTAGCACTTTCTCCAGTAGAACCCAAATGTCTACCAATGTTTCTTTATAAAATTTTGACGAAATTATATACTTGATATGCAATATAGTCTTATGTAGCAAACAGCATCTTCACAAATGTACAATTTGCCATGAGGCATAGAGAATATAAGACACTACTATCGCTGTTTTTCTTTTTTCAATTAAAACAGTCTCACTCATAAAGTAAAATGGTCCCATCAAATAAGGCCTCACAGAATAATAAGTGTTTGAAAAATCAGTTTGAAAAAAACCACTTGGTATTGATATAAGCTGTCACTCCTCATATAATAAAACTTCCATATTGAATCATGATCCAACTAGTTGATTCATGCACCATCTGAAAAAATTTCCTAGACTTCACTCTATTTGAAAACTTCCTAGACTTGACCCTGGGAACTAGGTCCTAAGTGTTTTCCAAACAATATGCCTGATGACTAAAGAGAGTTGTGTTGATACCGTAGACAGCTGTATCACCACCAAATGAGCTGCCTAGCCATGGGCCCTCAAGGGTAGAAGGACAAAGAAAGCAATGTTTGTTTACAGAGAGGAGTAACTTTACAGAGAAATCTCTTCTAAAACACACTCACTCCAGGCATTATCCAGAATTCTGTCCATCAGGCTCAAGGTCTCTGACCACTAAATCCTCCTGATTGAAACTCAAAGGTACTCTTGAAGACTGGATAACTTTAGGTGATATTGACTCCACAAGAAAGTGCCCCAAGCTTCTGCAAACCTTTGCCCATAATTTATGATCTTCACTGGTTACCTATGACCTAAAGGAAAGAGAACTAGATTTGGAATCAGAGATTTTAGGTTTGAATCTAACTTGCTCTATGATGTGGACATAAGTTTTGTCATCTTCAAAATGCAAAACTTGGGCATTATCGATACGTTCCCTACTACCTCTAGGTTAATTATATAATTATTTTTAATCTTATTCATTTCTATCTAGCCACTCATTAGTGTATCATAATTTAAGAAGTGCTGGGAAAACATTCCTCTAGACCTTAAAATTAATTATTTTTATTTATTCTTTCATTCTCACTCTTCATTGCTAAAGGTGCTTTGGATGTGGTGATTGGTATTTATATGATCCACATATAAAATAGAGTAATGGAAATAACATGTCTAATTCTCAATATTGCACCTAAAACAACCAAGATATGTCCAAATCAGTCACCAGTCTTGCCAGATAATTGCTTTCCAATCTAAACTTTCCCCACTGCTACAAATTTATTACTAAAGTAATCAGAACCAGAGCTTTCAGCTATATTGCTACCATATCCTATAATAGTCTCCGTGAATTGTCCCAGTCACGACAGAGTGAATATATTAATTGAAACAACCTAGCCTTCATGCTTCCTACAAGTTACTAGAAATCAACTGTTGAGATTTTCCAAGCACCCATTTCTCCCCACTAGGGTTATGATATTCTTTATTAAAAAAAATAGCCAACTCAAACTCTGTCATAATTCCTAGATCATGAGTCCAATAAACTACCAGGCTCTAAATATCATCCTTACAATACACAACATTGTTTTCTTGGAGCCAGCCTAAATAGAGAGAGGCATATCAATAATAGGCTATCTGTTAGGTCATGAATTCTTTGGACATCAAAACTTCTGAAATAAACCAGCAAAATTATGAAATGACCATTCCAAAGAGATGATGGCAGAGTAACAGAGAAAAGATATAAATAAGAATGTCATGATTTGGGGACTTTTTTATAAATATTAACTTAATTGTTGTTTCTTGTCCAGCAGGGACCATCTAAGAGATATACTACTGAAGGAAAAGAATTACATTAATCTTGTTATCAGTGGGAAGTGGTAGATAAATAGAAGCACCTATCATGGTACCTAACATATAATAGATGGTTGGTAAGTGCTTATTTGCTTCCCTCTATTACCATCTTGTCTCCCTGTCTCCAGTTTCTTTCCCTACACTCTATATTCAACACAGCTGCTAAAATAATTTTCCTAAAGTGAACCCCACACTCCCCAACCCACTAAGTCACGGTTACATCAAGGCCATGTGTGGCCCTGTAGATGCTCAAGTAAGGCCTTTAGACTGAATCTAAACTTCACTGAAGAGATCGTCTTAATAAAAGGATATGTTCTATAAAACTTGGACTCAGTCAGAGAGCCACAACCAAGGACCTAGAAAGCCACATGTGGCCTCCAGGCAGCAAGCTCCCAACCCCTGCACTAAGTAAACTACAATGATTCCCTGTTACCTTCAAGATCAAACAGAAAATCCTTTGCATGGCATTTAAAGTTCTTTATAACATGGACTCTTTCTTTTTTTGCAAGTCATCTTTTACTTAAGTAGCCTCAACACACTCTAGAAATCTATCCATACTAGCCTTCTCACTGCTCCTTGAACATGATTCTCCATCTCCTCACACTGTGTCTTTACACTAATTGTCACCATTACCTATAAGGCTTTCCTTCCTCCCCTCTGCCTCTGAACTTTCTTGGCTTATTCCAAAACTGTTCAAATTTCACCTTCTCCCCTTCCCTCATTTAAAAAAAAAATTAAAGATCAACTGGGAGTTACCTAAAAAAAGTGCCATGTATTCTTCTAATTTTTCTCCTTTATTTTAGTTTGATAATGGTTTTTGCTCCAAAAACTCAGTTGACTGGCTATCCTCAGAAAGCTGGCAGGGAAAGGATTCCCACATTGGTACCTTGTTTTCTCTGCCTCTTGGCATGTAATTAGTTTCCCTGTTCTTCCCACCACAATTGTCTTCCCAGTGAGATTACCTTCTGTTTACCCTGGATGGATATGGGAAATATTTAGTTATTTGCATATTGTCTCCACATTAGAAGGTAAGCTCCTTGATGACCTGAGCTATTGCTTGCTTTATCTTTAATTCCAGCATTTATCACAGTCTTGGTTGGCACTAAGACTGTGCTTCTTAGTTCACTAACTGACTTTGATCATTATTCCCTTTAGATTTTTATCAATTCCTGATATACCACACAAGTCAATGTGTTATCAACATCCAAATGTGGCAGCTACATTGATATTCATGGATAAAAAGTTTGTTCTGGGAATCTTGATATATCTCTTTCTTTTAAAAAATTGATTTGATGTCATTTTGGTTTCCTTCTTAAATTTTCTTGAAATAATTTGGCTTAAGTGGGTCTCTATCAGAGCTTCCTTTTTTGCTTTTTCCCCCATTGCTTTTCACTGTTTTATAAGGTGATATTGCTCATAATCTTCCACCATTTTCTTCTGTTATATTTTACAGCTTATATTCTAAAATAGTGTTGCGCTCAAGTGCCATATGTCTCTGCTTGGCAGGAATATAAAGTGATTTCTGGTTTCTAGGCTTCTGTGGTCTACCAGTTTTAGCTATGAATTATATATTAGATAAACTTCCTTAGATAATGATGATAGTTTGTGTTTATATCTATTACTTAACATATTCTTTCCCACCCACTTTTTTTTCATGAAAAGCTTAATTTAAAAGGTCAATGAGGAGTTGCTTCAAATATGAGCCATAAAGCCTTTTATTTTTTCTCCTTTATTATAGTTTATTATTGATTTTTATCATTGCTCTAAAAAGTCATTTATATGGCTATATTCATAAAGTTGATGAGAAAATGATTCCCATGTTGGTATTTGTTGCCTTTTGTTAGTACATAATCACTTTCATTTGTTCTTAGATGTCATTCTGTGTTTTCTATGTTCAATGTTCCAAGTAGAACGTTGGAGAGAACACTCATAGATATGTATAGAATATTCCTATATACTCCATAAATATTTGGCCTTTTTGTTGTCTTATACCTGAATCATTGTGGTTTTGCTTTCTGCTCATGTATGACTTTACATTAAAATAAGCAAGTATTAAAATATATGTTGATTCAACTTGACTTATTTAGTTCTTTGTATTATTATTAATTCACTATTTAGAAAAAAGAAAAGACTTGTTCATCTGAAAGAAATCAATGACAAAACAACCACAAAACACAAAATCAATAATTTCCAGTGCTCAGAACCCCAAATAATACATTTTTATATGTGTTTTCATCTCTTTGCCAATAACACAGAGTGTTATGTGCTTAAATTGTGTAAGAAAAACAATCTGTCTGACCAGGATTCTTTTGTACTTAATTCAAATTTGCTAACATTACATTTTCATAACACTTTTTAATCACAAAGCACTTTTGCAAGTATCATCTCATTTGATTTTTATAGAACTCCAGTGGAACTGGAAGGATAATTCTTCATATCCTTATTTTACAGATAAGAAGAATAAGGATCAGGGTGTTTCAGTGCTTTGGTCTATGTTATGGAAGCTTTTAAATTGTGGAATCAAGACTCAAAGCCAAATCTGCCTCCAAGTTCAGGGTTCTTTCTGATATACCGCATTCTGAATAGCCCTTCCATTAATTTAACACAATGTTGTTTAAAGAATGGTTCTGTTTTAAGTGAGAATCTGGTACTTTCAGAATCAAATATCACTCTTAAATATTTGTACATTATCCAAAATTAAAGTCTGGCTGTCAGAAGATCATAAAACATTTCACAGCAACTTCAGTCTCCCCCTCCCAACTTGACTTTAACACTGTTTAGTTCCATCAGAGGTGTTAATGCTTTTCCAAAATAAGCCACATGTTCCCTAAATTATTAATTATACTTAATGCTAGGACAATAAGAAAGGAGATTGGGAAATAGAAGTGGTCTTAGAAAACATGAATACTTTTGAATGAACTTTACAAGTCTAAATGTTCCCTATGTAGTACATTGCAAATGAGAAAAGGATGAGAAGTTGACTTAGAGGTGAAGGTTTAAAGGATTGTCCTCCATATTTTATTGAATCAATGAATTTTGGGGTTGGAAGAGACCTCAATAATCACCAAATCAAACTTGAAAAGGAATTCCCACTACTACACACATGAAAAATGCTCATCAAGACTACTGAAAGCCCTGCACAAGGAAGAACCTACAGCCTAGAAGTCATATAATTCCACTTTGAAACAGTCCTAATTTAGTAAAAATTCTTCCTTGGACCAAGTGAAATTTTCTACCCCAAACATGCCTTTACATTTAGCTCTATTCAATTTCATCCCAATATTCTAGCTTATCAAATTCTTTTTGCATGCTGACTCCAATGTGTTAGCTATCCTCTCAACTTCATGTATGGATATTGGGAGTATTGCATGGCTGTTTAACTGTTCCTTCTCGGTCTTCTTTCCTGGATTTTGCACTAGGACATGCCCAATGTGAGTGTCTTCAAAGGCTCAATCCTGGATCTGCTTCTTTACTTCTTCTACACTATTTCACTGGATCATCTCATTGAACCCATTGGTTCAATTTTTATCTCTATCCAGATGATTCTCAGATCTTTATTTTTTTCTCCATTCCTATGCTCTTTCTCAGCCTCTAGTCTCATCAACTGCCTATTAGACATAGAAAACTTGAAGTCCCATAGTTACGTCAATCACATCATGACTAAAGCAGAACTCATTACCCTTCCACCAAAGTCCTCCCTTTTTAAAAACTGGCATATTAATGGTGATGGAACCACCATTCTACCAAGTCACTGAGGATCACAATCCAAGTGTTATCCTAGACTCCTAACTTGCACTCAGAAAATATATCCAATCTATTGACAAATATTATTGTTTCTCTCTTCACAACATCTCTTCACAGCTGCCATTCTGGGGCAGTACCTCATCACCTCATGCCTGAATAATTTCAATACCCTTATTAATCATTAAGATTTCTCTTCCTCAGTTTCTCTCCACTCTAGTCTATCTTGCACTCAACTGAAGTTGACAAAGTGATTTTCCTAAAGCACAGGTTTAAAAATGTCACACATATACACACACTCACACTCACACACACACACACACACACACACACCCAATAAATCTCAGAGGCCTCCTATTACCTCCAGGGCTATTTATAAAATATTCTGTTTGTCATTTACAGCCATTTACAACCTGACCTCTTCCTACCATTAGAATCTTTTTGTACTCTCCTCACCTCCATAAACTCTATGACTTAGCAACACTGACCTTACTCCTACATAACACTCCATTTTCAGACTGCATTTTCACTGATGATCCCCCATGCTCAGTACATTCTTCTTCCTCAACTCAATGTTGTAACTTCTTAAATTTCCTTCAAGATTCAGGCCAAATTCTATTTTCTTCAAAAGGACTCCCCAACTTACTAAATCCAGTATTTTTTCTTAGATTACTTCTCATTTATATTGAATATTATATTTATATATATTCATGAACTTTATATATTAATAATACATGCACATATATTATACACACATATATTATATACACATATATAATGGAGACATATGTGTGTATATATACATATACACTTTATGCATGATAATTGCTATATATACAGTATACATGTATATACAATATTCTAGCCCCCATTGCTTGCTATATATCTCACTTTCCCCAGGGCTCTCTGGTACTTTTGGTGGGTTTGGGATGTGTCTCTCATCTCTGCCCCCACATACAGGTGGCTCAAGTCCCAAACACTCCATAATACTCACTTTAAATCACTCCAATTCTATTTAATTAATTTAATTAAGTAAGTAAGTAAAAGCCAAATTAGCTTTTACAGAGAAATATTTATTTTGGAAGTATAACCAAAAAAACATAAAAACATTTCTCCCAAAACTTTAGAGGCATAGTCCTCCTTCTCCCACATATAAACCTTCTTTGTCTCAGAGAAGGGAAGGAAGATTAGGTTCACAGATTAGCTGTTATATAGCCTTGATCTTACCAAGTTCCAAAGCTAAAGCAGGGTTAGAATCCAGTGTATCCTGAGACCTTGGATTCTTGAGCCTTCCTTATTGGGTTGGTTATAACACCTTGGCTGGAATCCTTGGCTCCAAGGTCCCTGTTACTCAAGGTCTCAGGTTGTGCACTGTACTCCATGCATCTAGAACTGAAAAGGATAAATAAAAGCAAACCAGTTACTCATGGGCACAAAACCTGAAAAAGAGAGAAAGGTAGCTTTCTACATCTTCCTCTTACCAATTACTGCATGGTGTCCTTGCTTTCGTTGAATGAAACCTTTAATCTTGGACTCCTCTCAAAAGAAAAAGAATGACTGTGCTGCAGTCAGATAGATTTAAAGAAGATGGTCATCCCATCTATGCAGCCAATGGAAAGAGGCTACTCCCAACTACAAGGTAGGGTAACACAAAAAAATCTCACAGAAGTAAGTCATCTCCAGGTGGATGCCTCCATTTTAGGTGATCTGGACTTGGCCCAAAGCTCCATTAAACTGTTCTATATGAAGTTGTGTACATAGTGTCTCTCCTGTAACAATGTGGGCTCCATGGGGCAGGGAAAATGTCTTCATCTTTTTTTTTAATCAGTAGTTCATAGCAGAGTGCCTGGCACAGAATAAACAATAAATGCTTGACTTACAGACTGACTCATAGCCTAATTAATGAAATTGTGGAAGTGATTGGACAATGACACTTCCTTCCACCTTCATGGCCCACCTCTAAGCAGGGGGGAGACAGATTTTAGCACACTTCTAAATATTATAGGGAGAAATGAAGCATAATCTGGAATGTATTATTTGTCAGTGAGTAGGCACGAATAATACAAGGAGTAGCATAAAGAGGATTACCAGATTAACAAGTGCTTGGTAAGAGTTCAAATTGGAAGAACACACTGAACACTATAGGGTTTGGAACCTAAGGTTTTATTACTCACAACTCAGGAAGGTAGAATGTATTCTTCCCCTTTGTCCAACCCAGTCTCACTGGACAAGTATGGGAACACAGAATGGTATGAGAGTGTATGTTGGCTGGGTTTTATGGGGGGTAGTACAAGAGACAGAATTGTCCCATGTTACAATTGGCGAGGGAAGAATGCCCTCAGATGATATAAAGATATTTTAACACTGCCACAACAAGCCATCTGAATGGAGAAGTTAGAGCAGATTTGACATGGCCCTGCTATAGGTAGATATGCTTTAGAGGTTAGGGAAGATAGTTCCATGGCTGACCCCTAACCCTAGCCCACTCACCAAGGAAGAAGTTAGATAAATTCATAATAAATGCATTTTTAGAAAACTACAAAACATATGATTTTCATATGGTAAGGGGTCAGGTAGGCAATGTAAGATAATCTAAAAGTAAACTATATACTGTATCTTCCTCGTTCATGTTTCTTTATGGAAAATATTGTTTTTTTAAAAGAGTCATGATTGATGTATTGAATATTTATACATCCCCATAGTTTCTCCTTTCCCCTCCCAAAGAATCATCCCAAATAACAAATAGCATTCTTAAAGGGAAAAAGAAGAAAAATGAAAAAAAATAGCGTAATTGATCAATAAATCTAAAAAATCTCAAATTGCATGCAATATACAACACATGTGAACCTCTTACCTCTGCAAAGGGATAGGATGAGAATATCTTCTCATATCTATTCATTAGAGCTATGCTTACTCTTTGTAATTTTGAAACAACTTTCAGGGGCTTTTTATTTCTGTATATATGGTTGTTTTTTTCTTAACATTGTTGTTGTCATGTATATTATTTATTTTTTCTTTTGGTTTGGCTTTGGGTCTGTTCACTTTATATAAGTTGATGTAAATCTTTCCATGCTTCTCCATATTCACCATACACATCATTTCTTATAGCACAGTAATATTCTATCACCTTAATGTACCACAGATTGTTTACCCACTGGATATCCCTAGTGAATAGAAATGTACTTTCCCTTCAATTCTTTGCTATCACAAAAAAAATACTTCTAAAAATATTTTGGTGTACTTTGTGACTTTCTTCTTATCAGTGTCCTCCTTGCTGTGTGTATAGTAGTGGAATCTACTAGTGGAAGGGTATGAACATATTAGCTACTTGATTTGCAAAATTCCAAATTGCTATCCACTGATTTAAAGCTCTATCAACAATGAACTAATGTGCTGATTTTATCACAAACCTTCCATTTTTTTGGTGAAGTGTGGGGTAAAATTCTCCATGGAAAGTAGGAGGGGAGGGACATTATGGGAGGACATTGTTGTAAGACATACTTTGTAATGGCCCTGCCATGGATGCAGTAGTTAATCACTTAGAGATGTCTAAAAGGGTTACTTTGTCACAGTGAGGACCTAGCTGCATTTAAGTAACACAAATTTTTAGTGGGCCCAGTCAGCCCAAATTCCCCAGCATGTTCAGCAATAGGTGAATAGGCAGGAAAGAAATAGGTGGTGAGAGGAATCTAGAGTTGGGGCTTAGCAAAGCATGATCAGTGACATGAAGAAAAGGAATGGGACTTGAGTGAAGAGAATAGCCTAGAATTAAGCTTGTTCATCAAGGAGTAGAAACAGGAAAAAGAGGAGAGCATAGTCAAGGAAGGATTGAAGCCCTGAGGTAAAAAACATAAACTGAAGGGTGTAGGTAATGGAAGTCTCAGTGAGGATGAAGAACATGGTTTGGAGTTTTAAGGCAAAGGGAAAGATGGACTGGACAAACAAATTATGATAGGGCAAAAATGTTTTAGATATGGAAGGGAAATATTTCTTCATGATAGCAATATCATATTGGCACAACAATTTATGTGTATAGCTGAGGTGGAGCCAAAGAAAAGGTCAAGGGAATTGAGTATATTTAAGAACTTGAATAGGATAGTTGAAGTAGTTTCTTTATGTATATTGAAGTTACTTAGAATGAAGACAGTTGTTGGACTAGGTAGAATGATCTAGACCCTAAACTCTTTCAGGAAAGAAGAATGCTCATGAGGTTCAATAGATAATCTCAAAAGGTCTTGTACTGGGTGATAAGTTTGGATTGATTGAACCTCCAAGGCAAGAGTTTAATGTGCAATGGTGGTAGAGGAAGCATCTAGAAGTAGCGATTAGAAATAATGGATATTCTGACTCTCTCATTATAACCAGTAATTCTAGGGTTATGAGTGAAAGTGCAAATAGTGCTAGAGAGTAAGACAACAAGAGGAAACCAGATTTCAGGAAGAGTCAAAAGTTGGAACAAGTGAGCAAGAAAAAGGTTTAACATGGAAGCATGATAGAGCACAATTCCAGAGAGCACCATGGAAAGGATGGAAAGATCTAGAGTGGGAGATGAGAGATATTAGTAGAGGATAGAGATGTGGGGGTTGGAGAATTTTGTTTCTGGATTTTCAGGTAGTGGTTCAGAAATATTAGGAGAATGAGAGTACAAGGGGGTGTGAGCATGATAGCCATTGAGGAATGAGTATAAACAGAGTATCAGTGTCTGGACAGAGGTCCATTGAGGTATGGAGTGATTAAATTTTTCAAAATCCTCCCTATACAGCACATGGACATAAGCAGAAAAATAGGCTAAAGAGAGTAGAAAATCAACAACAGTAATAATGAGCTAAAAAGGACCAAGAAAACTGGATACAGCATAACTATGGGTGTCAAGGATTTTTTTTTCATCTCTACAGCTATAGAAAGGGTCCACATGTCTAAAAGTAGCATTAACAGCATCCATTTTTCTGTCATTCTGTCACCAGTAAATTATGGTGTAGAACAATAGCTAGTAATTTTTGCCCCTGGCTTGAACACACATCTTCAGTTCAATTGGGATAATGATGATGGAGATGTCAGAACACCATAAATTCCAGAGAAGCCATTGCTTAGGAGAGAACAGAGAGCAGGACAAGGCTTTCCAGACTAAGGAGTTCACCTTAAGTGATCCTTGGGGGAAAAGGAGGAGTAAGTTGCCAGTTGATGATTTTCTATTTTATGTAATGTTATGGCTAAATTTAGATTTTACTATTTTTTCTTGTGTTGCTAAACGACTAAAAGTGTTATAAGTACACTCTAAATTTCAGCCCCTTAGAACAAAGCTCTAGTCAACTTGATTCTGTTCTAACATTGCCATTGCTTGTCCCATAACTCTTTTCTTTCTAACTCTCTGCATGCTTTATTCTGATAACTGCATTCTCATTCCCACCCATCTTCTAAACTTTATTTTCCTAACCATGAAAGTATATATACTATCCATATTTTCTTCTCAGAGAATTTATAATTTAGATGTCCAAAATTTTTGAAAATAAATTTAATATAGCACATATTTCATTTAATGCTAAAAAAATTCCATGTGAACCAAAATCAGTAAGTGTAGTGATCACCTACCTTCCAAATTTTATCCCTTTTTATGAGAATAATTCATTTCTATTATAGTCTAAGATTCACACTAGGTTATATTCTGTATCTTGCAGCAACTCTGCATTCAGGGAGTGCTAATGTATTAATGTATAAGGAGTTGATGGAAAGGAGATGAAAGCAATAGTGGGGCAAGCAAATTGCTATGAGACACCAGAAACACAAATGAAAAGGAAATCATGGCTAAAAGTATGAAATTAATGGATAAGACACAGAGATTAAGCAGAAGTTTAAAAAGATGAACTGAAAGAAGAAAAGGAAAGAGGAAACTAGGATACAGTGATTTAGAAACAGGAATCTAATCCGTTCAGGACAAGAGCTGGAAAGCTCTTGAGAGAGTTTATGACTGGGCCCCCAGGAGTAAAACTTGGCCAAGATTTTCCATGTGTGGGGTCCAGAAAAGACAAAGCATTTCATACAGGTGTCAGATGGCTATGAGGTGAGCAATTTGAGTCTGACTTTGAGGAATGGATCTGAGATCTAGTCAGGAAAGATTTTGGTCTTCTTCTTCTTCTTCTTCTTCTTCTTCTTCTTCTTCTTCTTCTTCTTCTTCTTCTTCTTCTTCTTCTTCTTCTTCTTCTTCTTCTTCTCCTGCTCTTCCTCCTCCTCCTTCTCTTCCTCCTCCTTCTTCACTTAGGTCTAAGAAAAAATATACTAGTTGTCTTGGGAATGAATTAAACTGAAAATTCAGACTGATTTCTAAGTTGGACTAAATCATTTTCTCTAACTAAACTATGTAGTTTTAATTTTATTCAAAAACTCATAATACACATGTATTTTCCTGTGTGTATGTATATATATATATATGGGACATACATACATATGTATGAATTATGACCTTGAGAAGAATCTTGTGGGGATATATACATACATATAGATGTATATGTATATGTATGTGTACGTATACATATATGAACATGAATATATGTGTATTTGCCCCCCACAAAAATTTTCCTGTAATATCATCACTAGATTAAATACTTGATATCAAGCTATCATATATTATCATATAATGAGTAATATCTGAAATTATTTGGTGGAAATACTTTTCTCTCACAATTTACCTAAATGTAAAGAAGATAAACCAAAATATAAACACATATAATACTATGGGAAAAATCAAAATATAAATAAGAAATAATGATTATCATTTGTACCTACTATAACTATTGGTGGGAATTTGTGGTCTGAGAATTTTTTTTCAAAGATTCTTTCAGTGAGGGTTGCATTATTGATGCTGGGCATTCAGAATGTCTACTGAATGAGTCAATAAAATTACAATAATGTCTCTTCTAATGGCCCATTTGCTTTCTATTTTGAGAGATGCCAAGGCTGCATTATTTATTAAGATACTTATTGGATTTATGCCTTCAAAGTATAAATTGTTGTTAGTACTTTTGGAGTACCCACAGGATGCTAAACACTGAGCATAATATACACATGACATGATTCTTCCCTTCTAATAGCCCGATTATATACTGTGTTTAATATACTTATTATTTTTCTATTTGATAATATAATTCTTTAACAGCCATATGGGATTCTCCTTGGAGCTAGTTAAACCTGGAAAAACTCTTAAAGGGAGCAATGTGGGTGAGCCTTTTTCTCCCATGAGTCACTGAGGGTTGTAAACTTCTCTCCTTTCTGTTAAAACTCATTTCCTCTCCTGGTTCCCACTTTGTCTAACCTTTTATTGTAATGTTTCTGGAATCTATTTTGTAGATTTTTTCTGGGCTGTAATTTTGTGGTGAATTATTTTTTTAATATTGTTTTCTCTTAATATGAATTCTGTCCTTTTCAGAGAATAATTGCACAATGCTAACATAGTCCCTTTGTACTATGATTTGATATCCTTTGATATGTCATTTAAAAATATAAATAAATGCCAAAGATCAAGCATCAGTCCTTCGTCCTGAAGAATATATACACATTTTTAGCTACCCGTATTTGAGGTTGTGCTGAGTCCCTTGTACCTAATTTCTTCATGTTTCTATACTTTCCCTCTTTCTATCCCATCTCATCTTTAAAACTTTTCCACCTACAGCAGTCATATGCACATCTACTTTGCATGTCTGATTTGCCATCCAACATAGTTGTCTCTGTCCCTAGAGTTAGCTTGATTTCTAACCACAGCTTTCTTAATTCTATGGCCCTGTGCTTATCATTTCAGAGCCAAAGCAAAATTAAAATCATAGCAATTTGGAGCTTTAAGGAAACCAGATAAATATATTCTATACTACCACAGTCACTTAATATGTACTTGTTTATGATGAATACTATTTAGCATATATAGCATAAATACTATTTAGCACTGGAGAGATACAAATTTTAGATGTGACTATATCACTAAACTCAAGGAAGTCACAAGCACAATGCATTACAACACATGGCAATTGTATGGCAAATGCATCAAGTAAGTAAAAATCAAAGTGTTGTAAGATGTTGGAGAAGTCTAGTCCAATGTTTTCCTTTCATAGGTGAGAGCACTGAGGTTCTAAGAGTTGAAATGCCTTTCCAGTCTTGGAGGTATAGAAGTATGAAAACTTGGATTGAGAGAATTCTCATTTAGGTACAATACTGTAACATATTCACATGTAATTTATGTGAAAAATTCATCAAATCCAAAGCCATAGTTTATAAAGCAGCGTAAACTACCCTGAGTATACATACATTAAAGAAAGCATTGCTAGTCAGAGGATTTTCTTGCACAAGACATTTAACATCTACTATGAATCAGCCATTATTGTTGATGCCCTAGAAATTAAAAAGGAGATATTGTTGACTAGATTTCCTACCCTTGAGAAACTTTCAATCTATTGAGGAAAGAAGGGGGAGGTGGCAAGATAAATCCATGGAACATACATGAAAACACATAAAGCAGAAAACACAGCCTTATAACTGAAAACTTTTCTGAGATATACACACAAATTATATACAATCACTAAAGGGACTGGAGGTACCATATCAAAATGGTGGCAATACACCAAGGCTTGAAGATTAGTTTTAAGTAGCATTTTGGAGTAGAAAGGCAATTGTACAGAGAGAAGAAAAAAAAAACAAAGCAGACAAAGTATGAAGTCAGAGACAGAAATTAGTGTAAGCTTCTAGAGAAAGAGATACCATCCTATTTGTTGATGTCTTCCCACAGTCTAGTACAATGTTATTCACATATTAATGGGTTA
The DNA here is from genome assembly GCF_028583685.1 of Petaurus breviceps papuanus. NCBI lineage: Eukaryota > Metazoa > Chordata > Mammalia > Diprotodontia > Petauridae > Petaurus > Petaurus breviceps. The sequence goes on along the minus strand of NW_027187263.1, from coordinate 4,228,372 downwards.
ACAAATGTTCATTGAATGAATGAATATATAAATGCACAAATGAATGAATGAATGATTAAATATATTGAATGCATAAGTAGATGAAGTGAAGTCAGGGAAAGTATCAATATTTCTCAAACTAGAGACTGTGAGCTTGAAATAACCAATTCTTGACCTACACTTCCCATATTTGGTTGAAAGGTGACTTTCAAAAAAAACTAACTAACCAGAAATACCAACATTCTTCATCATCAAATATCAGTTTAAATAGTCTATATATAATATATTACAGATATGTATATGTATATATATATACATATATATTTCATGACTTATTTGGGGGCAATAAGTAAAAACATTCTGCATTGGAGCTGTTTTATTTGGATATTTCTATATTATGTTTAGACTGAATTTGGTTCCAATTCCCATTTTATATTGCCCCGTGATTTTATTTACTAGTTTCAGGAGTTCACAGTCATCCTCTACCCTGCCCCTCCCCTTCCCCCATGCAGACACACAGTCTTTCATGTTACAGACCTTTATTTAAGTCTCCTCTTTTACTTCCTTGAGTGGCTCCTTCCTGCTGTTTCATAAGACAGCTGTTCTTTGCTGGTGGTCTCAGCCAGTTCCTGATCTTTCTAGTAACACAAGCAAGATGAAAAAATAAAATTTTTAAAAATTGTTTTCATTTTCTGTTTTTCATTGTGCTTGTGGTATTCCTTAGATTTCTGAAAAGAAGCATTCAGGTGTTATGTAGTAGAAGGGACCCCGGAATAAAAACTAGAGTTGCTGGAGATACATTTTCAGTAGAAAGTGGGGATTTGAGGCCAATCTAAATCACATACATACAAGAGGTCAGTATTCTGATCAAAGGAAACTGACCTGGGTTAAATTCCTTAATTAACTGAGTACTAGCTTTGGATCTATTTCCAGCTCCTAATAACCTGATAATAGTCTCAAACTCTAGATTTCTCTTTCCTCTTTGTTTCATGGTTCGTCTATATTGTTACTCAGCCTTTTTAAAGGAGTAATTCAAAGTAACATTGAGTAGAATAATAACTAGCACAACATCTGTTTCTTTTATGGAACTCAAAGTTCTTCATATCTCTGATCAGAAAAAAATCTTCAGTATTTGCTCTATGAGAAAGATAACATGAAAACTTAATTTCCCTCTTTTTATAGAGAACTGAAACATGAAGAGATTAAACAAACTTGTTTTTCTCACCAAACACTGAGACATTGGTAAGGATGAAACTAGATGCAAGGTTTTATGGGAACAGGGTCAAAATCTTAACAATGCTATAACTCTTCTCATTTTTTAAAATAATTTCCTCTCCTTATCCAGGACTGCAGGTGTTAGTTAATACATATGATGATGAACCTATATATTTAAAAGTTGTAAATTTCATTGAATCAATAAAAAGAAAAGGAAAAATTTTCAAATTTTCCACTATTAAGAATCATATATTAGCAGCACATAGCTATGATAAACTCATCAAATGAAATAAACGAAGGCCGAGAAATAAAACTGAAAAATATGACCTGAAATCTTTGATCTTTTATAATTTCTTTGAAACTGAGAAACATGGACATTTTGAACCTTGCAAATTAGCAGTATCTGAGATAAGAAAATGAAAGGAAACTTTGAAAAAAGAAAAGGGAAAAATAGAGTAGCTTGGAAACTAAGATGAAGAGAACAGTCATGACGTGTCACCAATTATGCTACTGGCAGAGCACGGCCTGAAATACAAATTACCTTACTCTTACTTCAATGTTCTTTCTACTATACTACAGTATCTTGCACAAGTTCTGTCTAAGCAATGCAACTCTGATTGAGGAATCAGGGTATAGTGGGCTGCTTTTTTGAATGTAGCTTCTTAAAGCATTAAGAGTACACTAGGAATATAGTCAGGTCTATTATCTATGCTGATGAAAGTATTAATGCTAGAAATTACCTAGATTATCAATGATTTATATTTTAATGGGTTCTATATATCAATATGTTATGTATACATAATGCTATAGATATTTATGTGTTTGTATTTTATGTTCATATATATTAATATAATTTCCATGTATTAATTCTTTTCTTTTTTTTTTTTTTTTGCCTTTTGGAGGGAAATTGGGGTTAAGTAACTTGCCCAAGGTTACACATGTAGTTTTTTTTTTTTTTTTGTATGGGTGTTAAGTTTCTGAGGCTGGAACGGAACTCGGTCCTACCGACTCCAGGGCGGCACTTTACTCACTGCGCCACCCAGCCTCCCCATATTCATTCATTTCTAAAGGCATTGACTTGTTCAACAGCCTTTATTGAACTTTTATGTTTAAGACATTATATTAGACTCTTAGGGAGACTCAAAAATGTTAGCCCTAGTCTTCTAAAGGTTTAGAATTTAAAACTGTTTTAATGTCATAATTGTGCTTTGGCTTTAAAGTGTGTTTGCATTTGTTAAAAATATGCCATGCATGAAGTAAGGAGATATAACCCAGAGGAGTTTTATAAGAAGGAGAAAATTCAGGGCGGCCAGGTAGCACAACGAGTAAGAGCACTGGCTCCAGTGTTGAGAAGACCTGGAGATCGAATCCCGGGCTCAGACACTTAGCACCCACCCAGAAACACCTGGCCGTGTAACCTTGAGCAAGTTACTTAACCCCAATTGCTTAGGGGCGGCCAGGTGGCTCAGCGAGTAAGAGTACCGACTCCAGTGTCGGGATGACCTGGATCAAAATCCGGGCTCAGATAATCAGCACCACACCCAGAAATAACTGGCTGTGTAACCTTGAGCAAGTTACTTAACCCCAATTGCTTTAAAAAAAAAAAAAGGGAGAAAATTCCTAGGAATTGAAAAAATGGGCAGAATATGATCCACAAATTTAATCATTTCAATATAGATGATAGTGTTGGCAGTCCTTCTAAACCAGGTTACACCCTAACGGTTATGTTGTTTCTTCCACATAAAGCTTTAGATTAACATTAGATGTGAAGACAAAGAGGTTATTTTAAATTACAATCAAACTGGCTTATTTGATATTCCCTGGTAATGACATTTACTGTCTCATCTTTTTGCCTTGGCACAAGTAGTCCCCCATGCCTGCAATGCTCACCTGTCTCACATCTGTCCCCTAGAATCCTTCTTTTCTCTTCAAGGATTAGCGGATTAGCTGAAGTACTACCTCCCATATAAGTCCTTTCTTAATTCCCTGAGATCTTGGGGCTTCTATACCTCTATTTCTTTGGATTGTATGGGTGTGTACATACACATGCATATCTACATGTATATACACACATATGTATGTTCTGTATTTTCTTCTCTATGCATGGCATTGTTTGCCACAACAGAAGGTAGGTCTCTTGAGGGAAAGAATTATTGTTGTTGATGTCGTTGTTCTTTTGTCTTTTCATCCCCAGTACCAAGTACAAGGTTTGCCACACATATGTGTTTAATAAATGCTGACTGAATTAATGAAGAGACCAAGACTCCGAAGGTCCTGCAGGATGTTGACATTCTTCCACATTGCTTCCAACCCAAGATCAACTTCATGTCTGGAGATTCACTTGAGTTCTGGTCCTCCACCATCTCTGCCTACTTTCTAGCAAATTGGCTGTGCTGAGAACATAGAATTTCTCTGTGGCCACCAGATACTAGATACCTGCCTATGCTCTCAGACTGCAGTCTCCAAACACTTCATTGTTATCAGCATATTGCGCCCTTTCTGAGGAGTGACTTTGTAGATGATAGGCATAAATGAAGAATTAAAAAAAATTAATGAAAAATAAAACAAGACCTAGCAACAGAATCAATTAATCAATAAGTATTTATTTATCATTTACTGTGTTCTTGGCACTTTGCTAAGGCCTTGGGATACAAAGAGAAAATAAAACTCTTGCCTTCAAGGAACTTATATTCTAATGAGAGGAAGATATGTACATATATATTTTAAATATCCATAAAAACTTAATATTAGTAGGATTGAGAGGAAAAGTGGTAGAAGATAAAGGATAACTAAAAACTTCATGTAGATGGTGACATTAGCCCTATGTTTTAAAGGGAAACTGGAGATTCTAAGAGAAGACAAAAGAAAGAATTTTCCAGCAGTGAGGAACAGCCAGTGAAAATACATGGAAAGAGGAGATGGAAAATTATACATTAGGTCTAGTGAATAGGTCAGTATGGCTGAATTGTAGAGTGAGTAGGGCAGAGCAGTGTATAAGGATACTGGGACTAGGACGCAATGTGTTGTAAATGCCAAACATTACATTGTGAAATTAGTAGCTATCATTAGAGTTTTGGGGAATGAAAAGTGAAATTATCAGTTCTGGCTTTATGAGAATTACATTGGAGGGGCAGAGCAAAGATGGCAGAGTAAAAGCAGAGACTTGCTTGAAACCTTCTCCAAACCTCTACAAATACCTGTCAAAAATTACTCTAAACAAATTCTATAGAAGCAGAACCCACAAAATGCCAGAGTGAAGCAAATTTCCAGCCCAAGACAATGTGAAAGGTCGACAGGAAAGGCCTATCGTGCTGGCCTAGGAGAGGAGCACAGACTAATGCTGAGAGCATAGGAACACAGCTCTCCCCCACCCCCTGCCCATGCCCCCACCACACACACACAAAGCTGGAGCAACCTTCAGGGAACTGAATCACTGGCCACTATAGCAGTTTCCAGACTTCTCAACCTACTAATGACAAAGACAACTTAAAAGGTCAGTATGAAAGGACTGTTGGGACCTCGGTGAGAAGAGAGCTCTGGGGTGGCAGTGGCAGCATCAGTGGCTGATTCTGGAGTTCTCAGCTCACAGATGGTTCAGGGATCAAGCCACTGATCACAAGGGGATTGCAGGGATCTCTTTACTGGCACTGAGGCAGGATTCTCTTGCTTTGCCATGCTTGGATCTGGATCTGCATCACAATCTTGGGTAGTGGTTCTGGGGTGAGGAGGAGCATTGGGGTGGCAGTCTTTGTGGAGCTGGTGGAAAGGGAATTCTCCTGACAGTTCCAAGGCAGAAAAGAGTGCTTGTATTCACTCACAGACCAGAAAACAAGCCAGGAAAGGAGTAAACACCTCTTCATTGTACATACCACCTTGGAAGAACTGAAAATTTACAGACACCTAGAACTATCTCTGTAAACAGCTACCCAAAACCCCTGAAGCCTGGGACAGTACACCCTCCACACTGGAAGCAGAGTCTAAACTTAACAAAGAGTGAAAAATTCAAGTAATTGGCTATAAAAATGAGCAAACAGTGTAAAAAACTCTGACTACTGAGTCTTACTTTGGTGAAAAAGAAGATCAAAACATACAACCACAAGAAAACAACAAAGTCAAAGCTCCTACATCCAAACCCTCCAAGAAAAATATGAGTTGATTTCAGGCAATGGAAGAACTCAAAAAGGATTTTGAAAATCAAATAAGAGAAGTAGAGGGAAAATTAGGAAGAGAAATGATAGTCATGCAAGAAAATCCTGAAAATTACATTAGCAGTAGGATGGATTGGAGTAGAGTGAGTAGAAGGAGAAAGACCAAATGGGAGACTATTGTAATGATATTGCAATAATTGCAAGAGGTGCTTAAGACTTGTACAAGGGTGGTAACTGTGAGATTTGAGGGAAGCAGACAAACGGGAGATAGACATGACAAGATCTGGCAACTGATTAGACATGCTTTGTGAGGGACAGAAAAGAAAAAGTGAATAAGATTTTATTAAGTACCTACTAGTTCAGGCACTATACTAAGCCCTTTACAAATATTACCTCATTTGTTGCTAATAACAGCCTTATTATGTAAACACTCTTACTATGCTCATTTTACAGTTAAAGAAACTGAGGCCAAAAAAGGTTAACTCACTTGCTCAAAGGGAAGAGTAAAAGATAACATAAGGTTGCAGACCTGGACTTTATACAGTAATGTTGATATAATAACAGGAAAATTTGAGAAAGGGGTTGGTTTAGGAGTTTAGTTGGTTTAGATAGGAATAAAAAGCAAGCAAACAAATTTTAAAAATTTTAATCATCAACTGAAGTATTATTTCAAATTGCCAGCATAGCACACAGATGATAAGAGATTCTCATAGGCTATGCCAGTGAAATATAGGCTCTAAGAAATACAAGCTTCAAATATAGGCTGAATCATGTGCTTTTGCCTAGGGACCAGCTAGGTAAATTTGGAGTGGCGTGTGACCATATTGACCATAGGAAAACAAATATTTCTGCCAGACTAATTTTTTAAAAACATATTCACTCTTTTAGAGAGATTATCATTTGAATTGCTTGGTGGAGTCTCCACCCACCCCCCTTTATGAAATAACAAATATATGAAATAGTGAAAAATAATCACAACTAGTCCTTTGATTTATAAACATAGGAACATTAACAACTATGACTGAGTTAAAAAGAATTTTGATTCTATACAATTTGTTTGACTGTATTCAGTAGCCAGTACAATGAAATAGGGGTATACACTTAATTACTATTTGTACAATTGAATTGAATGAATAAACGAATGAAAAGCATTCATTCAAAAATTACTATGTCAAAAACATGCTAAATAGGAATGTAAATAGAAAAGCATGATATTCTCTTTTCTCAAGAAGTTCATATTCTCCTGGAGGAAACAAAATTGTAGGCTGCAATTCAGATGAAAAGGTACTGAGGTCCCTAGGATTCAAGGACAAAACAGATTTATATAATACTGGATGGAAAACAGAGGTTAGCCATAGGAGATGAATGGCCAGATAGGTCATAAACTTTCCTCTTAGTAAATACAGAAAAAAAACTTGATAGGGTAAGATTCCAGGTAATATCCCAGATAAAAATATTATTTAAATATTATTTTAAAGATGCTTTCAGGGGTGGCTAGGTGGTGCAGTGAGTAGAGCACCAGCCCTGGAGTCAGAAGGACCTGGATTCAGATCGAACTTCAGACACTTAATACAAAAACTAGCTGTGTGACCTTGAGCAAGTCACTTAACCCCAATTGCCCTCCAAAAAGCAAAAAAAAAAAAAAAAAAGATGCTTTCGCTAGTACAAAAAGTTACTCAAAGGAAAAGTTTTTTTTCTTATATATTTTGTTTCTCAAAAGAAGTGCTGAAGTGAGAGATCAAATCAACAAAAAATGCAATATTAATTCACTAGGAACATAAAAATAAACCAATACACAATCCCTGCTCACCAGGGACATATAAGGGGGGAGGATGAGAAAACTACACAGAAAATTATGAATATAAATTAAATTGGGCAAGCAATGATTTTTACATATTTCTATTGCTGACATTAGACTGATTCAGAATATACTACCTTAATCAAATGAAATCAAATCACGTTGGTTTCCCCACCTTTAGTTTGTCCTCTATTAGGTGAGGGCTGGAATCTGTGATATTTACATGTCTTAGTGGTACTTTTGTTTTCTTTTTAATTCTATGGCTTCTAAAAATGGATATTACTCCATGGGGGAAAAAAAGTAAATTGGGGGCCATCAAATAACACACTTCAAAGACTCTGGGGTCCTACTATCCTCAGAGGGAGGAACCAACCTCAGAGGGAGACAATGTGGACTCCACACCCGAAGCTGAAACTTCAACAGGGAATGGGTCCCAAGCACACAAAGCTCTCCTAGATGAGATCAAAAGGAACTTTGAAAACAAAATGAGAGAGATAGAAGACAAATAACACACTTCAGTGACCATTTGCCATATTGTAGTTACTGTTAGTGTAATGAAGTTAAGCATTTTGAGTTAGGCCCATAATGAAACAGGATCAGTAATTATTTTATGTTATCCCTAATAATCAATATGATGTATGTTTAGAAAAAGTCAAAATACAGTAATTGCATATATTCAAGCAGATAAAGTTCACTGTACGTCGCAGAAAATTAGAAAAAGGTCAGCTGAGCTCAGTCTTGGAAGAAAAATGGATTTTACAGGATCAAGATGAAGGTGAAGTCTATAAGGATAAATAAGGATTCCATGTAAAAAGAACCAGAAGAGGGGCAGCCAGGTGGCACAGTGAATACAGCACTGGCCCTGGAGTCAGGAGGACCTGAGTTTAAATTTGACTCAGACACTTGACACCCTTACTAGCTGTGTGACCTTGTGCAAGTCAAAACCCAAGTGCTTTGCCAAAAACAAACAAACAAGAAGAACAAGAGGTGGGAAAGGATATGATAAGATCAAAAATTAATTAAAGAATATTTTTCCTTTATGTATATGCTTTTTCCCTGCTGATGCTGGGCATATATGTGTGTCTCTGATTTATGAAAAGATGTTTCACTGTTATTTTCTTAGGTCTGATACCATCACCATCTCATTCAAAACAACTTGAATACATTCCCAATGTTTACTAAATAAAAGAAAAATTCCTTCAATAGCCATTTATTGACTTTTACAATCAGGTTACAAACTACCATTTTAGTCAAATCACACACTACTGCCCTCCATACATTCTGTGTTTCATCTAAACCTTCTACTGCTTCTACTGTTTTTAATATGTCATTTCAGAAAATGTTTTTGCTTTGAGCTAATTATGTCTGGCTGATTATTAAAGGTAAACACTCTGTAGAGACTCATAAGCATTGATTTTAGGAGTGTAATCCCAAAGCATATATATCATGAACCTTGGGTAGCCAACCTTTTACAAGACCTAAATAAATTGGAGAGAAAGGGAAAAATAAAAAATGACTCCAAGTACTCAGAAGTAAATAACTTAGATAATAATACTTCCATCAACTAAAATATAAAAGTTGGAAGAAGGGGTAGTTGGTCAATATTTGTTTTACTGTGATCTCGGCCTGAGGTTGGGTAAGGAGTTCAATTTGGTCTTCTTAAGCTTAAGATAATGTATCCAGATAGAGTTTTGAAGCACACCTTTGAAAAGCTCAGGGAGGAGGTTTAGGGCTAACAACATATATTCCTAAGACATTTACAAAGAATTGATACTGAAGTTGCTGAGAAGAAAAAATGTACAGCTAGAAGGGAAGAAAAGCACGGCAGAACACTGGTGTATACAAGACTTATGGAAGGTGGGAATAAAGAGCCAGCATAAAAGACATACAAGGGATATCGGAAATATAGAAAGAAAACCAGAAACTACAAGTTCTTAGAATTCAGTGGAGGAGAGCATATCAAGAAGAGGATGATTAACAGTGTCAGATGCTTCACAGAGGTCAAAAAGAATTCAGACTGAAAAGAGGACATTAGATGTGTTTTTAATCAAACTACTCAGGGGCTTTGGAAAGAGAACACACTGGTGAGGAAAAAAGTCAAAATGCAAGAAGTTGATGAATGAAAGGGTAATAAGAGAGTAGAGACAGTACTTATAGACCACTCTTTCTAGAAGTTGGCAGAAAAATGACAGGAGAGTAAAAGGATGTTAACTTGAGAAGGAAAAGGGGTCAAGAGTAAGTATCTTTAGTCACAGGACACTTGAACTTGTTTGTGAGCAGGAGGGATAACTCAACAAAGAGGGAGACTTTGAAGATAATAGAGACAAATAGGATGACTAGCAGGTAGATCAGGATCACAATTTTATTTCACTACTTAATTACACACACACACACATATATATGTGTGTGCATATATATATGTGGAT
>NW_027187263.1:4178597-4218796 GCF_028583685.1 Petaurus breviceps papuanus | reverse complement strand
GAGCACAAGGCCTGGAATCAAGAAGACCTCATCAAATCCAGAGCTGCGACTGTTCAGACCATAAAATCAATCAATCTATTACCATTGATTAAGCACTCAAGACATCACTCTGGAGGTACAAATACAAACAGGACAACCCTGACCCTATTTTTACTAGGTAAATAAACCACGTTCATGCATAAGTAAGTAAAGAACATATAAATACAAAAATATATGTGAGTATACATGTATACAGATATAAATATACATAGATCTAGACTTATATGGGTATATAGATATGTATGGTGTATATTCATATGTATGTATTTGTACCACTCATGGGAAAGAAAGGACAATAAAAGCTAAGTGAACTTCAATCTACAGAATTTTTAAAATGGGTAAATATGTTACTTTCTAAAAATTTAATTTGATGTTTTGGTATATACATATGTGTTCATATCATAATTCATCAAATTTTATTTCTTGGTAAATTTAACAATTGGTAGAGTGCCTAAAACAAAAAAGGAACTATTATGTTGTCCATTTCACCCTATTAAATTCAATCACCATTTATAAGATGCCCTTTGTGGTCAAATAAAATAACATTATATTCTTACAATGTAAATAGCTGCTTCATATTTTAAAATTTCATAATACTCTGGCATTTCCCTTTATCATATGTCAAATCTGTTACTAAATATTGTTTTGTTGTTATACTTTCTGCCTCTTTAAATTAATTCTAACATCATGTAATCACCAGTTTGTAAACATATAAGAATTGCTTTGTCTTTAAAGCACTACTCACATAATTCATTTTGGCAAGGAAGTTGTCCTGGATTCTAGAACACTATGGAAGCAGAGCGTAAACAAATTTTATCAGTCCTAGAAAAGAGCTGTATATAATGCCAGTAACAAACTATTTCTCCTTTCTGAAGGTTAATCTAGGTCAATACAGAGATTCAGGTCAATGAGTTTCAAACAAAGGAAAATGTAAAATGTCTTTTGGTCGTATACAATACCTACCCATCTGCTCTTGTGGTGATGCTACAAAGATAGCTGGGAAAGGAGCATATAAATGCTAATAATAAAATAGCTTTTATACTTTAATTATTTTATTAAATATTTCCCAATTTGAAGTAAAAAATTAACAATATTTTTTTTAATTTTGAGTTCCAAATTCTTCATTCCTCTCCTTCCCATGTCCACCTCCTTGAGAACACACGTAATTTTATTTTAATTATACATGAGAGGTCATGAAAAACATGTTTTCATATTAATCCTTGATTCTCTTTATATTCTTGATCTTATCATCTTCTAGATGAATCTTTTACGATTTTTTCTAGCTCTACAAAACAATTCTTTGTTATTTTGGTATGGCACTGAAAAAGTAAATAAATAGATAGAATTATCATTAATTATTACATGGCTCAAGCTACCCATGAGCAATTAATATTTCTCCAATTGTTTAGATCCATCTATATTTCTGAAAAGTATTTTGCAATTATGTTCATATAATCCCTGGATTTGGCTGGGCAGGCAGATTCCTAGGGACTTTATATTGTCTTCAGTTATCTTAAATGAAATTTCTATTTCTATTTCTTCCTTCTGGAGTTTGTTGGTAGTATATAGAATGCAGATTATTTATGTTAATTTATTTTATATCCTGCAAATTTGCTGCAGTTATGTTTCAACTGGATTTTAGGTGATTTTCTAGGGGTCTTTAAGAATGTCATCATATTATCTGCAAAGGATGATAGTTTTGTTTACTCATTGCCTCTTTTAAATTCCTTTAATTGCTTTTTCTTGTCTTATTTCTAAATCTCATATAATATTGAATAATATTGTTGCTCATGGACATCTTTACTTCACTCCTCATCTTATTGGGAATATTTCAAGTTCATACCCAGTACAGATAGTGGTTATTGTTGGTTTTAAATAGATAATATGTATAAATAAAAAAATTAGATATAGTTTATCATTTTAAGGATGGCTCCATTGATTTTTATATTTTCTGTTTTTTTAATAGAAATTGGTACTATATTTTTCAAAGATTTTTTCTGTATCTTTTGATATAATCATATGATTTTTCTGTATTTGTTATTGTAATGGCAAGCAAAGAAGTAGTTAACACCTTGTTTCAGCTATTGAATTAATACCTAGTTTTAGTTCAAGTTTCTTTTGGGCCTTGTATCAAGTCTATTAAGAAACAGAACATGTGAAACCCACAGCTTGTGAACCCTAGAACTCATGAACTCCTGCAACAGGAAGAGGAGGAGCTAATGATCATATATATAAGGAGAGGGCCAGGCTAGAGACAGCAGAACTGAGAAGAGAACTCTTGTGGTGGCAGAGTCAAGAAGGAGAAAACTTGTGATCTCCTGGAACTCTGTTTGTCTGCTCTGTCTGTGTCGATGTTTGTTTGTGATACTTTGTACAGAAGCCCTGGGACCTTACTGGAAATACTGAAAAAGGATTTTCTGGTTGTATGTTTACAGAAGTCCTAGAGGATGATTTTGGAGGTTCTGGGACTTTACAGATTTGTGCTGACCTCTTGGACCTTGTTTGCAGATCTGTGTTGATTTCTACATTGAGGATTTGTGTTGAATTCTCAGACTTTGTTGGTGGGTCTGGGTTAATTTCACAGTCAGTGAATTGATGCTGCTGCTGGCAATGTGAATGAATATTATTGTGGCTCTGTTAAGCTTTGTCTTCCCAGAAATAGAAACTGAAAGACTTAAGGTGGACTGGATACTGTGAACGTCAATATGGAACAGGAACTGGATGAAGAACTGGACAAGGAGCTGTACAAGGAACTGGGAGCTGCCTGCCTTTGAACCTAGGTAATAGTTGGAGCTGGGACCATGAAAGAGAAAACATGGAAGCTAGCCTCGAGTCAAGCTGAAAGAAGACTTTACTTGGATACTGTGTACTGACTGAGAAGATTATGATTTACTGTGACCTAGGGGTGAAGAACTTCGACTTTTGTACTTTTTGATTGAATTAAAGATTTTGTGACTGATGAAATGAATGTACTTTGTTTAAAACTACATGACCACTTTGGTGAAAACTATGTGGCCATTTTAATGATAAATTGTTGAGTTGTGACATGGTGAATGCTGTATTTTTATTTTCTGTGATAAGCTGTAACATTGTGAATGATGTACCTTGATTTTCTGTGAATGTTTTGCTCTGATTTGTTATTAAATAAATAGAGAGTTTGCTATACTATATAATCAGAACCTTGAAAGTTATTCACAGCAACAGTCCTCTGGAAAGCTGCTTGTACATGGCTTTACAATTATAGATATTTTCAATTATGCTGATAGTTTTTCTAGTATTAAATCAGTGCTGAATTTCTAATATACATTCCACCTAGACATAGCATATGAACTTTGTGATACATTGTTGTAATATACTTGCTAGTGTTTTATTTAAATTTTTGCATAGATTTTAATCAGGGAAATTAGTCTATAATTTTCTTTGTTTTTGCTCCTCTGATTTAAGTATAGAAAACATATTTGCATCCAAAAAAAGAAAAGAATTTTGTAGAGCTCTTTCTTTAACTATTTTTTAATAGTTTATATAGTATTGTGACAGACAATTTCTTAAATGTTTGGTAGAATTCACTTGTAAATCTTTCTATCTTGGGGATTTTCTTCTTAGGGATCTCATTAGTGGCTTCTTCAATTTCTTTTTCTAAGATAGGAATGTTTAAGAATCCTATGGCTTCTTGTGTTAATCTGGGAAATTGGCAATGTTGTAAATATTCATCCAATAAGTTATCAATTTTGCTGGCATGCAATTGGGCAAAGTAATTCATAATAATTACCTTAATTTCTTTTTTTTAAAGCAATAGGGGTTAAGTAACTTGCTCAAGGTTACACAGCCAGTTATTTCTGGGTGTGGTGCTGAGTATCTGAGCCCATATTTGATCCCCAGGCCATCCCGACACTGGAGCCGGTGCTCTTACTCGCTGAGCCACCTGGCCACCCCTATAATTACCTTAATTTCAACTTCATTGGTAGTGCATTCATCCTTTTCATTTTTGACACTAGTCATTTGGTTTTCTTTATTCCTTTTATAAATCAAATTAAGCAATGGTTTAATCTATTTTTTCCATCAAACCAGCTCCAATTTTATTAATTAGGTGATTTTTTCTTTCAATTTTATTCATGTTTCTTTTAATTTTCTGGATTTCCATTTTGGTGTTTAATTACATATTTTTAATTTGTTCTTTTTCAAGGTTTTTTTTTAATTTGCATTGATTTAGTTGCATAGACCAATTTGTTGATCTGCATTTTCACTATTTTATTGATGTATAATTAGAAATGTAAATTTTCCTTCTAAGTTCTACTTTGGCTGCATCCCTCAAATTATGGTATGCTGTCTAATTGTTGTCATTTTTTAAATGAAATTATCAATGGGGATGGGAGGCCAGGTGGTGCAGTGAGTAAGAGTGTCGGCCCCAGCGTCGGGACACCCAGGATCGGTTCCAGCCTCCGATTCTCGGCACCCACACAAAAATAATAACTGGCCGTGTAAGCTTGAGCAAATTACTTAACCCCAATTGCTTAAAAAATAAAGAAATTATCAATGGTTTCTATGATTTTTCTTTGACCCATTCATTCTTTAAGATTAAATAATTTATTTTTCAATTAGCTTTTTTTCTTTTTGCTTTTTGGAGGGCAATTGGGGTTAAGTGACTTGCCCAAGGTCACACAGATAGTAAGTGTCAAGTGTCTGAGGCCAGATTTGAACTTAGGTCCTCCTTACTCCAGGGCCAGTACTCTTTTCACTGTGCCACCTAGCCACCGCTCAATTAGCTTTTAACCAATACTTCCATGGCCCTTAATATGATTATAATTTATTAAAGTTATTTAATGGGATTATAATCTGAAAGGGGTACATTAAATTTTTCCACTTTTCTTCATTTGATAATGAGCTTTTATAATCTAATACATGGTCAATTTTGGTGAATGTGTCATATACTATTGAGAAAAGGTAAATTGTACTCTTTTCTCTGACCATTAATTTTTCTATGGAGGTCTATCATATCTAAGTTTTCAAAGATCCTATTCATTCCTTTATTTCATATTTATTTTGTGGTTAGATTTATCAAGCTTTGAGAGGGAAAAGTTTATTTCCTTATGATTTCTCTTTTATGTTTACATTTTTATACTTCACTTGAGTCTTGCATTTGAAAATAAGATTTTCTATTCAACTCGGGCTTTTTCATCAGGAATTTTGAAAGGCCTATGTTTCATTAAATATCCATTTCTTAAAAAATTATACTCAATTTTTCTGAGTAGGTTAATCTTGGTTGTAATCCCAGTTCTTTTAACATCCAGAATATTATATTCCAAGCCCTCCATTCTTTTGATACAGTAGCTGCTGAAGCTTACTAAGTCTTGACTGTTGCTCCATGGTATTTGAATAGTTTCATTCTTGCTGCTTAAGGTATTTTCTCTTTATCTGAGAACTCTGGGATTTGGTTATAATATTCATGGGAGATTTAATTTGGGTGTCTCTTTCAGGAGATGATCATTGAATCATTGCATTCTTTCAGTTTCTATTTTACCCTATGGGTATCAGGACAGTGTTATTTGATAATTTCTTAAAATATTATCTTGTCTAGGTTCTTTCTTTGCTCATGACTTTCAGATAATCCAATGTTTCTTAAATTATCTCTCCTTGATTTTTTTTTCTAGGATAATTTTTTTTTCTCAATGAGATATGTCACAATTATTCTTTGTTTTTTTTTTCATTCTTTTGACTTTGTTTTTCTTTTCATTTCTTTATGTTTCATGGAGTCATTAGTTTCCACTTGACCAGTTCTAATTTTTAAGTAGTGATTTTTTTCAGTGAGCATTTGTACTCATTTTTTCCCTTTGGCCAATTCCATTTTACGGTATTATTTCCTTCAGTATTTTTTGCACCTTTTTTACTAAGCTATTAATTGTATTTTCATAATTTTCTTTCTTTGCTTTCAGTATTTTACCTAATTTTTCTCCTAATACTCTTATTTGATTTTGAAAATCAAATGTTTAGTGTTTCTGAAAATTCTTATTGTGTTTGTTAACAATTCACGTTTTTTTACTGAGGCTTTGTTTGTAGCTGTTTGTATTTCATTGTCTCCTTCTGAGTTTGTGCCTTGGTTTTCCCTGTTACCATAGTAGCTTTTTACAGTCAAGTTCTTTTTATGTTGTTCACTTATTTTTCCACCCTATATCTTGATTTAGAACTTTATATTAATTCTGAGTTCCATTTCCACTGTACATATGTGAGGGACAGGGAAGAGAAATAAGGGGCTCTGTTTCAAGCTGCAGATTTTTTTATACTGTTGTTTTCAGAGATAGTTTTGGGGTCTGCAATTTTGGGTCCTCCCAAGGTGGTGTGATCTGGGAAAAGGTGTGGTCATTACTCTCTTGTTCTGCACTCTGGTCCTTACCCAGGGAAAGACCCTGAGTCCTTAGGACCAGAAGTGATACTGTCTCTCACCGCTCCTTCTCGACTGAAAGTGTTCCTCTCTGCCCTTGAATTAGGACCCAGAAGGGGGTATAGGCAGTAGAGTTGACAAACAGCATCTGGTCCTACATCCAAATGCTAGCACAGATTCTTTCTAACCAAATGCCAAATCCCCTTACTGTCTCTAGCTCACATACTACCAAAGATGCTGCTGCTTCTGTTTCTACCTTCTAGTCCCACCACTGGTGTTTTCATCTGAATGGGCTCTAGGCCAGCTTCCTGTGTTTTCTTGGGTTGGAAGGAAGTCTCTCTCTGACCTTTTATTGGCTCTGATACTCCAAAATTATATTTGAGACCCCATTTAATAATTTTTGGAGGAGAATGTGGGGATTGCTCAGATGAATACTTTGTCTACTCTGTCATCTGGGCAGCAACTCCCATGCCCCCAAAAGTCCTCAAATTAGTTTTAGAGAAACAAGAGGTAACATCTGCTAGTCACATCAAACCATGACCACATTTCCTCATGAACCCCAAAAGAAACAATCCAGGACCTAGCTTCTAAGGTATGCAAGAAAAACAGGTCACCCCAGATCACTGGTCTTGTTTCCATCCCAGCCATCAGAGTCATTATTGGGATGAGCAATATTTATGCAGGAGTATACCATCTCTACTGAGATTAGTGCTAAATATAGACCAAATACTGACACAATAAGATGTCCCAAGGCAGAGACAGGATGTGGTATGTAGCAAGAAGATAAAAGAACTACTCCCAACTCATATGAGAAACAAACTGGACAGCTTAGAACTCCACACATAAAAAAATCCTGAGAAAAATGGTATCTCTGCACCACAAACCACCTACTTCTTTGTAGTGCAGACTACATAAGCCATCATCCAGGGGAACAAACCCTTTAAAAAAGGAGCCCACCATCTCAGAGACTAAAACTGTTGTTAGATATCAAAATAAATATGTAAGGACTGGTCATCTTCATCACATTGCAAAATACCAATCCAGAAGTCTTTAGTGGATTTTTCTTTACTTCCTTATGGCCCATAATTTTTGTCCTCATTACATGAACTTTGAATATTGGGACAATGAAAAACAGAATTATTCTGGTATAACGTAAATCCCAAAACAAAATAGAGTATGAGAACAGCCCTATTCTATACCATTTATAGCAAAGTCAAGAAATTCTACAAGAAATGGGGATGATCATATAATACAGCCTAGAACTCAGCTACTATAACCCCTTTGAAAAATCTAGGGGCTCTAATAAAGACTAGACTTGGAAGAATGCACTGTTTGTCAAAGAATTACTTAATATCCAGTGTCATAAAAGAGTGATTTCATGATGAAGAATTAAAGAATTTATGTCAAAATCTTCTGACCTCAAAGTGAAATTGTGTAAGACAAACTTTTAAAGCAAAAGGAGGATATATTGCATATTAAAAACTTTTAAATATGAAAAATGCCAGGTTTATCAATTGTATTAATAAATGTAGTTATTTTACTTTATTCTGAGTAATTAATATATTGTTTGAACATTCCATATACCTACTTTTCCATCTTTACAAAGTCTTTATTAAAACATATGCTTTGGGGGTGGCCAGATAGCACAGCGAGTAAGAGCACCGGCTCCAGTGTTGAGAACACCTGGAGATCGAATCCCAGGCTCAGACACTTAGCACCCACCCAGAAACACCTGGCTGTGTAACCTTGAGCAAGTTACTTAACCCCAATTGCTTAGGGGCGGCCAGGTGGCTCAGCGAGTAAGAGCACCGGCTCCAGTGTCGGGATGACCTCGATCAAATCCGGGCTCAGATAATCAGCACCACACCCAGAAATAATAACTGGCCGTGTAACCTTGAGCAAGTTACTTAACCCCAATTGCTTTAAAAAAAAATATATATGCTTTGTTGTGTCCTTAATGTAGATAAGAAAATGGAACAAGTAAACTTTCAGAAATAACATTTTTCAGCAGACATCTCCTTGTCACTCACAGACTTGACTGGAAAATGATGAATGTCCTTTTTGCCAATGACATCATGTCATCATTCCTATTCTCTGGAATATTTCAGAGCATCCTGGCTAAGATCACTCAAAAGAGTTCCCACTTTTTTTTTGCCTTTTGGATTGCAATTGGGGTTAAGTAACTTACCCAAGGTTACATGGCTAGGTTTGTGTGTGTGTGTGTGTGTGTGTGTGTGTGTGTGAAGTGTCTGAGGCTGGATCTGAACTCAGGTCCTCCTGACTCCAGGGCTGGCGGTTTACTCACTGCACCACCTAGCCACCCAAGAGTTCCCACCATTAAAAAAGGTGGGGGAAGAGATAAAAATGAATTAAAAATGCCTGTTCTCTAATTATTACATACAGTTAGATAGACAATTGGTTATAGTAATGAAAATGATAACAACAATAAAAAGCATTACATGATATTTTAAGGTTTGCTAAGTGATTCATATATATTATCTCATTTGGTCCTTACAACAATCCTGTTGTTATCATCTGTATTTTACAGATTAGGAAACTAAAGTAGTTGCTCTGTCTGGGATTACATAGTGTCTCCTAGAGGCAGGATTTGAACTCAGATCTTCCCATGATTATGCCCACTTTACCACCTACCTACCTTTTAGTCCATTTCTCTTAGGTATTGCATATGAATAGTGAAATAGACTAAAATCAATTAGGAAGAGGGAGAGTGGGGCAACTTCCCTTTGGCAAATCACTCAATGACTTTACAGACCTCAATCAAATGCCCATCTTTTAAAAGTCAATGTTCTTCTAAGGATGCTATAAGTAATAGAGTAACAGTCTGAAGAATTTAACTTATGCATCACCCAAAGAAAAAGCTTGTAATGTATTACAAAATAAGTAAATTGTAGGAGAAATAAAATCAAAGTAGAACATCAAAGGCATCTAGGAGAAGAAAAAGAGTGTGTAGAATGAGGAAAGCTCACACAGCTTAGGTACTCTTCTAAGACCTGTATGAGAACTCTGGAGGAAGTCCTTCAGCATGTTCAAGGGACCTCATTTGTAGAATCAATTGAACAGCATTAACAAGAGTCATCCAAGAAAAAAAAGATACAGATGTATTGTCATCTGCATTTTTACATAGCATCTATACTTTGATGAGATTATGTATATGCTAAAATATAGAGCTATTGACTTTTCTCTGGTTTTCTAACCATGATATCTATATTCTTTCAAGAATTTAGCCCTAAAAGTCAGCATAGTATCTTTAGCAGTTTCTATTACAGTACCTGGAAATCTAATTATTACTTCCCTATTCACTGATAATGTACAAATATATATAATATACATGTGTGTGTATATATATAGGTGAGTATATTTATACACACACACACATGACCTAGAGTAACATGAGAACTTTCCAGCCATACTGGATGTCATTTCATATTAATTAAATTTAATTATTTGCTTATTATTTTTCATTGAATATCATTCCAGTCTTGCCCAATGAGTAAACATGAACGTAGGGGTACTTGTTTTATACATTTATGTCTGCATTTACAAGTGTATAGTATAAATGCATATTTGCAAGCATCCCCCCCCCATACTTCCTAATATCACATTTCAATGTCTGAACATGTTATATTATTGTTCTCATGACATTATTTGCCCTGAAACATTCTCATTTTGAATGTTTTGAAAAAGAATTCTATTAAACTAACATTTCAAAAACTCTAATTGTATCTCTCCATTAGAAAACTCCATGAATTCTTGCAAATATAACTCATGAAATTTTCCAAAAGGTTCTACACCATTTAGCAAACCGAGGTTAGTTGAGATCTGAGAGGGCCACAGGGTCTGCACAGAGCTTCTCTAGTCTCTGAGCAGGTCTAGGAAATAAAAACACAACCAGTTAAGTGTGAAGAAAGATAAATTGCATATTCCGGTTAATCATTTGGCCCAGGTTAGAAGTCTGCAAGAAAAGCCCATGAATGTCCCTTTGATTGTGCTTCCATAAAGAGATGAATGGATTTCCCTTTTCAAATGTTAACATGCACTCGGTATTTAGCAATTGGTCTTAATGCGATATACAATAAAATCGCCATGATTTGCATAATCTGTTTGTTACCATTAGTAGTCAATTTTATGTGAAGTGGAAACATTTTATTTCTAATGCTTGTCATATCTATTTAAGAATGCTTACTAAGAGGAATAAAATTGATTCCTTAGAATTCTAAAGAGGAAGCAAACTAATCCCACTTTTATTCTATTGAGGCCTGCTGCTCGCTGGGTACTTCCATGTAGCCAGTGAGAGGGAATATTTTCTTCACAATCACTCATTCACAAAAATGCACCTGTATTGTAAATACTGGGCTTATACAAAACTCTGGCCTAATCTTGGGTGGTCTCTTTACCCAGGTTTGATTAAATATGTCTTTTCACAACAGGTGACTTTTTAATTGTTTTCTTATGGCAACCCATTTATTCCTCAACCTTTGTTTGGCTTGCATTAGTTTTCAAAGTTAATGACCATGTGTGAGAACATGCTGAGTACAGGTGGCCAATGGCAGTGCTAAGAATGTGGGTATTATAGCCCATGCAGGAGGCTATTGATTTAACTTTGCCAATTAATACATACAGTGGTTGAATCGTTCCATAACCCTGAAGGCCTTTCAAATGAGGGAAAAGGCCAAACAGGCATTCGTAATGCAAGTATGAAATTAAGAAGAAAGCAGCTTGTTCCTTTCATTCAGTGGGTATTCTTTTCTTTAGAAGGCTGAGGTTTTTCCCTTGCACAGCTTGAGAACTACAGAGCACCAAAGTGGACTGGCTTCTTTTCTGTGTGTTAAGATCAGAGATTCATAGAAATTTAGGATTCCCTAGCACAATACCTTCATCTGACAGATACAGAGATTGAGTCTTAGAGAAGTTAACTGGCTTACCTAAGGTCATACAAGTATTGCAAAACTTCACATTTTTCCTCTTCTGTGTTTTAGATGACATTATTAGTCTTCAGCAGATGTTTTCAAAGGGGGCTTCTTTGAATTTCTTTCCTTTCAGGCAATACACATGGCAAATTAATGTGATGGCAGACATGGCGTTCAATAGAATTCAACAGATATTTAATCACTTCTAATTATCAAACTTTCCTTACACTGCAACCCTCTTATTCTCAATATGATGAATTCAAAGACAGAGACTGAGCTACTTGTAAAATAATTAATTCTACAGAGAGCCAAGGTAGGTGTGCCAGAGGATTAAAAAATATTTGGGGACTAAATAGGATGTCAATAACAGGAGATTGAGCACTAAAGAAAAAAAGAACAATTAGTCATCCCACTGGGTTTCATTTTGATTCCTTTCCCTTTCTGTCAAAGCCACATTTGGTTACAATTAGCTTATGTAAAGGAAATAGCATCTGAAGTCCTATTTTCCAATTGGTATAACCCTTCTGACCCAGCATGAAGACACTTGGAAGCATTTTTTCAGTCTTGGTTAGGTATGTATAGGTTGGGGGCAATTTGAACAAGTACAAATTCATTTGCCAAGTATGTTCAAGTTATAAAACTATGTGGTACCAACATTATGACTAAAATAGCCTCTAGCACAATATGTGAGGAGGATGTGCTGCATTCAGCTATCTATGTTCTTGTTAAGGAAGACATATAAGACTGAAGCATTTAGAGCTGGAAAGGATTCAGTTCCCTAATTTTACAAAAGAGGAAACAAAGTTCCTAAAAAGTTATGTGATTTACCCTGTGTCAAACAGCAAGGAGTCTCTAAGGTAGGACTTGAATTCAGGTCTTCCTGATCTTGAATCTAGCACTCTATAACACCTTGCTGCCTAAGAGTTTGCAGTAACTTCAAATTGGGGAATATATGCACAAAGTAATGAACTGCTAAGGGCTAGTTGATGATGGTGAGTTTTGTTGTTGCTGTTCAAAAGTGTTCAACTTTCCATGACCCCATTTGGGGTTTTCTTGGCAAAGATGCTAGAGTGATTTGCCATTTCCATCTCCAGCTCATTTTACACAGCAGACTGAAGCAAATAGGGTTAAGTGATTTGCCCAGGGTCACCCATCAAGTTAAGTGTCTGAGACCAGATTTGAACTCAGAAAAGTAAGTCTCTCTGACTCCAGGCCCAGAACTCTATCCACTGTACCACCTAGCTGCCCAGTGATGGCAAGTAGCTGAACTGTATTGTACAGTTTCTTGAAGGCAGAGAAGCCTTGCTCCCCTTTCCTCCCATTCCCACTTCCATCTCCACAGTGACAACCAGTCCCTTTCACATAATGGATACTCAATCAGTATTCATAATGGCTTTGAATTTCATGAGGGAAAATTAAACTGCAAATATGTCAAGTTTGTAAAGCCTTTCTTGAAAGTTGTTCTCCCCATAGCTTCTGTTCAATGCATCTACTAGTTCTGGTGTTTGCCACTTCCTAAGGAAAAAAAAAAAAAGAAGGGATGAAAGATTTGACTGGAATTATTTTACAAATACTTAGCTAGAATCCAAGTGATCTTAAAATGTAGTGTGGTCAATTCATGTTCTCCAGTGCCTTGGTTAATAATGAAATGAACATTCCACAATTTAAGTTTCTGAACCCACAGTAGGATTTTTTTGCTATTTTAGTGCCCTTCTGCCCCCATCTTATCCTTCAATCACATGTCCCCTGAGTTTCATGGATTTACTTAAAATAAATTGACACAATGGAATATAAGTAAGTCATCAACAATCCTACAATTTGGAACAGGACCAAGTCCCAGCTTTCCTCTCTCCTCATACTTTATTTTTGGTCATTTCTCCCCAAATCCCAGTTTCTCAATTAGCCTCATTTCAGAGGCAATAGAATAATACATGAAGTTTGCATTGAATGCATTTCTTTCCTCAAGCTTAGGATAGTTCATGAGTGTATCACTGCAGGACAAAGGAAAGAAAATCTTTTTTCTCAGATAGTCTCCAGAAGCAACACATATGCGTAGCTTGTCTTGGAGACTTATTGAACTGTCACTTCAACTCTGCTTTAAAAGAACAAGTGCTGAGAAAGGGTTTTCTATGTGATATAAAAGCGTTTGTTTTTTTTATTTCATCTAGGAGTAGATGATAGGAGGCACATAGACTATAGAACAGTTAAGTAAAATTATTGTGACTATAATTCTCCTAGCTCTATTCCTTCTTTTGACTTTCTTGCCCTTAGCTAACATTAAAACTCCATCACTGAGGCAGCCAGGTGGCTCAATGAGTAAGAGTTGGGATGACCTGGGATGAATCCTGGCTCAGATACATACCACCACAACCAGAAATAACTGGTCGCATAACCTTGAGAAAGTTACTTAACCCCAATTACTTTAAAAAAACAAAAAACAAAGAAACAAAAATTCCATTGCCACCTCTTAAAATACACAGGTGGATAAAGACTAAGAGAAAGAGCCATTCTCCTCCCATTTGGAAAATTGCAAAGGTATCATTCTTGGAACATTCCCACAATCTGCTTTCCCTTCATGGGGGTAGAGGGACAGGGAGGAATCTAGTACAATAAGAAGAATAAGAAGAATAAGAATAGGGCTTTTTGTTCTCACTGAATACACCAGTACTTAGTACCAATACCTTCCTGTCCTCTGAGATGAGAGGAGACAGAGGAAATACAGGGGAGTTGTATTCCTTTCTCTTCCAGGGCTGGGGCTGGGGAGGAAGGTGGAAAGAAAGCACAGATGAAAATAAAGACTAATTATCTAGCACATCATATTTGCGAGCTGCATGACAATCACTTAAAACTCAACTTCCTGAGCTTCATATTTCAGTGGCAGATAAAATCAATGTGTTCACACATTAAGTGAAGTGGAGAATTGAGACAATTGTCTGTTGGAAAATACATTCCCCAAGTCCAAATGGAAGCCAGACACAGAGGCCTGAGGCCTGATGGGAATCAAACTTCCACTCTCTGGGAACCACCCAGATATTAACAACACTGAACAAAAGACTATAGATAAAAAAAAAAGGGAAGATTCTTCAGTATAAATCATCCTGTTTCTTCTATGTGAATGTGTAGCCATTTCCCTGTTCTAAACTGACCATATCTATCAGGTTTATATAACACAATCCTCTTGTGGCAAGGTAGCCACAAATATTTGAAACTCTAGCTCTTTAAGGTAATTAAGGGCATATTGTCGAGGTTATTATATCTCTCTAGTCAATAGAAAGATACTCTTGGGGTTCTTTAGGGTCAATAAATGATCCCAAGACCTCCCAGAAGAATACTTTATGGCCACTACTCAAGTAAAGAAAGGACAGATAGCCCTACCTTTAGAGAAAGTAGGGACCAAGTCAATGAAACTCTTTAGAAGCAAGAAAAACATATCAGTAGTAGAATCTAGATTTCCTGGAATCTATATACTCATAGCCATGAACAAAAGGTACTATAATAAGCACTTACTCTGTGCCGGGCACTGTGCTAAGTAATGGGAATACAAATACAGACTCCTAAACCTTGCCTTCAAAAAGCTAGAATTCTAGTAGGGGAAGATGTAATGGCAAGCAAAGAAGTACTTAACACCTTGTTTCAGCTATTTAATTATTTAGCACCTTGTTTCCTTTCAAGTTTCTTTTAAGCCTTGCCCATGATCATATCAAGTCTTTGTTAAGAAAAAGAACTTGAGAACCCCACAACTTATGAACCCCTGTTGCTGATGCAACAGGAAAGGGAGGAGCTAATAATGATATATGAGGAAAAGCCCAAACTGGCAGAGGGTGGAACTGAGAACTTAGAAGAGAACTTTAGTGGTGGCAGAGTGAAGTAGAAAACTTGTGCCATCCTGGCACTTTGTTTGTCTCTTCTGTCTGTGTGGATTTTTGTTTGTGATACTTTGTATAGAAGCACTGAGACCTTACTGGAAGCTCTGAAAGAGGATTTTCTGGTTGTCCATTTATAGAAGTCCTGGAGGAGGGTTTCAGAGGTCCTGGGACTTTTTTGATGAATTGTGTTGACCTCTCAGACCTTGTTTATGGGTTTGTGTTGATTTTACAGGCAGATAGTGAATTGATGATGGTGCTGGCAATGTGAATGAATGTTATTTTGGCTCTGTTAAGTTTTGTCTTCCCAGAAACAGGAACTGTGAAGGACTTGAGATGGACTGGACATTGGGAACTTCAATATGGGACTGGAGAAAGTACTGGACAAGGGTCTGGATGAAGAGCTGGACAAGGAGCTGAGAGCTGCCTACCTTTGAACACAAGTGACAGTTGGATATATTCAGGTAGGAACTAGACCTGTGGAAGAGGAACCATGGAATATGGGAGCCAGCCTCAAGTCAAGATGAAAAGACCTCTCCTTGGGTATTTGATGGTGACTGAGAAGATCATGATTTACTATGGCCTAGGGGTGGAGAATTTTGACCTTTGTACTTAGTGTCCCTTGTCTTAAGGAGGCTTGCTCCTCAAGGATGGTTGAGTTAAGGACTTACTGAATGATTGTATTTGTTTAAAACTATGTGACCACTTTGGTGAAAACTATGTGGCCACTTCAGTGATAAGTTGTTATGTCATAACATTGTGAATGCTTTACTTTGAGTTCTGTCAATGTTTTGTCTTAGTTTATTACTGAATAAATACAGAGTATGCTATACTATGTAATCATAACCTTGAAACGGTTCACAGCAGCAGTCCTCTGGAAAGCTGCTCGAGCTTGGCTTTACAGAAGACAATACCATCTGACCTAGTAAAACCTGTATTAATCTTCTACCCCAAAGAAGTCAAAGATTTAGAGACCAAAATATACAAAAATATTTATGGCAGTTCTTTATATTTTAGCAAAGAACTTTAAATAAAGTGGTGCTCAACAATTGGGAAACAAATCAAAAAGAAGGAACATAATGGAATATTACTGGGCCATCTGAAATGAGTGAATGATTTAGAGATGACAAAGGAAAGGAACAAGTATTTATTAAGCATCTACTATAGACCAAGTACTATGCTAAGAAATTTGTAAGTATTTATATATATACATATAAATGTACATATTTGATATATGTATATACATACGTGTTGCCATATATTATATGAAATATAACAATATATTATTATATATTATAGGTATTATCTTATTTGAGGTAGCGGCCTGTAGCAGCAAGCAACCTAACATGCCCAGGATGGCTGCTAGTACAGGTTCCTAGATCTGCTTTTCTTAAGGAAAGCAGCTCAAAATGGGTTAACAATCTTGCTTTAATCAAACATATATCATTTACCTAGTTCAGGGAAAAAGTCAGCACTTTGAACTTTAGAGAATGCAAACAGAAGTTACAACAGAAAATAACACAATTTAGCAGACAGGGCTTTCAGCTGTCTGACCATTACATCCATACCTAGTTAGTTAACAGAGAGGGAAGCACCAACATCTGCATTTTCAAAGCCAGGGGGATCAACGGCTACCCAGAGTCTCATGTGGCCAAATTACACAACTCTTTCCAAAGTGAGCCCCAAAGCAAAACCTCACATCAGGATATATGTGTGTGTGTATATATATATACATATACATATATACATATATATATACATATATATATATATATACATATATATATATATATATATATATATATATATATAAAGAGAGAGAGAGAGAGAGAGAGAGAGAGAGAGAGGGCCTTCTCCTGGAGCAGAAAATGTCACAACCCCTCTTGACCCACTGCCCAATAACAAAGTAACAAGATGTGGGCATTACTGAAGACCAAGCTTCCTACCACAGGCTCCATGTGACCACGTTCAGCCTATTAGGGGGCAGAGTATATTTTCAAATCAGGGAAGGTTCTTAGATTCACTTAAGATTCAAAGGTCCAAGAAGCAGGAAAGATCTTCAAATTCCCATTACACTGCCAAAACAGAAAAAGTGGAAACACTTAGTTGAACTGATACAGAGTAAATTGCTTGTAACCAAGAGGAGGAGTTATACAATGAGTACTTTATGTGAAAGAAAAAAATTTTTTAATCTTAAGAACATTAAAAATGAGGAGGAAGATGAGAAATATAACTAGCATGTACACAATATTTTAAGTTAAGCTTTATATTTACATTTCACTTTACATTTGATCACACTGATAAAGTCAATGCAATAACCAATCATTACTTCAGAAGATTGATGGTGATAATGCATGTTTGCCACCTCTTGACATAGAGGTGATGGACTAGAGAAGTCCAGAAAGAGACATGTTTTCAGACTCACAGTCAAAGAGTGAGTTTATTTTTCTTGTCTAGGCTTATTTGTTGAAAAGGAAGTTTTCTCTATGGATTGGGGGAGTTGGGAGTGAGTAGTGAGAATGATACCAAAATGAGAAGAAAAAATATCAATAATTTTTTTAATGTATACAAGAAAAGAGGAAGAATTTTAGAATGGGACCCAGACGAAGAACAGTTTTATAAATATCATGTTAAATTTAAGTTCACAGTTTCATATGCAATCCTTTTTTTTTCTTTTTTTCTTCACATATTGACATATTCATGTTTGTTGATACTTCAGTTCATTTTTTTAACTTTAAAATAAATATGGACTAAGTGACATATATAAATGAGAACGAGAGGGTCGAAGCAACAATCATCTTTTGGCCTAAATCACCTAAACACATATTTCAATCCTCTACTTCATTTTGTACATGAATACATAGTTTAAGTGGTTGCCTAAGTTCTTAGAATTAGTGTTTGAGGTTTTTGAAAAGCCATTTATTAAAAAAAAAAAAGTGATGTCCTCATCATTTACATTTTTCCCCATGAATGCCCCATTTAGATTAAAAAAAAAAGAGACTACCAGAGCTGAGACTACCAACCCATCTCCAAAGTATATAAATAGTACTACATTTAATTTCTACCTGCTAAAAAAAATTGTTTACCTGTATCTATAGTCGTTTGGAGGAGGGGACAGAGAGGGAAGAATTCAGCCAATAGTTGTATCAAAACTATTATAGAAGTTTTTCTGGAAAGTTTTTTCTTTTTAATGGAATTTAGTTATATTCAATAGGCATTTATTAAGGGCCTACTAGCATTCATTAGATTGGGAAATCTTTAAAAGCAGGAACTAACTTTATCCTCCTCTTTTTTTTTTTAATCCCTAGCACTTAGCATAAAATCTGGCACATAATAAGTACCTTAAAATTACTTAATAAATGGCCTACTTTATAGAAGGAATTGTGCTACATGCTGGGGACAAAAAGAAATGAAAGATGTTAGATAGGATTCCCTCATTTCAGTTTTGTTACATAATGTCTGCAAATCCATGGGATAAGTTAGTCTATCGACATGAGGTCAAAACCTCCTGCATCCTGAAGAAGAGGTAATAACACTAACAGAAACAACATGTAATTAGCATTCTCAATGTATTATCACCAGCAGAATAAATCAATTTCTTTACCTTAGAAATCAGTAGAATTGATATCTTTAGACTGACATTTAAAAAAAAATAACTTCAGTTTGGGAGGACATCAATGGTAGAGCAGTGAAAGCTCATTTATCTAAGTGGGTAAGCATGGAAGCTAGAGCAGCTATGTGGCACACCGGCTAGAGCACTAGACCTGGAATCAAAAATACCTATCTTTCTGAATTCATATCTGACCTGAGACACTTATCTGTATTACCCTAGGCAAGTCACTTAACCATGTTTGCCTCAGTTTACTCATCTGTAAAATGAGCTGGAGTAGGAAATGGAAAATCACTCCAGTATCTTTGCCAAGAAAATTACAAAGAGGGTTATGTTTCATGACTGAAACAAGTAAACAGTGATGTGTGGAAGAAGACACCATAAGGCAGCTTCCAATTTTATTAATTATTCTTGATAATTAGATCCTAAGATCTCATCTTTACCTTTGCCTATAGAAGAACTTCAAATGCTGTTAACATGATCTAGATTTCAACTCCATGGGGCAAAGCCCCAATTGCCACATCCTAGTTATGATTCTGATTACTACCTTCTAAGATTCTCAAAACTTTTCCAAACATGCACTTATAGCTAAGATTCTAGCAGTATCTACACTGATAGAATTTTCACTTTCTAGCCATATCTCTGACTTAAAATTATATAGAAAATGTATAGATATGTGTACCTCTTTGAAAAGAATTTGAAATTAGTCTAGGAACATTACTGTATTTGCATTTTTTCAATAATTCCTTCACCTTTTAGGACTAGAAATAGTAGTTTTTTCCTGATTGTTTCTCTCAAGCCAGAATATAAAAAAGATTTGCAGATCCCTAAAATAATATGTTTCACATTTTCATCCATTGACATTTAATCTTCCCAAAATAAAGACTAATGGAGAGAGTGTTTTGGGTTTTTTGGGAGGAGAGAAAGGGGAACCTTTTAAGATTGGCTATATGCCAGATGCTGATAGGCATTGGTCCTTGAGGGACTATTGTAACTCTGCAGCTGCATTGTTGGCTAAAGTTTGTAGTCCCTGAGATATTTTCTGGGTCTGTTGTTGTTTTTGAGCTCAGGGAGGAGGGGAATCTTTAAGAGGAAAAAAATCCAAAGTTTCTGCGTTTCCTTTTCCATCTTTCACAGTCACTGTAATGTCAACACCACTTAGGTCAAATTTCAGGCATTCAAAATGTGCAGACCAGTCCAGCTGCAAGAACTACAACTTGTTAAAGGACCATAGCCTGAGTAATAAAACATGTCTAAGGGTGTTAGCTAACAATTTACAGGTGTGTGCCATCCTAGAAAAACTTTTAAATAGCATGAGATTTATAATATATATTAGAAACCCAGAAAAACTACATATGAGCATACATGTTTTTCATTTGTTTATTTGTTTGTTTTGGTTTGGTTTTACTAATGCCAGTAGGTATTGAAACTAAATCATTAGAGAGGTGTGCATTATAGGATGCTTCAACCACCCTAAACTCAGCTGTTCTATTCTAAAAATTAAACCTAGGAAGATAATTTTTGCTAGTAAGCATTTGGACAATGGTGTATTTGTTCATTTAAATTACTTTTCCTGTTGCTTAATATTTCAGCAGGGATGGTAAATTTTTGAAACATAGGACTAAAAATCAGAGTTTTTTTTAACCTTTTCAATGTAATGGAATCCCTTTGGCATTTTTGCGAAAACTTATGGACCCCTTCTTAAAATGATATTTTTAAAAGCATAAAACAAAATACATAGAATTACAAAGGAAACCAAGCTTATAGAATGTAGTGATTAAAACATTACAAAAGAAGTACACAGACTTGGTTAAGACCCCTTGGTAGATGGAGAGTCAGTATCTCCTTTTGTCCATCTCAGCTTTCTGTAAACACACATCTAGTTTCTCTCAGGTGAGAAGAGTCAAGGTTTCTTGTCCACCTTCAAAGAGAGTTCATCCCACAAATGAATGGCCTCTTGATGTGCAGCTCAGAGCAGAGGGAGTTAAATCTATTGTAAAGTGAATGTGAGGGGAATTTCCTCCCAATTAAAAGTTATCAGGAATAGCTGAATTAGCCTTGAGAAGGGGGAGGGGGGGGGTAGAGGAAACCTATTTTGAAAGCTGAAGCTATGACCAAAGGCAGGGGTGAGGTGAGTTTTCTCCTTTCCATTGCAGCCAAGAGTATCCAGACTCCACACACACACACACACACACACACACACACACACACACACACACACCCCCTCTAGTAAAAGGAGTATGGAAAGGGATCATTTTCCATGATACCAAGGACAAAGAAAACCCTTTCTTAGCCATACCAGAAAATCTGTGCTGCTATATTTAACAACCAGGTGTCTGAAAAATAACTACACATGACAATATTTTTAAAATTTTATTTAATAATTTTCAATATTCATTTGCACAAGATTTTGAGTTCCAAATTTTCTGGACATCTCTCCCCTCCACCCACCCCAACATGACATGCATTCTGATCACCCCTTCCATCAGTCTGCCCTCCCTTCTAAAATGCCACCCCCTCTTATCCACTTCTCCCTTATTATAGGGCAAGAAAGATTTCTCTACCTCCATTGCCTGTCTATCTTATTTTCCAGTTGCATGTAAAAACAATTTTTAACATTTGTTTTTAAACCTTTGAGTTACAAATTTTCTCCCTTCTTTATCTCCACCCACTCTCATTGAGAAGGCAAGCAATTCAATATGTTATACATGTTGTAATTGTTCAAAACACTTCCATAACAGTGACAAACTTTTAAGTTTAATCTTCATTACTAATATTTCCATCATCACATTCCTAAGCGTAGACAATACAAAACAATAAATGAAATCCTGTTTTGTAGAATTTGATGATTTCTGAAGTTTAAATGCTTACATGGAAAATTTAACAGTTAGTTATCTCAAGCCAGTTAGAGTTGCCTAGAACACACCAACATTCCAGACAAGCTACCCCGTCCTGATTCTCACTGTTACTGACATTCATTTAAGATCATTATTAAAATATGACTAAAATTAAAGGGACATGAAGGGATGGGAGGATGGAAGGAGAAATCCAAAGTATGGCTTAGGTAGACTTCATGTTTTGTTGTTAAACTCATGTTTTGTTGTTGAAGACCTCAAACTGTACTGTATAAACTTTACTGGGAGGTGAGGTACTGTGGCAAAGATGGCCAGTGATCATATCTTAGCTTTATTGAAAGCCAATCAATAAAATTCTAAACAAATAAGATACAAAAGATGGCTCACTTACAGTAATTCATAGAATAATGAAAATATTTATGTCACATCTTAGTATGTAAACTTTTTGTGATAGCTGCCTGCCATAGTCAGTCTCTATTCTTTGGACTTGCATGGCAAAATTCATTGATAGAGTTTCCCTACCATCTCTATCTCTGTCTTGGTCTCTCTCTGTCTCTGTCTCTCTCCCTCTCTCTCTGTCTCTGTCTCTGTTTCTGTCTCTGTGTGTCTGTTCAGTCTTCTCCTTCCAAATACCCTTTTCACTATCTTACTCAAGGAAATGAAATCCAAATTTCTCCCACCCCCACTGATTTTACAATCCTCACAGGTCCATGAAGTCAGGTCTCCTTCCGGAAAACAGTTAAATTACCCTCAATTCCTGGTTATGTATATAATTATTTGCATTTCAAGAAGAAAGAAAGGAAACAAGCATTTATTAAGTATCTACTATGTGTCAAACAATGAGCTAAGCACTTTACAAATATCTCATTTGATCTTCGCAACAACACTGTGAGGTAAGTGACATTTTTATGTTCCTTTTACAATCCAGGAAATTGAAGCAAAGAGAGGAGAAGTGACTCACCCAGAGTGAAATAGCTCAGTGTTTGACGCTGAATTTGAACTCAAGTATTCCTAATTCCAGGATTCATTGTGTCCCCTAGCTGCCTCTTGAATAAACAATTGAGTTAATGAATTACTATCACCCTAAGTTAAATGTAAACTTTCTTAAGTCCTGTGGGCTGGGGCCAGGATATTTAAAGCATCCTCATGTCATAATATCCAAAGTTAGGGTCACATATGTACACACTATGTATAACATTATTTCATCCCACCCTTATACAAAGCACCTTTTTTTGGAAAGCAAGTCTATCCAAAGACATGCCAGAGATAGAGCATGAAGAATTGATTTGCAGAAGTCCTTCCCTTCACCACTTCCTTTTGGATGCCCATCTACATGACCATTACCATGCCTCCATTACAAAACTGCATTAAGAAGATTTAGTTTGCTATTTTCTGCAATTCTCCTGTATGACCTTGGGCTCTCTGGTTCTCAGCCTCGTATGTAAATGAAGGGGTAAAAGTAGATGAATTGTTTAGGTCCTTTTCAATTCCAAATCCTATTAACTTATGATCATGTATAACACAGGGAGCAAGAATTTATATAAGAAGAGCATCCAGGATGGGACCAAAAATAAAAGGGGGAGGGAGGAGGGAAGAGAGATGGGAACTCAGTCAATCTCCCAATATCTTCTATGCCCTTTATAAGAAAACATGTTTATTCGTCTTTTCTCAATCTAAGCAAAACAAGGGTTAAAAGTACGGAATCACTACAATGTTTGTGACCTCCTCCAAATGATGAAAAAAAAATTCATAAGCCCAGAATCATGGGCAGAAACGATTGGATAAGATTTAGATAAGTATTCCAAATTATGTAGAGATTTATCTTGATCAAACTGAACACTGTGAGCCCCATTTGGGGTGATCTCTAACACATCAATTTTAAAAGCATGAGTCACAGGAAACTGGGGGAAGAGCAGAGGAGGACATGACTACTGAATTACATAGTTATAGATGAAAATAGCCAAACAAGGTTAAAAAACATCAGGAGAAACAAAAGTATTGCCTGTCAAACAAAAGTATTGCCTGTCCTGCCCTGATGCTGTGCATATGCTATGATACAACTTTGGAATGTTCAGTGAGATGACTATCTGGGATTTCATGACCATATTATTTTAAAGGTGGTTATTAAGCATCAAAATAGATGCCAACATATTTTATAAAAACTTACTGGATAAAATTTATAAAAGTGAGATTCTCTTTCTCTTTCCACAACAGATGCAGCCAAGTTAATTAACCCCATTTGTTCCATGATTTAGATCTTTATGAAACAGGTAGTATCACACAAAAAAGAGCTAGAATTTGAATCTCCAGACTTGACATGTCAGGGTTCTTCTCTTTGCTGGTTGTTTGACCTTGACAGATTCATTTCCTTTATCCAGATCTAAGTCTTCTCATTTTGAAATAAGAGGTAATTGGACTAAGTTTTGTATAGAATGTATTTCAACTCTAACATTCTATGATTCTCATTTTTCTAATCTATCTACACTACAGAAATTAATAACTAGAGGCATCAGATTCCATTGGTAAAAATGCATAGTACCTAAAGCAACTAGTAAAACTTGTTTATTTCTTATTTTTTCTCCTTTCTTTGTTCTGATTTTTTCTGTCTCTATTAGTCTCTCTCTTTTTTTATATTTCACTTTTATTTGCACTTTAATGTCATATTTACCCCTGTGTCACAAATTTTTGTTCCTTCTGGAAATCTTTTTCTTTTGAGCAACCTCCTCTTCTGATTTAAGAACAACTTGTGTCTTTTCAGTGAGTATCATCCCAATATGGCAAAGAGAACTCATGTATGGTCTATTTTGACCATGAGCCCTGTAAGTAGGCCAATGTATTTTGGAAGCCTTGTTTACTTGGATATGCTTAATGACAAGAGAATATACGTTCGGACCCTTCAGTTCTGCATTATTCTCTGCATTTTTAAGCATATGCAGCAAGAATTCAGTGCTCATTTTGGGCCAGCTCCCTGTGTCCGGGCCCATTCCTTAGCCAGGGAACACCTGCAAACTCCACCATAATATCGATGGTAGGGAACACATTGTTTCTTCAATGTGACATCTTTCAAAGACTTGGTAGCTTTTCAGATATGCATGCCCTTGATAGCTTGGGCTGTTTCACAGATATTCTTGAAAGGGACCTGGAGATTTGTATGCCTTGACTTGCATGATTTTGCGGGGTTCTCTGGATCAAGAGAGTACCTCATCATTTTAAATTATTACCTAGAATGGCTCAAGGAAAGAACTCTTTCTTTTTCCCCCTCTAAGGCTCCCTCCTTTATTCTCCCTCTCTCTATGACAGTAAATATATGCATAAACATATATTATATAATATAATATATAATAACATATACATATATAGTATCTGAAAAATCTTAGTATTTCAGAAGTATAAAAACTACAAACAGATAAAAACATAATTTGAAAGTTTAATAATTTATATTTATTTTGTCATTTACTTTTGTGACTTTTGAATAATAAATGTTTAATTTTAATGTTAACAAGATGGGGCACCCTGTCATTATACATTGCATTGTGACAATTCCTAAATTACTTTCTTAGAGTGGTGAATCGGAAGAGGATAAGAAATATCAATATTGTTAATATAAATAATTAATATTTCAAATGTTTGTAGCATTTATACTTCTATACATATATATGCATAACTTTAGAGATACATGTAAATATAATATTATATACTCATAGTAAATGACCTAATTTTCTACATCATTAAGAATGTTTGTCTATACATATATATACATATATATAAAATATACATATACAGATGAATGACATGACGTGATCCATATTCTTTAGTAATTTTCAGTCTATTGGGGAAATAAAACATCACCATTAGCTCTGATTTCCATTGCCATCATCCCATCTATTCAAAAAATGGGGCTATATCTTTTTAGATACTCCTTTTTGCCTAATATAACCAAAAAGGATTTTTTTTGTTTTTCTTAGTGTTCTTCACCATATTCAGATCATTCTTCACTTTAGTTACTATACCACACTTCTATGTTTATCATTCATTGTGTGTTCTTGTTTTTATCTTCTCTGTCTTTAAAATCTAACTTGTTTCATGAGTTCCCTTTACTTCCATATCAAATCTTTTTAACCAACTTACCCTTTTCCTCCTAATTGATTTTTTCCCCTTTCTCTCTTCAAAACTTCACTTTTGAGAAAATTTTCATTTCATTTCCACTCCTCTTTGACTTGATTTCTACTGTATAATTTTCATCCATAGGATTTTTCTTATTCTTTCTATGAATTCTATGAAATTTACTATCTCCAAATGTAGAGTACTTGTCCTTCTCTATCGTAATTTTACTATTCAATGCTCCCTTCCACCCAAGATTGTATTATTTATATCCCCAGTAACCAGTTCCAATGGCCTTTTTTTCAATTCTCATTCTTTAACTTAACTACATCATTTCTAACTCTATAGGACATAGGCACCTTGATATCCTACCAGTAGTTCAAATTTAACGTGTCAAACATCAACCTTATAATCTTTCCCAAAAAATCTGTTACTTAAAACCTGCTTTTGATCTTAAAGTACTTAGAAAATAATAATAATGTCTTAAAAAAAAACAGAGAGATTGTCAGAAGGAAGAAATACCTTAAGGTATGAGTGTAACCTGTTCTGTTTTAAACATGCTAAGTTGGAGTCAATGGTGCAAAATCCATCTATGTAGATATGATCAGCTGTCAGTTTAAAATGAAAAAGTAATGCTCAGGATATGGGTCAGGCATGGAGACATGAATTTAAGGTAAATTCAATAAAAGTTGAAATTATGGGAGTGGATGAGTCACCAAGGTTACAAAGCACTAAAAAAAATAGAGCTCTATGAAAGAATCTAGCAACACCTAAAACTGTGTCTTTTTATAAGAAGTAATACAGAAGCTAGTAAGAAATTTAGGCAAATATACAAGCACATGTATATACACACATATAACCTTCTGCCTCAGTTTCTTCAGTTATAAAATGGAGATAATAATAGCACCTACCTTGCAACGGTTTGTGAGTCAAATGAGATAATATTTATAAAGCAGTTAGCACAAAGCCTGGCACATAGTAGGTGCTTAATAAATGTTTTTTTCCTTCCCTCATCAAGCATCTTATAATCTACTAAAGGAGACAAGCGTGTACACATTTAAGTGTATATAAAATAGATAAACCTGGAGATTGGACTTAGATTTCATAGCTGTAAAGAACTCATTGGTAAGGAAACTACTTTTGGCATTACAGGTAATCACCGGTTTCCACTGATAGCCTTAGAGGGTTACCAATCACAATAAGTGGTTAAAAGATTTCACTACAGTCTCATGACCAACACTTGTCAGAAGAGGAACCTGAATCCAGGACTCTAAGCTTGACTTTCTAGGTGCTATGCCACAATAACTTTACAAAGCTAATAAAAAAAATAATACAAGATAATAAATATAAGGATAGTAGTAACAGCTGAGGGGTAGGAGTGGTGAATCTGGATTAAATTTTTACACCTAATTCATTATTCTTCAAAAGGCCAAATGAAGAATTCAATCTTCCTTTGAAATGGACACTGAACAAAAAAGTTATAAATTCTCTCTACTCTTTCCTTCTCTTTGCAGCCCTAAAATCTCTTAGGTTTCACCGTTGTTTTTTGATTTTTAAGCTAGGGTTTATGTCATTTTATTAATCTGCAGACAAGGGACAACAAAAATATTCTCTTCATCTTCATTCACCCCTACAAAGAGCAAAATACATTTATTTTAATAGGGACCACACTTAGGCAAAACTTAAGTGTATTGCATTCCAGAAAACCCTCAGTAAGAAAACCACGTTGCAGTAGCTGTTCTGTACTATGGAAACAGGCCACCCCAATCCCAACTTCCTGAAACCTTGTACAGTTCTCTAGGACTGTCTCCAGATGGGTAGGATGAAGATGTGGTGAGAGGAACTGACCAAATCAGCTGCATCTGGGTACCCAGCTTTCCAAGGACCACACTTGGCCTTATGCATAGTCTCTCACACTGGCTCTTCTTACTCTCCACAGGAGTGGATTAAGTGAGGGGAGCTGTCTATGGGATGTGGGCACATGTTAACACTGCCATTGCATATTACGCCACCCAGATAGCCATTTGAGGGAGAGCTTGGCTGCTGTTCCAGAAACAGGGCCAAAATGAAGATGAACTGCTTTTTGCCAGTGGTGTGTTCATTTCTGCAAGCATTTCTCAGTCTTCACTCAAGACTCTCACACAAGGTTCTTCTCTATTAGGCATGTGATTGATCGTGTGGTAAACCATTACGGGTGAAGATGAGTCATACTGAGTGGAGTATACACTTCAGGCCACTTTGTTTATGTGCCTGTCAAGCTCAATAAAATATGTATTTTGTGCCCCAGAAAAAGCTTCAGCAAAGATTGATTTTTGATTTTGCTATCTTGGCTCATCAGGGAAAGGCTTATACATTCAGGCTTTGTACAGTATTTTTCATGCAACATCCTGAAGTAACATTGCTATTCAAAATGTAAACAGCAGGTAGAGACATATTAACTGTTAAATGTGTGTGTGTCTGTATGCGTCTATGTCTGTGTCTGTGTGTATATGCATACTGACCTCCACAATTTCTCACAGAATTGGCTCTCAGTTACCTCTCTTTCATCAAAGAGGTTTAAGGATTTCAAGTAGATCATATTGATAATATCAACCTACAATACTTTTGACCAAAATTACCCTAATTTTCTGCCACTGATGCTTCAAACACAGATCCTGTAGTAGATCCTTGATGTGTATTCAAAAAAAGGCAAAAGTCACTCTGTCGTTATATGTTTGTTGTCAGTGAAGACAGTGAAAATATGCCCCCTTAGAAGAAGCCCTCCCAATCTGGGTTTTTTTAGTCTTCAATACATCCACTCATACACACATATAATATATGTATTTATGCATGTGTCTATACATATATATGCTAAGTATATAGTTTCTATTCAGTAAATACTTAATAATTTATTTAATTCTATTATTTTAATTATTTCATTTCTTCATTTCTCACCAGATTACAATCCAGATTTCTCAATTATTCCAGGTACCTCTCCCCTTCAGCTACCTTTTTTATGTGTTCTATCCCATTTGAACGTAAGTTCACTGAGGATAAGAAGTCTATTTTTTTTCTTGTAGTTGTATTCCTAGCACCTAATATAGCTCTCAGCACATGGTAAGTTCTTAATAAATACTTTTTGATTGACTGATTCAGACACTATCTATATGTACATATAACCCTAGTAAGAGCTGACATTGTAAATTGCACTTTACAATTTACTAAATGATTTATGGATATCATCTCATTTCATTCTCACCATTATGTTATAGGATAGATAGTGTAAGTGTTCCTATCTCCATATTCCAAGGACAAAACCTGAAACTTATAGAGGAAAAGTGACTAGATCAAATAATTTGTTAAGTGGAAGACCCAAGACTAAAACCCAAGTTCCTTGACTTCATATTGTGTTCTACCAGTATACTTTATTTTCCTCCTAATAAATAGTATAAATGTATATATACTTAGGTAGGTTGGTAGGTAGGTATGTTTTATATATCTAATGTCTAAGATAAATTCTAACATATAATATGGTCTATATAAGATATAATATATAGTATATGTTATTTATTATCCATGTTAATCATTATTTTTGCTTAGAACTAATGTATCCTCTTTTCATTATAATTATTACATGCCAATAAATGATGATGTGCTAGAATTTTCCAAGTATGTGGAAACTAAAAATCAGTCAATATTTTCAAACTAAACTTTTAACCAAAACTCCTGCCTTTTCTCATGTTGACCTGCCTCTCTAGAATGTCCAAACTCCTCCTTCTCACCTACCTATAGTCTTGAAAGCCTTTTGCAAGCATCATTGGATATATGACACCTCCTTTGACTACTCCAGCCATCATCCTTGAACTGTTCCCATGAATTCTCAAATCACTTAGTATATCTATCACACATTTTAGTTCTAAATCATAATTAATGTCTTATTAATCTAGGCTTCAGATGTATCAATTATGTCTCATTTAGACTGGGAGCACTTTGAAGGTAATTATTTTGAATTTTCCTCTCTCATCTACAGCGCCTAAGGGAGTGTTGGATATATAATAAGCACTGATTATATTGTTGACCATATCAACCAACAGTTATCCTTCATTGTAGAAGTGTAAGTCTTTGATTCATGAACTTATTAATTATTCTTATTTGTTCTGGGTCATAAATATAGCAAAGATAGAATATAAGTGCATTTTGCAAATAGTTATGCTTTAAAAAAATATAGCTCTCATAGTGTTTTACTATAAGCAGCAGATGTAAACAGAGTTACTGGAGAGGTATGAAAGAAAAAAAAAGTACTATATTATTTTTCCCAAGTAAGAAATAGCTAATTCATAATACTAGAGAGACAGAATTGTTGGATTCAAGTCAATGTTTCAGTAGAATTTGGGAATGTTCCTCACCTCTCAAGGAAGTTTGGGTGTTTTGGAAATGTATTGAAATATGGCTATTTTCAAATCTTAGATTCCTTCTTTGTTGTTCACAAGCAAGGTGATCCCTCTGCTATTTAAGTGAGCCTTGACATTTTCCAAAAAAAGGGAGGAGGAATAATCAAATAATTCTCATTAATTTTATATTTAAAAAAGAGAGGAAAATAATCTTTGTGTTTAAAGAGAATAGGAAAAACAGAGGGAAAAAATGAGGAAAGGGGGAAACAGAGCAGCAAGACCTACCCACACCCCTTTTTTTCTTGCTGGACAAGGCTCCTTATCAAGGGACACAATCCTCAGCCACACCTCATCTGTCCCTTTGATTCCTGGAACAAGCCCCCACCCTTTAAGACCCACCCATCCTCCCCAGACAATCCTTGTTCCCCAGACACACTTGCCTCCCACACCTAAAAGAGCATTGCCGTATCATTTGGAATTTGTAGTGTTTATTCTAATTTGCACATCTCTAAAACATTTGCCTCTCAGGCATGAGGACAATAACTATTCTTCCTGCCAAGTTATGCTCCTCTAATTCTCATTCCCGAGGAAACAGAATCCAAGATAGGGGTCTTGAGAGTACTTGCATCATTTCCAGGCAGCACACAGTCATAATTTGTATCTGAAAAATCTTAAGGAAGGACAATAAGACTGATTTTTAAAAAATGAAGTGAAGAAAGCCAAAGTTGAACTTGAGGTCAATTTATTTTTCAATGATTCAATAACCAGTGCTATTTTGGAAGAAAAAAATCTCTTATGTCCCAAAGAGGCAATGTTTAGAATAATAGACATTCTTAATAGTAAACAGATTACTTTGTATATTTAAGTTAAGGAAAAGTGATTATGCCTAGTAATATCTGACTTTGAAACAAAAGGATAATGAAATATTTTTAGCTTTCCATTGCCTACACTAAAATATCTTTAAAACTTAATATAAGTCATTAGCTTTCAAAAGTTTAAGGTCTTAGTGAGATGTAAATATTAAGCTGAAAAAGGATCAAAATTTTAATTAAAAATATTGATTGCATGTGGAAGACCCAAGAATCAATAAAATATGCTATTATCCTTTCTATTCTTTAGACCAGGAAATGCACCATGATGAATTTGTACTCACTTTTCTAGTAATGTAGCACATGACCTTCCAGATAGTTACTGGTTTGTTTCTGCATAAAGAGTTCTGGAAATGAAGAATGCTCTGTGTCCAAGGCCCTAATCTTTGTCTTGATTTCACCACTGTGTGACCTTTGGTAAAACAATCTTTGTACATGAGTTTTTCCATTATCCAAATGAGTAGTAGTAATATTTTTAAACTCCTGATCCACTTCCCAGGGATTTTCATTCATTCATTGTATTCTGGGAAAGAATAGAATAGTAGAAAGCCCAGTTTTTCCCATTCCTCCATAATGGAGATCAGATTTTATAAAGACATAGTTAGCTAGAGACAGTGAATATTCATCAATTCATCAATGGCATATAAAAATGGGAAGGGAAGAAAGGGTACAAAAGGAGAGGGGAAGATGGGAGGGAAGAGGAGAGAGAACACCTTAGAAGCCTTTGAATATTTTTTTTTCTTCAACAGTTTTGGAAAGCAGTTTGTAACTATTTGATAGTGAATTTCATTGAGGACATAATGGCCAGAAGAAAACCCAGAGACTCAAATAAAAGGTCTTTTTAGAAAAATATCTGTGTTGATTTATTGGGGAAAATTCCCTCCCCCCACCACTCCCAAATATAAGGTCCTATATAAGTATGTTGCCTATGAAATTAAATGAAATGTGCACTTTCTTGCACTACTTGTCAAGGTAAAAAGGAAGCTAATCAGATCACCAACACCAGACCATTCCCAGAAGGTGATTGAAATTAGTCTAGAGCAGGAATTCTTAACCATTTTTGTTTCATGGACCCCTTTGGCATTCTGCTGAAGCCTTTGAACTCTTCAGAATAATAGTTTTAATTAGTTGAAATAAATGTTAAATTTCAGTAAAAAGTTAGTGAAAGTAAAGCTGTAACTTTGTTGTACCATCAACATTCTTGGACCCTCTTAAATCTATCCATAGTTGGGAAAGAAGTTGGTCAATTCCAGTTTAAGAACCTCTGAGGCATAATAGGTTGCATAAGGCCAGGTGTACCAATATGCAAGGTTGTTATGACAGAATCTTTTCTTCCCTGACTTGTCTCTGAAGTTAGGTCTGGACCTTATAAAGTCACTAACAGATCTGAGCCACAGTTTACAAACTATTTGCAATCTTCCCCTATGTCCTTGAGCCTCAGAGTGTTTCCACTATGGAGTTGTGAGTGGCAGAAATGTCAAGCCTGCTGACCTTAAGTTTATAATGACTGAGATACTAATTGAGAAAGTTACTTCCTTATTTTTGTTTGTTTGTTTGTTTGTTTGTTTTGCTTTTTGGAGGGAAGTTGGGGTTAAGTGACCTGCCCAAGGTCACATGGCTAGCTTTTGTGTTGTGTATGAGGCCAGATTTGAACTCAGGTTCTCCTGACTCCAGGGCTGGTGCTCTATTCACTGAGCCACCTAGACACCCCTGAAACTTTTTTTTTTTGCTTTTTGGAGGGCAATTGGGGTTAAGTAACTTGCCCAAGGTTATGACTAGTTTTTACAGCTAGTTTTTACATGTTTGTGTTAAGTATCTGAGGCCGGATCCAAACTCAGGTCCTCCTGGCTCCAGGGCCGGCACTCTACTCACTGCACCATCTAGCCGCCTACTTCCTTATTCTTGTGCTTGATCAAGTCAGATGGAGAATTTTATGCCAATCTAGTCAGCAAAACCAAGTACTTCATGACAAAAAAAAAAGTTTTGAATGCTTGAAAAAAATGAAAAATGGGGCCATTTTCTATAATATTTGACTATAGGCCCTGCTTATTATAAGCTATATATTGTAAGACACATAGTGTCAACCCTCTAGTTACTCAGATTGGGGTTACAGGAACTCACAAACGTGCTTTATATGGCATGATCAATAATCTCCTAGAGTACCGTATTTCTTACGTCAGACATATACAACCCGGGAGGAGTAACAAAATAATTTTCAATGGCACACAAGATTAAACTTTATCCTTCCTCTCCCTGTAAAATTGTCAAATAGGTTAAGTTTTCTCTATCCTCTCACCTTTTAGAACCCCTTCTTCTTAGAACCATCTTCTCTCACATTTAGATTCCATTACTCCACTTACGTTAACTAGGTATTTGTATAATAGTGAAAAATAACTAATCCAGCCTGGCTTTAGACTACTTACACTCTTCTTTGTCTCAATCCTCCAAACCTCTGCCTCAAGTAATAATTAATCTTATTTAAGCCCTTTAGATAACAAACATGGATTTCCCTAATTACCTGCATGTGCCAAGATTGCCTTGGGTGGCTCATGACATGATCTTCCCTGGGGGTATTTGTATTTTTAAAAAGGATTATGTTAAATGTGTGGGGAGATGTTCTATTTGAAAGGGGAAGCAAACACTTTAGCAATAACTGACATTAATGTAATGTTTTATGGTTTATAACAGTTACATAGTATATATATAACCTTATTTGATCAATTTATCAGCTAATATTTAATAAGTATTTACTATGTACCAGGTACAGTAGTATGTGTTTGGGATAATATGATAAAGATAGCTAACATGTATATAGTACTTTTTTGGTAAATAGCATTTTATTTTTTTTCCAATTATAGTTAAAGAGAGTTATCAACATTAATTTTTATAAGATTTTGAGTTTTGAATTTTTTCTCCCTCCCTCCCTCCCTTCCCTCATGTCCCCCTCTCCCCAAGAGAGCAAGTAATCTGATATTGGTCACATATTTGCAATCATTTACATATATTTCCACATTGGTCATGTACTGAAAGAAGTAACAGAATAAAAGTGAAAAGTCACCAAAAAAAAAAAAAGTGAAACAGTATGCTTTGAGATAAGTTCAGACTCTTTAGTTCTTTCTCTGGATGTGGATAGCAATTTCCATCATTAGTATTTTGGAATTCTCTTGGTTCATTGTACTGTTGAGAAGAGCAAAGTCAATCATAGATGATATTCACACAATATTGCTGTTGCTGTGTATAGTGTTCTCCTGGTTCTGCTCACTTCACTCAGCATCAGTTCATGTAGATATTTCCAGTTTTTTTCTGAAATCTACCTGTTCTTCATTTCTTATAACACAATAGTATTCCATTACATTCATATACCACAACTTGTTTAACCATTCCCCAGTTGATGGGCATTCCCTCAGTTTCCAATAATTGCCACCACAAAAAGAACTGCTGCACATATTTTTCTAAATATGAATCTTTTCCCCATTTTTATTATCTCTTTGGGATACAAACATAGTAGTGGAATACCTCTACTGATCAAAGGGTATGCACAGTTTGATTGCTCTTTGGGCATAGTTCTAAATTGCTTTCTAGAA
Source organism: Petaurus breviceps papuanus (assembly GCF_028583685.1). Classification (NCBI taxonomy): domain Eukaryota; kingdom Metazoa; phylum Chordata; class Mammalia; order Diprotodontia; family Petauridae; genus Petaurus; species Petaurus breviceps. The sequence continues at coordinate 4,184,201 of NW_027187263.1, read as the reverse complement.
TGGCTGATCAGTTCACAACTCTACCAATGCATTACTGTCCAAATTTTCCCATTTCTTTCCCAACATTTACGGTTTTCCTGTTCTGTCTTATTAACTATTCTGATAGCTATGAAGAGGTGCCTCAGAGTTGTTTTAATTTGCATTTCTCTAATCAATAGATTGGAACATTTTTTCATATAACTATTTAATTTCTTCATCTGAAAACTCCTTATTCATATTCTTTGACCATTTATTAATTGGGGAATGACTTAGATTCTTATAAATTTGACTCTCTATATGTTTGAGAAATAAAGTATCAGAAACACTGATTGTAAAAAAAAATGTTTCCCATCTTTCTGCTTTCCTTCTAATTTTGGTTGCATTGTTTTTGTTTGTGCAAAATATTTTTAAATTTAATATAATTAAAATTGTCCATTTTGCATTTCATAATGCTCTCTATATCTTGTTTGGTCATAAATCCTTCCTTCTCCATAGATCTGACAGGTAAACCATTTCTTGCTCTCCTAATATGCTTATGGTAACACCCCTTTGTCTAAATCATGTGCCCATTTTGGCTTTATCTTATATATGGTATGAGATGTTGATATATGTCTAATTTCTGCCATACTAGTTTCCAGTTTTCCCAAAGAGTATCTGTCAAATAGTGAGTTCTTATCCTGCCAGCTGAAGTCTTTTGGTTTATTAAAAATTAGATTACTAAAATAATTTACTACTATGTCTTGTGTAAATAATCTTTTTCACTGATCCACCAATCTATTTCTTAGCCACTACAAATAGTTTTGATGATTACTACTTTATAATAAAGTTCTAGATCTGGTATGACTAGGACACCTTCCTTTGCATTTTTTTTTCATTAATTCTCTTGATATCCATGGACTTTTGTCCTTCCAGATGAATTTTGTTGTTGTTGTTGTTGTTTTCTAGCTCTATAAAATAATTTTTTGGTAGTTTGATTGGCATGGCACTGAATAAGCAAATTAGTTTAGACAGAATTGTCAATTTTATTGTATTTGCTTGACTTACTCATTAGCCATTAACATTTTCTCAGTTGTTTAGATCTGGCTTTATTTGTTTGAAAAGTGTTTTGTAATTGTGTTCACATAGTTCCTGGGTTTGTCTGGGCATATAAACTCCCAAATATTTTATACTATCTATAGTCATTTTAAATGGAATTTCTCTTTCTATCTCTTCTTGCTGAGTTTTAATGGCAATATAGAGAAATACTGATGAATTATTTTATATCATGTAATACTGCTAAAGTTACTAATTAGTTGAAATTGTTTTTACTTGATTCTCCAGAATTCTCTAAGTATACTATCAAATCATTTGCAAAATTGTAGTTTTTTTTCTTTTTCACCTAGACAATTTCTTTAATTTCTTTTTCTTCTCTTATTGCTAAAGTGAACACTCCTAGTACAATACTGAATATTAATGGTGATAATAGGCATCCTTTTTTCACCCATGATCTTATTGAGAAGCCTTCCAGTTTATCCCCATTACAGATAATATTTGCTGCTGGTTTTAGATAGATACTATTTATCATTTTAAGGAAAGCTCCATTTATTCAGTGGGCAGTGATGAGGTATCGGCTCTGGGAGCTCCCTCCAGCTCTCTTTGAGTCCTTGAGGTACAGGCTATTGAACTCTGATTAAATAGTCTCATTTGATGAGACATTTGCATGAGGCAATAAGCCTTACATTGTAGCTGAGCCCAAGCCTCTGTTACAAGACTTCCCACTCTCTGTTACTAGACTTCTCACCCTTGAGCCTATCAAAGTGTCCATTCACCCTTGAACTGGCCTTGCCCACCATTGTTTGTGGTCTCCAGGTAGTCTCCAGAGACTTCCCACCATTAATCACTCCTTGACCTCATTAACTCCTCCTGAAAACCCTCTGCAAACTCCTCCTCTAGACCACCCCTAGATTCCTCCCACAGCCTTCTATATATAAGACCCTGTCTTGTCTTCATGTTTGTGAAATAGTGAGAGCATCATAGAATGGTGAGTGCCATAGAATGGTGAGAGTGCCATAGAATGACCCAGCACAGGCTTACTTACTCTGTGCCCAATATAAGCAAACTTTTAATAAACTTTACTTTTCTTTGGCTGAGAGAAGACTTGAGTTGAATTCATTCAGCAGGAGCTGGTGTTTTGGTATTTTGTGGTCTCCAGAGCAACCCTAACCCTCTTTATGGGTGATTATAAAGGAGCTAATGATACTTGAGCAGAGCTTTGAAGAAAGCTATAGATTCTAAGGAGTGAAGGTGAGGAGGAAGAAAACTGCTAAAAAATCACAGTGAAAGGAGATGAGGAATGGCAAGTAGGTCAACGTAGTTGGAAAGTAGATGAAGGGGATTATTGTGTAATAAGTCTTGAAAGATGAACCATATCCAGTTTGCTTTCAATGTCAAAGAGAGGAGTTTATATTTTATCTTAGAGATAGCTGGGTGTCAAGAGAGTAGCAGCAAGATCATTGGCTCAGTAATATCACTTTAGCAGCTTTTAAGAAAACTAGGGTATAAAGGTGGAAATGATGAGGTACAGGCTATGGGAACCCCCATAAACTCTGTGATTGAATCTTCCCCTTTGATGAGGCTATAAGCCTTTCATTATAGCTCCACCCAAATCTCTGTTACTAGCATAGCCCTCCATTGTCCAGCTAGCTCCCACCCTTGATCCTCCCAAAATATCTATACCCAAATCTGTTCCATTGTCTCTTATCTCCAGGTAGCCTCCAGCTACTTCCCACCCTCAATCTCATTACTGGAGTCTGACCTCATTGGAGTCCTCCTGAAGACCCTTCCCAAACTCCTCCTCTAGACCACTCCTAGATTCCTCCCACAACCTTTCTGTATATAAGACCCCATCTTGCCTCCATGTGAAAAAGAAAGAAGGAGAATTATCTAGTGCAGACTCACTCTGTGTTAGATGACTCTGGCCCACTTGTCCAGGATAAGCATCACAGATACTGAGGTTCCTTAAGAGTCTACCCATTATGGTGAATCTCTAATAATCTTTCTTTTACTTTGGCTCAACATTTTCTAGTTCCCTGACCTCTTACAGAGAGACCAATTAAATGAAGTAGACATCTTAAAATTGATGAATCCAAAAGAGATCTCATTATCTTTCCCCCTTAATCTTCCCCACCTCTTAGCTTCCCTATTCCTGTAGAGGGCACATCATCCTTCTGGTCCCTCAGGTTCACATAGGAATCATCCTGTATCCCTTACTCCCTCTCATCCTATATTCCTTACTCTCTCTCATCCTCCCATATCCAATCTGTTGCCAAGGTCCTCTGATTTTACCTTCACAACATCTTTCAAATATGCCTCCTTCTTTCCTCTGATACTACCACCCCTCTGATGCAGGCCCTCATCACCTCATGCCTTGATTATTGCAATAGCCTGTGGATGTGTCTGCCTACCTCAAGTATCTACCCAATCCAATCTATCCTCCATTCAAGCACTAAAGTGATTTTCCTAAAGTGCAGATTTAATCATGTCACCCCTCCCCTGCTCCCTCTACTCAATAAATTGCAGTGACTTTCTATTGCTTCCAGAAGCAAATAAAAAATGTCATTTGGCATTCTAAGTCCTTCATAACCTAGCCTCCTCCTACCTTTCTGTAGCAGCAAGCACCCCAAGCACATCCTCAGGGTTTGCTGCCCATATAAGTTCTTGGATCTGCTTTGTTAAAGGAAAGCAACTCAAAATGGGTTAACAAGCTTACTTTAATCAGTCAGACATATATCGTTTACCTTGTTCAGGGGAAAAGTTGGCACCCTGAATTTCAAAGTATACAGGCAGAATTATCAAGACATTAACAGATCAAGTAGACAGATTTCCAAACTGTCCAACCATTACATCCATACCAAATCAGCATCTGGGTTTTTCAAAGCCGGGGGACTCTCAACAACGGCTTCCCAGAATTCAGATCAAATCACAGAACACTTCTCAAAGTGAGTCCCAAAACAAAGTTACACATCAGGGCTTATATAGCCTTCTCCTGGCTCAGAGAATGTAACAACCTTATTGACTCACTGGCCAATCAAGAAGTATCTACTGAAAAACAAGCCTCCCTCCCCAGGCTTCAGGTGCATTTTAGCCTAGGGGCAGGGAAGATCTTCCAAATTTGCATTCCCATTACACTTTGCCATCATCTTATACCTTTTTCTCCAACATCTACTCTTTGATCCAGTGACTTTAGCCTTTCCTTTTGGTTTCAGGAACAAGATAATCCCTTCTCTCTAACTGTCCTTAAAATCTGAAAGACTCTCCCTCCTGCACTCTGACTACTGACCTCCCTGATTTCCTTTAAGTCTCAAATAAATCTTACCTCCAATGGAAAGCTTTCCCCAACCCCTCTGAATTCCAGGGCCTTCCTTGTGTCAATGATTTCTTATTTATCCTTTATATAGCTTGTTTTGTATATATGTATTTGCATGTTAGATTAGTACACTTGAGGGCAGGGATTATCTTTTGCTTAGTTTTGTATCTCCAGTGCTTCTCATAATGCCTGGCACATAGTAGGTACTTAACAAATATTTATTAAATTGAATCTGAGTTTCACTAAAAAGCAAGAAGATTCTAGACTGTGTGGAGGGGGGAGAATTTAATAGATAAAAATTATGGAGAGAGAATGAACGGCAATTGTCAACAAGCCTATGAGGCAGGTAATATAGGTATTATTAGTGCCATTTTATGGAAAGCAGGTAATGAAAATATCTGATATGTGTAACTTTTTTTTAAGTCTCCAAAGCACTTTACATACATTATTACAATAATACTACAAATATTATTTTCATTATATTGATCAGATAGGTAACACTTAGAGGTGTTAACATGAGAAGCACTTGTCACATAGTGAAATAAACACTGAATTTTGGAATAAAGACTATAGTTTTAATCCTTTCTCTTTTTTTAGCCTATTAATGATGTGTCTTGGATAGGTCATTTAGCTTTTCTGTGATATAAGAAACAGAAGCACAGTTTTGGAAAGTAATATGAGAAAATGAACAGAATGAAGATATCCCAGGTTTGAATCACACACATCAGACTCTATTTAACCAACTTGCAACTAGGTGTGAATCAGATGATTTCCTACTGATCTGTGATCTGCATTGGTTGACATAATTCCCATAGAGAAGGGAGTTTCTGACTGGAAAAACAAAACAACAACAACAAAAAATAGACATTATCACTATGTGTGTACTTATCTTCTGCATTTTTTTAGATTATAAAAATGGCAATCCTTAGGAGAAGGGCATATATCATGCTTTGTGTTCTCCCTCACCCAAGGGAGTGCCTTGCACATAGTAGACTTCTAATAAATTTGATCACTTGAATAAAGTCACAAAACCATATGTGGCTCCTGTTTGGTTTCTTTTATTTGTTTCCAAACAGTCCTACGTTCTAGTTTTTACTGCTTGTGTTATAAATGGAGTATTTCACACTGAAGCATTTAGAAGCATTGATCTCTTTGGGGATTTCTGAATCTTTACTGGAAGTTCTGTCACCCACCACCTCGTCTCTTCTTCTTCTTCTTTCTTCTTCTTCTTCTTTCTTCTTCTTCTTCTTCTTCTTCTTCTTCTTCTTCTTCTTCTTCTT
>NW_027187263.1:4027391-4178587 GCF_028583685.1 Petaurus breviceps papuanus | reverse complement strand
TTCTTCTTCTTCTTCTTCTTCTTCTTCTTCTTCTTCTTCTTCTTCTTCTTCTTCTTCTTCTTCTTCTTCTTCTTCTTCTTCTTCTTCTTCTTCTTCTTCTTCTTCTTCTTCTTCTTCTTCGCTTTTTTTGGAGGGGAGAGGGCAAACCAATTGGAGTTAAGTGGTTAAGTGACTTGCCCAAGATCACAGGGCTAGTAAGTGTGTAAAGTGTCTGAGGCTGGATTTGAACTCAGGTACTCTATTCATTGCACCACCTAACTGCCCCACCTAATTTCTAATATAACAATTTTGAATGGTCGAAATTTGCTATATATATATAACAACTATTTTTTTTTATTTTTACAAGAAAGGTAAAGGTCCTTTCAAGGATAAACTCTTGGCTATCACACTGAGTGATCGAACTTATCCAAGTTCAAATAGCCCAAAATATCAATGCTCGAGCTTAAGGAGATAGAAGCAAGTATGGATTTAAGGAACTAACAATCAATGTTGTTTAGAATAAATAATAGCTCTAACATGAATCAAAAGACAATAACTCTGAATGTATACATGGACATAGAATCATAGTATTTAGAGCTTACAGGCATCTTAGAAAATATATAGTTCAACTTTCTTATTCTGTTGATGAAGAAACTAAAGCCCAGAATGGATAATCCAATTAAATAAACATATATTAATCACCTATTATGTGCCTTGCATTGTGCTACAAATTGGGAATGTAGAAAGAGGCCAAAGCCAACCCCTGCCCTCGAGGAGCTTACACTTTAGTGAGAAGTTTATAATCTAGTGATAAATGTTAAAGCCTGAAGTCAAAGATAGGAAATTGAAGAATTGAAATTAAAACCCAGGTCTTCTGACTTCAAATGTGATTGTGGAAGAGTTTCTATATAATACCCATAGTTGTTGGACTTCTGGTTCCAAGACTGGTCTACTTTCTCATTAAAGGGACTATCAATTAAGTGTCTAAGTCAATTTATACCTAGTATAAAACATAGCATCCTGCTCCTGTGTAAATAAATCATTGAGGAGTATCATTATCAGAGAAACATTAGACTTAAACTTCATATAAAAATATTTACTTTTTTTTTTCTTTTAGTCCTTGGACATTTAACCTTGTAAATGGCAATAAAGTTAAAGATGTCACTAAGAACACTAATAATCTTAGTGCTTTTCTACATTATTTATTAGAGGTGAATTAAAAAGAAATTCTGTTAAGTCATACTTCTTGGAACAAAAATGTAATTGAATTTCACATGTCTAGTTGTGAGTCTATCTACAGTTGTGAAATTATCTTTTCAATAGCCATACCACTAGAGATGATAATCCCCTGCAAGACTGTCTTCCCTGTTTAGTTGCCTCACTGAATAACTCCTTCTCTTGCTAGGAAATTAATATCAGTTTAATGATATGAGACCGTGATTGAAAGAGACCTGGAGGTGAAGTATGTTTTCTTTAATTTCCTCTGCAATGGCCATGGTTTTGATTGTGGAACAGAAGGTATGGATTTATAACATGATGTGTGATTGAGCAACAGCTGTCAGCAATAGAATTCTACGAAATTTTCATAATGAAAACTCAAACCATGCAAAATGTACCTGGCTTTGGGTTTCACTACAAAGCTCCAAACTCAGTCTAGATTTTGGAAAGATCTGGTCTGAGTTATAGATTTTTGCCAACCTCAACTTCCTCCACCCCCCCTCTCCCACTTCTTCCCCATTTCAAATTGTGTCTATAAGCAAAGCCCATGACAATCTGTCATTTGTTCATTTGTGATTGTAGGCTGTCTTTCTTTTCTGTAATGGGACATTTTCTTGGGATGTGGAATATCAGAAATTGTTTTTCACTTCCAAAAAATCTAGGCCCAAAGGATGAAAAAGGATTTGATTATTTTATCTATCAAACATTAAAGGTCATATCAGAGTATGTTTCAAAACCCCTGTCTTTGTCAACCTTAAAAAGAAACAGGACTTAAAAATGGTGCAAAATATGAAAAACAATCTTACCAATTTAATCATTACTGTCAGTTAATAAATGTCTGCTAAATCAGAAATCAAGAGAACTGAGTTCTGTCACTCAGGTGGCAGAAAGCTATTTTCACTCTTTTATGTTATTATTCATTATAATAAATGGGGTAAAAATAACCACAACTGGGGGCAGCTAGGTGGCGCAGCAAATAGAGCATTGGTGCTGGAGTCAGGAGGACCTGAGTTCAAATCCAGCCTCAGACACTTGACACACACAAAAAACTAGCTGTATGACTTTGCGCAAGTCACTTAACCCCAATTGCCCTCCAAAAATAAAAAATAAATAAATAAAATAACCACAACTAATTTGGAGATTGAGGGGGTAAATTAGCTGATATTCACAATGTTTCTCAAATATCAAACAAACTCCATATTCCATCCTTAATTTTTGATAACTTAATATAATGAATCCCATCTGCTCTATGTCAGACATGCCATACATAAGGTTTTCCATAAGGGTTCTTTTTTTGTTTTATCTGATAAATTCCCCATTCCTTTTTATGATGATGATAATATTGGAAGGAACCTCACAATAGAAAATATATCCTCCATGTTTATGTAGTGATAGCTGTGTGACCCTGAGCAAGTCACTTAGCCATGTTTGCCTCAGCTTCTTCATCTGTAAAATGAGCACTCCATCATCTTTGTCAAGAAAATTACAAATGGGGTCACAAAATTGGGCAAACTGAAAAATCGCTATCTTAGTCAAGTTGTCTAAGCTTCTAAAGCAAAGTCCCAAAGGAAACTGGTTGTCAAACACCCATTGTTTACACTTATGCATCAGAATCTTTGTGTATAAATGCACCCACAGAGTTAAATTCTGTTTATTTTCTAAAACCAGGCTTTTTTTTTTCAATTTTGGGGGCAAAAGGCTTGTTTGGTTAGAATTTTAAAAGTGTGGTAAACTCCTCATGTGGAATTTCCCTCCTCCAGGGCAGATCTACAACTTACTGTCACTTTATAGCTCAATAGAGTTGACTGGGACCCAAAGAGATAACATGATTTGCCTTGGATAGCAAAGCCAGAATCTGTCACAGTCAGGTTTTGAACCCAGGTTTTTTTCTGCCCAAGATAAGTACTCTATCTACTACACCACACTACTTGTTTTCAATTCTTATATTTAATTCTTATTGACATCTAAAGTCACCTTTTACTGGAATTCATTTATATAGTAAAAGACATAGCTAAATAATCACTATTATTCTTAATAAAAATTAGGCCTGAGAGCAATAATAATTATTAATTTTTGTGAACTCTGTATGCTTTCTATTTACAGAGGTGAAAAATTCATAGATGTCTTGGAAAACCTCAAGTTGTAATTATTATTCATTCTTTGGTTCTGTAGCTTTATGGTGTTCAGACCTTTAAAGCAAGTTAACCACCTGTCTGTTTAGAAATATTGATAGAGTAGCTATATTAATCTGGAAAATTTAAGTTTAATTCAAAGAAAATCCTCCCAACAATTAGAACTATGACAAAATGGAATGGGCTGGATAGTACCTGGATAGAAACTGGGACCCAGAGTTCTTCAAAGCAAAGTCTTTATTATCACTCTGCAGTAATAATGTTGTGGGGATTTTTTTTTCATGAATGGATTAGACTAGAAGATCTCAAGAGACCCCTCCCAACTCTGACATTCAATCATCTTGGGATTCTTCATTTTAAATTTTCAAGAAAGAAATGTAGACATTTCATACATAACATCCCTATTTTTAAAGTTCCAGCTCTCATTCCAAGCACAACTACATTGGTTAGGCAAAACAGTAAGTCTGCAGAGGGCTTACCTAAACTGAATCTGAACTATTAATCATATACCTGGCTTGTACATCATTAAAAAACATCCCTTTCATTCTTTTCATAATACTGTGTTTTAGATTGCTATGACTTAACATGAAGGTCATGAAAAGATAAAGCACCTTAATACTGTTTTCTAATTTTGTTAATGTTTCCAACTCATTTCCTATTTTCCTGCTGATATTACAAAATCCCTGCCAAAAGTGTTCAGGCAAGTAGTGGAGATTTAAATAACGGACATCCGATCCAAACTTTTGTGGATAATTAGAGGATTGAGTATCTTGAAGAATAAGGTCATTTTTTATAACTCATAAATAGTTTACTTCTATGGATATTTTATTACCTAGTGAGGGGAAAAAACACTGCAGAAAACACTGACATACTTTTAAGAGTATTCACTTCATATGCTGGCGAGCCCAAACCAGCAAAAAATAACCCATTTTCATCAACTATGCCCAAATATGTATGTTCCTCTGTGCTTAAGAAAAATGGGGGTGGGAGATAGGGATGGGAAGCCAGCTGCAGAAACAGATGTTACTAAAATATCTAGCTATCACATTGCTGGTCCAATTGGAACTAGATATTGCTGGTCCCCTATAAGAAGAACTTTAAATTCTGCAACGGCTGCAGAAAAAATTGACAAAGGGATCAGAAATGATTTATTCAGCAGGATGTATATATCACTTCCTGCAGACTTGAACTTGAGCAAACCACAATTGTACTTGACCATGTCATTCAGCAAGAAACCCTACCCACACTACCCCCTTGCAAAAATGCTCAGTCTGGTGCACTTGGGGAGAGGATTATCACTCCACACCCACACAATCAATTTTTTAAAACTGGCAGTCATTCCCATCTAATGTTTGATTTCCTTTTTTAGTTGAATTGAATTTCCTTCCTACTTGAGATACGCTAACATTCATCAGGTACTTGTCCCTAAGTATAAGAAGTCGAGGAAAACAGAAGTTTTGTAAAGAAATGTGCTTATGACTCTGGGGAGTGAAACAAGTTATGCATGTCATCATTCCTAGTATCAGAGATTTAGAGGTATCTGAGCAATCACTTGGTTCAACCCATATATTTCACTGAAAGGGAAATGGAGGCCCAGAGACAGTGGTTTGCTCAAGCCTGCATGTACCCCAAGTTAAAAAGTTTAGGTTTGAACCCACATTCACTTAGCTAAAGGACCATTGATCCAGAGCTGGAAGGGACATCAAAGGTCATCTGGTCCATTTCCCTAATTTTTAGAGAGAAGGAAATTGAGGCCTTAGGAGGTCAAATGAAATGCTCCAGATCACAGAGGTCACAAACATCAGAACTGGGGCCTGAAGTCAGTGTCTCTGACTCCCAAGCCAGATTTCTTTCTACTGTGCCATTCTGCCTCAGTTTCTCTCTAAAGGTGAGAGAATTCATCCCTATCAGAAGACTTATGTTCAAGCTTCAACTCAAATGCTTCATTGCCATATGACCCTCCAGAATCAAGTATAAAGAAGTATACTTCAGAGAGAAAGATAATAGAATCTGGAGTCAAAGGACTTGGGTTCAAATCCTTGTTCTCCTTATTACCTGTACGATATTGGTCAACTCACTTGTCCTCTCTGGGTCTCAGTTTTCTCAATTCTAAAATGGACTAGATAGCCTCTTAAGTTCCTTCCATTTCTAAATCTCTGATCCTATACTCCTTTAATCTTCTTTCTTCCTTGGTGTTAATAAAGAATTGTATGCTTACTTAGTTCAAATGACATTAAGATATTGCTGGAAAACATTTCCATGAGATGAAGTAGCTAATTAATGAGATTTTCTAGCATTCTCACTATGCTTGATCTATTTTACATTTTATAGTACTTGAATAAATAATGAGTATAGAACAGATTCAAAGACATAATCAATAGTCTTAATATTATAATCATAGTGCTGCTGATCATAGGAACAAGGCCAGTCACAGACAAAACTATGAAGTAGTTAAATTGTGTTTTCTGCCCCTAGTTTCCTATTCTATTCCCTTTTCTCCACACTATAGTGTCTCACATGTCTGTATACTCTTTTTTTTCCATCCTACCCTCCTATAAAGTACTCCCACTGGGAAAGGATCTAGTAAATTCTTTCACACTAAGATTGATAAGCTATAGTATCTTACTTCTCTCAGAATATTTTTTTTAATTTTCTTGGAGGAGAAAGGAATGACATTTCAGTTAGAGAACTAAATAGGGAAGAAATATTTTTAAATCCAGTTCTCTCCATTCCTAAAAATTCTTCACTTGGTCTTGCCATCTATTACAGTCATATTATATCTCTTCCCTTTTTCATAGACAAACTCTAGAAAAGAGATGTTCACATTCTTTGCTTACATTTATTCACTTCTTACACACTTCTAAACCCTTACAATCTGGCTTTCTATTCTATCACTACACTGAAAATGCTCTCTACAATGTTACCAGTGCTAATTCAATGACCTTATCTCAGTCATTATAATACTACATGATATTTTGTGCATACATTGATCTTAGTAATAACTCCTCTTCCAAAGACTCTTTCCTTTCTTGACTTCCATGGTACTATTCTCTCTTACATCTTCTTCTTATCTGACCACCCCAATCACTCAGTCTTCTTTGCTGGATCATCATACATCTTTTATCTATTAAATATGGGTTTCCCTGAATAGTGTCTCCCTGGTTTTTTTCTCTTCTCCCACTTTACTCACATGATGATTTCGTGAGCTGTCATAAATTCAAAGATCTGTCCTAAAAAGATGACTCCCAGATCTAGGTATGGCTCTATTTTTTCTCTCATATTCAAGTTCAGCATGGTCAAATGCCTGCTAAACACTTCTATGTGTTCCTTCAGCACTCAATCTCAACACCTTGTAGCAAAAAGCACCCTACCATACCCAGGGTGGCTGCTAACACAGGTTCTTAGATTTGCTTTTCTAAAGGAAAGCCACTCAAAATGGGTTAACAACCTTGCTTTAAAGCAAGGTTATTTATTTAAAGCAAATATATGTTTTACCTAGTTCAGGGGGAAAAGGTCGGCATCCTGAACTTCAGAGAATACAGAGGTTACAAGCAGATAAAAAATACAAACAGAGAAACAGATCAGCAGACAGGCTTCCAACTGTCTGACCATTACATCCATACCTAGTCACAGTTACCAGAGAGGGTTAGCACCAAGATCTGGGTTTTCAAAGCTGGGGGGCTCAACGCCTCTCCAGAGTCTCGTCTGGTCAAATCACATAACTCTTCTCAAAGTGAGCCCCAAAACAAAACCTCACATGAGGGTATATATAGTCTTCTCCTGGCTCAGATAATGTCACAACCCTCTTGACCCACTGCCCAATCACAAATTATCAGCGTGTGGGAATTCCTGAAAAACAAGCCTTCTGCCACAGTCTTCAGGTGACCACATTCAGCCTATTAGGGGGCAGAGTATATTTTCAAATCTGGGAAGGTTATCAGAGTCACATAAACCTATCAAAGGGCCTAGGGGAAGGGAAGATCTTAAATTCCCATTCCCATAACACACCTCCAAAACAAAAGTCATTTTTCTTCCTTCTCAAGCACATCTTTCCCCCTATATTCAAGCATCCACTATTTATCCAGAAACCAATTTTACAACCACATTTATGACTTTTTTTTCTCCCCTTCCTCACTTCCACATTCAATAAGTTACCAAATCTTATCCAATCTATGTTCACAGTACCTATATGACCTGACTCCTTTGCATTCAACTACAACCCTAGTCCATGCCCTCTTCACTACTCTCAGACTACTGAAATAGTTCCCTATTTGATCTCTTGGAGTGTAGGCTCTCCCTTCTCCAATACACCCTCTATACAGTTCTCAAATAAATAATCCAAAGACATCCCACTCAATAGTCAAGAATGTTTACTAGTTCCCTATCACAGCTAAGCCAAAATAAAAATTCCTACACAATAATCTGGTTCCTATCTTGCTTTCCCAGTTTATTTCAAAATATTCTGTTTCATAAACCCCATATTTTAGCCAAACTGTTCCACTAGTTTTGCCCCAGGCTTGGCATTCCATCTTCCATTTCTATACCTTTTCAAAGAATGTCTTCCACATGTAACATGCATGCCTTTTTTTTTAACCTCTATCTCACAAAATCCCTAGTTTCTATTCTAGTTCAGGTCAGGTACTATCTCCCATTTGAATTTTTTATTTATCTCCCCAGCTGTTGTACTCTCCTTCAAATTATCTTTTCCTTTTTCATATGTATGTCATATACGTTACTGAATGCAAGCTCTTTCAGGGAAGGGACTAGCTTGTTTTCCTTTTTAGATCTGCAAGTACAGTGCTTTGCAATGAAGATTTAATAGGGACAGCTAGGTGGTTCCATGAATAAAACATCGGCTCTGGAGTCTGGAGGACCTGAGTTCAAATCCAGCTTCAGATACTCACCTCACAGAGTTGTTATGAGATAACACTTGTAAAGCAATTACCATAGTGCTTGGAGCGCAGTAGATATTATATAAATTACATGTGCCTTACCCTCCCTCTCTGGAACTAGGATGATGCTAGAGTGTGTGAGGAGAAGTGAATGGATATGTGAGTTTTAGTGGAGGTAAAATCATTTAAATGAGGCAACTGATTGGATAAGTGAAATGAGGGAGAATGAGCAGTCAAGGATGATTCTAAATCATACTCCTGGGGGAATAGAAGGATATTGCTAGACCTGACAGAAAATGGGAATATGAAGGAAAGATATACTATCTGTTTAAGACACATTGAGGTGGAAATGCCAATATAAATTCAGTTCAAATTCTTCAATAGACAAACAAAAGTTGGCATCATTATTATTAACAATAATAATGATGATTGGCACATTTATATAGCATTTTAAGATTTGCAAAATAGTGTTTATATCTTCTTTTATCCTCACAACAACCTTGTGAGGTAGATGTTACCATTACTTTCACTTTACAGATAAGAAAATTGAGGCTGAGAATGGTTGTGACCTGTCTAGTGTCACACTGCTAGTTTGAAACAGTTTTTGAGGTCTGGTTTTTCAGAATCTTAGTCCAACACTTTATCCACTAGGCAACATAGCTGTTCCAATCAGTTCAGTAGAAAGATTAAAGCTGCATAGAGAAATCAGAAAATTATCCGAACAAGGGTGTAATTAAAGCTATGGTAACTTATAGTCTCCCTGAGATAGAGTGTGTAGAAATAAACATTTATTTAGCACCTACTGTGTGCTAGGCATTGTGCTTTAAAAGTGGACAAAGTCTTAGGTTGCATTCATAGGTAAGGGTATAAGATATGAATGATGATTCAGAAAAATAAATTTTGAAAGAGGTGGAAAGTCAGGTAGGAAGAAATCCAAGAGAAAAAAATCATTCATAAAACCCAAAGATGACAGAATGTCGTGGGGGAGAGGATGATTAAGTGTCAAATGCTTCAAAGAGGTGAAAAAGTATGAGTATGACCATAAAAGCCTCACTATTGCCATTAGAAGGAATGCATTTATTAAGCACTTACTATGTGTTAGACACTGGGGATAAAGTATAAGTAAAAACAAAGTCCCTGGCCTCAAGGAATTTAAATTCTAATGGAGGAAGATAATACATAAGAAGGAAGCTTGAGGGGGAGATTTCTGTTCACATTAGGTTTTTGTTAAAGTATTGAAAACCAAATTTCAAAATCGTACTCTCCTTATAAAAGAGTTAGAGAATAATTTAAAATAATGAATAATAATTACAGTATTTATACACACCAGGAATTTCAGCTTTTGCATGTATTTTGTACTGACTTTTATATGTATATCTAATTTCCTTTATAGGATGTAATTGGCATGAGGGCAAGGATTGTTTAATTTTTGTCTTTGTATTCTCATGCATGGGAAAAAAACAAGCACCTAAATGACCATTGACTTAGACTCAGTTTAATTCAATTAGTATGTTGTGCTGGACATAGATTCTTTACTTGTCACCATGGCTTAACAATAGGTTTATAGGTTTATTTAAAAGTAATGAAATGTTCAGTGACATCTATATTTTTCTCCCATCTCTTTAAGAAAAAAAAAACAAGATAAAAAATACCTAAAGGGAGCTCTTTTCACTTTTCCTGGAAAAATTTATTGTCCTTCCCATAAAGATTATCTTTCCCAGGTGGCTAGGTGATGCAGTGAATAGAACAACTGACCCTGGAATCAGGAGGACCTGAGTTCAAATCCAGCCTCAGACACTTAACACTTACTAGCTATGTGACCTTGGGCAAGTCACTTAACCCCAACTGCCCTCCATAAAGCAAAAAAAAAAAAAAACTTTTCCTGAAGTCCCCATTCAGAGGTATTTTAAACAGTAAAATAAATAAATAGAATGGGTCAAACATGAGTAACCATGTGAGATTTTTCACAGTGGAAACCAATTGCTATCTTTTCTAGGTAGAGAAAGAGATAGGAATGACAGTGCCAAGGTACTATGCTAAGTGATTTTTACAATATTATCTCATTTGGTCCTCGCAATAACCCTGGGAGTGCTTTCATTATCTCCATTATACAGCTGAGGAAACTAAGACAAACAGAGGTTAAATGTCTTGCCTAGGGTCACACAGCTATTAAGTGTCTGAGGCTGGATTTGAACTCGTCTTCCTGACTCCAGGTCCAGTGTTTAATAATAATATTCATTATAATTATCTGTTAATATTACTACAGCACTTACTATGTTTCAGGCACTATGATTAGTGCTTTACCACAAGTATTATCTCATTTTGATCCTCACAATAATCCTAGGAAGTAAATTATTATGGTAATTTTACAGATGAGAAAATTGAGGTTAAGTCACTTGCCTGGGGTCACACAGCTAACACATGTCTGAGGCCAGATTTGAACCAGTGCTCTATCCATTGTGCCATCTAGCTGCTAAGAAAGATAGATATGCAAAAGTCTATCTAAAGTAAACGCAGTAGACTTATAACTCATATTTCTGGAGTGCTTTGAGGTTTACAAAGGGCTTTACTCACAATGCTTCTAAAGTTGATATTCCCAGCATATGTTCATATTCTGTGTCCTTATTTTGCATATTAAATCTATGGAATCAGTCATGAAATTATATCCCCCTATATACTTGTAACCATTCCATGTGCAGGCATTATTATATATTTAACCTATGAGGAAAAAGAAACAAAGGATTTAGGGATCCCCAAGGTCATAGATTTTAAGCTAGAGAGGAACTTAGTGAGCAACCCCTTCACTTTTCAAATGAGGAAACTGAGACTCAAAGAAATTTAGTGAGAAGCCCAAAGTGTGACAGATAGAAAGTGGCAGATTCCCCTGAGAGTATAAGAAGCTGTCAACATAAGGACAGTGGAACTCTCAAGGTTCTTTTCCCACACCACTAAATGGTCTCCTTAGGTTGAAAAAAACACTTCCTCCACCTGTGGATAGCAGCAGCAGCTTTCTAAAAGGCTGCTTTTGTGACTTTCAGGTTGCAGCCCTGTTAGAGGGCAGGGTGGGGGCAGAATCATTTGAGCTCACAACTAGGTGTATCTAATACTTTGCCCAGTCATGTAACGTCTGTGCCATGGTCCTTACCTTCTGAATTCTCTATATCACTTTTTTTCCTTAAAGGAACAAGTGACCACAAAAGGCCACTAATTAGAGAAAAGTAATTCTCCATTCAAATCCAAGCATGCAAATGGTTCAAGCAGGGAAGCCCCAAACATTGCAAATGAAGGGGTTTCTGTTCTTACAGCTCTGGAGGGCATGTTGTTATGCTCTCTGCAGTTGGAAGGGAAGAGTAGAGGTGATTAAGTGCTATATACATCGTAAATGCTCAGTAATAATAGGCTATGTTCCATGGTTGTTAGTCACACACAAGGTATGCCTTAGGAAAAATTTGTGCATGAACGACTGTAGAGCAGAGACCTGTAATAATCATCAAATGGACCATATGGAGCAAGAAGACACACAGATGATGGTACTTAACTGAATGCATTTTTTTCCCTTCTGTTCCCTAGAGTGTTGATTTGGAAGGACTGAGGATTCACAATGGATCTCTGGGATTACCAGGGCCTAAAACACAGAAAAATTTGCAGTTAAAGCCAATGACTGGAATTTGACCCAAAAGAGAATAGGAAAAAAATAAGAACTCCAGAATGTCTCCAATATTACATGTATCTTTTACTGAAAATTAATTAGGATGGGAAGGGAATACTTTGGGCTCCTGTCTTCCCTCCTGCAGGGAGACACAAATGCCCATCCCATCATGAAGGTATCTTAGATCCCAGGGGACCTTCAGCCACCCAAAACAGGAGATCTGAGGTTTTGTTGGTGGTGCACAGACTGTGACCTTATCCCAGGAGACCAGAAATTATTGGACCAGAAATTTCAGCTTCTGTTATGAAGATGTTTTGATCCTGCCAAAGCATTCATTCAGCAAGAAGAAAGGAATGTCACTGCCATTAAAGAAAGCAGAAGAAAGTTGATGATTCCTCTTCAAGTCAAAGATCCATAGACAAAAACAAGATGAGACTGAAAAGTCCCTTAAAGATATCAATAGGAGCTAGACATCCTTCTATGAATCTTCTGCTTTGTAAAACTTTTAACGTTTACACAAATATACATCCACATGTCTCCAGCTATGAAACACCTTATGTGCAACCAAATATTGTCACAATTTGGGTGAACTCTGAAAGAGAGTACTGTGGCATTGGGCATGTAATTATTCATGGTACTGTACAACACTGAAGAAGCAAGCAAACATATTGCAGAATTTTTCTGTAGAATTTGCCAGAACAATCACTGAAGTAATGTGACTGCTGTGCAGAAAACAACTATCATGCAAAGGTTAGATGGGCTTTTTCTTCAAAAGTGCAGGGAAGTTACAGAAAATTGTAAAAATAGTAAAAGTAATGAGATATACCTTGATACAATGTTTGAATATGGTACAAGATCCACCCCAGTTTGATGTTTTTGTGATGCCAAACATATATGGGGAATCCTTAGTGATTTCTATGCTGTCCTGATTGGAAACCTTCACGTAACACTAAGTGGAAACATTGGTGCCAACAGTCACAATCTTTGATTGAGTTCACAGAACTGTCCCAGACATGGCTGGGAAGGACATGGCTGGGAAGGACATTGATTTGATTCTGAGTACTGTGATGATGTTGTGTCACATGGGGATACATGAACATGTGGATGAACTAACAAACTGCCTATTGTGCAACAGTTGAAGATAGGAAGAGTTTCACAATAGATTTGGGAGGAAACAGCAAGTGCTCAGACTTCCCAGAGGATATCTGCTGCTCAGTAAAAGACCTAGATTAAAGGAAAGCTTCTCCTATCAGACACTTTGCAGCCATCACTACTAATGAACATGATAGAAAAAACTATTGTAGACAATCCACCATCTGTATACTTTGGGGTTGCTTATTTCTTGACAGAGCAAACATTCTAAATTGGCCTTTCTTAATATGTGGGGTGACCAGGTACCCAACTGATCCTCCAGTGCCTGCTCCCAATGGGCTTTTTAAATAATGTTTTGTTTTATTTATTAAATGTCTCTGTCTAGTGAAAATGTTTTGTACTGTGTAAGGATAAATTTCTGTCCTATACTTTTCCATTGTAAGCCATTTTGCACCTCAGTTAGAAAAGCTTTTCCCCCCTCAACTGAAAGACTTGTTATAAATATCAAAATACCGTATTAACAAGTAAAATGGCTATTTAAAAAAACACCCCATTTCCTTCGAGTGTGTAAAGTAAAATGGAAATGAAACAGGTCGTGACATAGCACAAAATGACATTCTTATAAAAGTAAACAAGAAAAAGAGGAATCTCTTGGGAGGGCCGCATCAAAGAGGATACAGATGATTAAAGTTGTATAGAGAGCTAAAGAATAAAGATTTACTCTCTAAAAGATTGTGTGAATGAATAAAATTTGCACACCCAAGACACATTGACTCATAAAACTGTTTTTTGGTTATTAAAAACTAGGTAATCTATGGAGTATAGATAGCATTCTAATACAAAACAATATTTTGGAGTTACTTTTGTTAAATGGGTTTAAAATTTCTTTGCTCATAGTAACACTTTCACTGAAGAAAAAGGTATGACAGTTCCCTGAATCAAATGTTTATTGTACATTTGGAATGAGTAAAGCTTTCTGCATAGTTTTAGTAAATACCTGGAAATTCCCACCCATTGAGCTAATGGATGTGTTGTGTGTCTTGTGTCTGTATCTGTCGCCCTGCTAATGAAGCAGCTGTCCCAGCTGGAGAAGGTACTGCTCAAAGTCTGGCTGTCCTCTGAGAGGAAACAGTTAGCTCTCCAGCTGCATTCAGGAGCCCAAGATATTGCTACACTTCTCATTGCATTTTCCGCATCTGTTCATTCTCCTACAGAGAACACCAAGTTGTTGCTTTCCCTGAACAAATAATACAACAACAACAACAGCAGCAGCAATAACGACTTTCTGTCTGACTGCATAAACTAGAGTGTCTACAGGATGAATTGACACACACTAACTAGTGAAGCTTTCCCTCATGTCCCTTGTACTTTTAAAGATGGTGGTAAGGCTTCCTAAGGCCCAAAACTTTTGTGTGTCCTCAGAGACCCCAAGCTACCATCTGAGGGCTTTGATTGATTGGAGGAGGGCAGTGGTATATTCACTCATTCAACAGTAAGCTCCCTTGTTAGATGAATTCTCCTCTCTGTGTTTTGTGATTTTGCTCTGGTCCTATAGGTTAGTACAGTGTGGGGCCTGTAGTTGACCAGTCCCTCTTACAGCTCCATGAACCTGAGGGAACAAGATGGCAAATATTTCATATCATACCATTGGTTAAAGAATAATGGCTGTGTCACTCCTCAGTCCCCCTGTGAGGGGAAGGAAATCCCTTATCCTCATAACCAGGACTTTAGCTTACTCAAGGTGTACTTCATTTTATTTATCTTGCTGACTCTGTAGTTTTGGTGGCTAGTGATAGCTATGAGAGTGTCTGTTGGGTTCAAAATAAATAGTCAAATAATAAAGATTTTTAAAAACTAAAAAGAAAAGGCTAATATCTAAATCTTTCCTTTTCTTCAAAGGATAGCTCTAGTCCCAAATATTACATGAATAATATTATTTCACATTTGTATGTTGCGTAAGGTTTACAAGATACTTTGCATACATTATCTCATTTGATGCTCACAACTTAGTATGTTAGGTTCCATTATTATCCCTATTTTATAGATAAGGTAACTGAATTATAGAGGTTCCATAACTTAACCATTTAGAAGTTTCATTGAAGAACTAAAGAAAAAAGACTTTGAAAATCAAATGAGAGTGAGGAAAAATTAAAAAGAAAAATAAGAATAATACAAGAAAAATAAGTTTATGACAAGAAAGTCAACCAATTAGAAAAGGAGATTCAGAATCTTGAAAGAAAATGACTCCTTGAAAATAAGAATTGGGCAAGGGGAAGCCACTAAAGTTATAAGGGATGAAGAAATAAATAAATATATATATATATATATATGTATATATATATATATATATATATATATATATAATGAAAAAACAGAAGAGAATGGGAAACACCTCTTAAGAAAAACAGCAGATCTAGAGAACGGATCAAGAACAACCATAAAAATAATTACACTACTTGAAAGTTCTAATAAAAAAAGAATCTTGGTACAATACTACAAGAAATAATTAAAGAAAATTGTCCTGAAGCATTAAGAACATGAGGGGAAGGTGGAACTAGAAAAAATCCACCAATTACCACCTAAAAGAGGTCCTACAGGGAAAACTCATAGGAATATTGTAGTTAAATTCCAAAACTCCTAAATCAAGAATAAAATGTTACGAGCAACAACAACAAAAAAATTCAATTTGCATATGATGATACCACAATTGGAATCACACAAGACCTAGCATTGGCGACACTAAAAGACTTCAGGTTTTGGAATACTATATATCAAAGAGCAAAAGAACTAGGCCTCTGACTGAAAATACCAAACCCAGCAAAGCTAAGCATAATTTTGAATGGAAAAAAGTGGACATTTGATTAACTGTCAGACTTTCAGGACACTAAAAAAAAAAAAACACCCTGAACTCAATAGAAAATTTAATATACAAGAGCCAAAAGAAATATAAGGTACATACCAATGACCAATTACAAGGGCATCAATAAGGATGAGTTGTTTACCTTTTATGTATGGAAAATGTAAAACCTATGTCTAAGATTGTTACTAGTAATTAGATAGCTTATAAGAAAGTTTGGGGTAGATCTGAGTATGATATGATTTCAAAAAGTAAAACCACTTAAGAAAGCTAAAACAATAATTATCTTATACAAATGAGGTATAAGTGGAAGAACCACTACAGATGAATTAGTTGGGGAAGGGTGACTGTTAGTTCTGGAAATCTACTTTCATCGGGAATGTGTTTAAGAAGGAAAAATACATGTCCATCTAGAAGAGTATAAAAGTCTTATAAATTTAAAAAACAAAATTCTAATGGGACAGGGAGAGGGAGAGTATAAAAGAGGGATCTTTAAGAGGGAGGGTGAGGGAATAGGTTAACAGTGGAGTACAGAAGGGTATTTAGATTCAGATTTAGAATGGGAGGATAAGGGAAGGAGTTTTAGAGGGGAGGGGGACAGACTAGGTCAAAGGAGGTCACAAAAGGGTGTTTAGATTTAGTGGAATGGGAGGGTAAGGGAGGAATTGCTGTAGTGGGGGTAGATTAAGTAATAGGAGGGCAAGGTAGCAGGTAGAAGTAAAGTAGAGGAGTTAAAAGAAATAGGAAAAAAAGATACACAAACAAAAACAAGATTAGGAGGAGAATCTCGTAGGGAAAGTATATGTATGCATGTGCATATATGTATATGTTTATGTATATATTAATACTACATATAAATATATCCATGCTCAGTTTGTAGCCTTGAGGTGGTGGATAGGGGAGAGAAAAGAGGAAAAATAACAAAGTAAAAAGTGTTCAGTAGAAAACAAAAGAAAGCCTACAAGGAAACAAAGAAAAGATGGACAGCTTTCAACTTAGCACACAGTATTTAATATATAGGTTTTCTTGAAATAAGTTATTGCTATATATTTTGAATTCTCTCCTCTGTTCTGCTGTGCACATGACATTTTTTCTTTTCTTACTTTATATTTAAGTTTATAATTTTTCTTTTTCTTTTCTTATTATGTATTTATTTTTTAGTATTTGTCTAAAAAAAAATTTAAAGAAATTTCTCACAGGATTTAAACCCAGATCTTGTTGATGTCAAGTCTACCGCAGCCTACAATATGACACTGGTTCTTTGTAACAGACCTGTAATCTGTGGCAATGAACACTAATGAAGCAAATTTTCATTAGAAGAAATTACCCTTACATGCAAAGAATAGAGTGGTGGTTCCATCAAGAACAAATGGAGAGTACAGCTTCAAATCATCTTCATAGCTTCAAATCCACTTTGAAGATACATTCTCTGATGTATCTACTTATACAGGTCAAGGCAGGGCCTGTGCTGTGCTTACGTCTCAAAGTCGTCTGATTTGATAGCCTATTAACAGTAAGAGTTAACCAGCTCTTCCTGGTTCACCTTGAATTTCCAACTTAGGCACATCTCATGACTTTCCACATCTTCTATATCTGCTTCTCATGAAGTATTTCCTGAATTTCCTGGGCTTTCCTGACTATTCTAGCTAATATTGATCTCTCATTTTTTCTGAATTCTTCAAGAGATGGGTTTGCCTGATTAAATGTCAATTTAAAACTAGATTTACCCTCTACTAAGCACTGCCAATGAGGGAGTTTCTAGTCAAAATATTTAAATAGTAACTAATTAATATGATGCTGA
This sequence comes from Petaurus breviceps papuanus, assembly GCF_028583685.1. NCBI lineage: Eukaryota > Metazoa > Chordata > Mammalia > Diprotodontia > Petauridae > Petaurus > Petaurus breviceps. The sequence continues at coordinate 4,160,967 of NW_027187263.1, read as the reverse complement.
TTTGTAACTGAAAACCAATAGATATGATGATAATATGCATTATATATGTGCATATATATGGGTGTGGTTATAGATGTATGCATACATACATGTATACATGTGTGTATATACATATGTGTATACATAAATATATATTTATGCACAGTATTTGGGGTTAATTGAATTGCCTAACATCACATAGCTAGCGTCAAGTGTCTGAAGCTGGATTTGAACTCAGGTCCTCCAGACTCCAGGGCCAGTGCTCTATCCCCTAAATATTTTCTTCATATGAAAAAGATTCTACTTAATTATTCTGGAAAAATAAATATCACTTATTAAGGCACTATAATTTTTTTTAATGTAGTTTGGATTAACTAAGAGCAATCTCCTTGTTGTTTCTAAGAAGTCTCAGTTCAACATAGATGAGTATGAGCCCAAGTTTGATGGGCACCTGGGTAGAATGGGTTTACCCTGGGACATATCAACAATGTACAAATAATGTTTTAGCCTCCACAAAAGAAAATGTTAAACACAGCACACAGCAGGGCAAGTACTTATGGCTACAATGACTATAGCACATTGCTTGAGTCCAACTGCAATAGAGAATTTGGAACAGGGAAGTAGAGAAAACTTTGTTTCACTTGTCACATTGGAGCTAGTAGCTAATGCTCTTCTAATTGCACAGGAAGGGCTCAGTTTACTTTGTTTATGAAAACTTGAAAAAATCATCCAAGGGAATGGATTAGTGAGTAATTTAAAATTTTAAATCAGATATTTTTCCTTTAAAAAGAAAGAACTTATTCTATGATAATTAATGCTTTTTAGAGTTTTTCATGTTAAAGGTATATTTACAAATGGGGATCGGTGTCATATGTGAAACAGAAGATAATGGGCTTCTTTAATGATTTAAAAAGTATTTTTAAATCTTTAATGTATAAATCAAATTTTTAATGTATAAATCAAATCCACTATCAATTCACACCAATTGGTATGATACTTAAAAGTGCACAATAGACTTATGCTGGTAGTTTTTCTAGTTTATTTAGGATGTTACTCTGCTTTTTACTGTGCTCAAAATAAAATGTCTCTAACAAATGTCATTTGTTTTTCTCATTAAACATCAGTTGTGAACAATTCACTGACAGAAATAGTATTTTATTAATGATGAGAAAAAATCTGGCTCAGATATGATTAATTTAAATATTCCCTCTCTTATTTTTAGTTTAAGCTTAACAAAACTGTCATATTTTTCTTATTTCGTTATCTCTCATTACTATGCCTGTACCGGAAAGGACTCTAAGGACATCACAATGAATGCATCTGTAAAGAAAAAAATATACCTCTGGAGTAAATACACACATATACATGTATACATATGGATAGATAGATAGATAGATAGATAGATAGATAGATAGATAGATAGATAGATAGATAGATAGATGGGTATATATCATACATATATACACATTTTATATATGCATATATAGGAACATATATATGTACATGCATATATACGAGGAAAAGATCAGTAAATGTTTATAAAACAAGTTTTGTTTTGTTTTGTTTTCCATTGAAGCCATTGGAGCCTCCAGATTTGGCCTCTTACATCATAGTTCTTGATGTGCTACATGAGGGAGCAGTAATAGAAATAAAGAAAATATAAATTTGAAAAGCAGATACATTGGTAGAACAGGTGGAGAAGGAGGAGATTTATGATTCAATTTTGAGGTCAATGAAGGGTTGAATATTAAGATATCAGAAAGAGGGAAACATCAAATCCAGATGACCTCATGTTGAGTAAATCAGTCCAAAGCACATTTCAGAGCTTCCTAAATGAGTTCTATAATTCCTCAAAATATTTGACCTACAAACTCTGCGCAATGGTAGGGACCAGTTTCAATCCTAGAAAAGGCAGATGAAAATGTTCCTCCTTGCTTTACTTAAGGAGCTACGTTTATGTTGGGGGTCAGGGAAGACAGAAAAATGGGTGCAGAATATTTTGCTACATTAAAAGTGGTAACTGCATATCCTGTGTTAGCTTACCTCACTTCTTTTGTTAGAAAAGAAGGTTCACCATCCTGTCCCTCATATACAATTTCCCCATACACTGCCTAGTTTTTGGATTCCAGAGTTCCATCTGACTCTTTGGTATAGTGTTAATGTGCTAGTAATCTGCCAAGTAAAGTAATGAGTTTCCCATGGTTAGAAGTATTGAAGCAGCGGCTGGATGGCCAGTTGTCTAGAATGTTCAATCATCAATCAATCAACAAATATTCATTAAGTGCCTACAATGTCCCAGGCACTATGGAAACAAAGTCTTAAATTTGCAATCTAACGTAGGAGGGTTGTTGTAAAGGGATATAAAGAAGGCCTTGTAAAGGGGATACATGCTTCAGGCTAAAAGACTGGGTTAGATGGCCTCTGAGGTTCCTTCCAGTTCTATGTATGATTCTTCCTCCTCCATTGTGGTTCATGGGTCATTTTAATTTACCTTGATGTGGTCAGTAAACGTTCATTTAAGAGCAGGTTGAGAAAAGATGCTGCCATGAAGGTTGTCAAGGTCAGTTTTGCAAGTGACATCCCAGTCTGTCTCTTTCAGGAGAAAGGCTGTATTGGGGCAAGGATGAGGGTTGAGCATGATTAAATTCTAATCATTATCTTCTCTGTGTGTTTAGTAAATATCCCTTGACTACTTTGTTATGAGGCACAGTCTTGCTTGGAAAGTAGAGATAGATTGGGAAAATGTATGATTCTCAAATCCAGAGTGATACACTCAAGAATATCGAGGTGTGCTTTCTAATTTCAGTTCTGCACATGACTTAACTTTTCTCTAATTTTCCCCATTTCTAAGATAAAGTGGTTTAACTCCATCAGAAATAGTTATATTTTTTCTTGAACTGATGGAAATGGAAAATGAAAATTCTTAGTAGGTCACTACCTGTAACACCAACAAAATATTTACAGCACCCATAATCCCAACAAATATACCAACCATGACTATAAATATTCTGCGTGGTGCTTGATCCCAAAATATAAAAACTCTCCACATAGAGCACTGAAGGAAAACATTTATTCAGTCACCAGAAAACCAAATCCCAACACCAGGAAACTAAATCTATCATAGCAACATAGAAGTTAATGAACCACAATGTAGCAGAGAGCCACACTATCCTTTAGCCTTCCCACAAACCAATATAAGATTAATATTTTACTCACAAATCTGATTAACTCTTTACCTGAGTGTCCTCTCTCTCCCACCATCTCTCTGGCTCTGGCTCCCAACTTCTTGTGGTTCTGCTCCACCCTTCAGCAAACTCCTCCCACCACAGGCTCCATGTGACTTCATTCAGCCTATTAGGGGGCAGACTTTATTTTCAAAACAGGGAAGGTCTCAAATTCCCCTAGGCTTATTAAGATTTTTAAATTCCCATTCCCATTACATTTGACCCCAAGATCTTTCATGTACCTTACATAGCAAAAATATATTAACAATACATTTCATTACATAGATTAATGACAGTTTAGGGATAACTGGTGGGGGAACTGGTATCAAAAGAACTTTGCAACAATATAGCAGGGACAATAGAAAATAAGCACATAAAAATATCTTAGGTTGGGAGCTTGGACATAAGCACCCATCTTTACCCCCTTGAACGAAAAGGGCTCAAAATCTTGGGGTAAGGAGTAAAGGCCTCTTCTTCATAGGTACTTCCAGCTGAAATTGGTCATAGAGCTGTCCCTGCCCCAAGAGGTCCTATTTAAGAGGTCAGTTCTTTAGCTGGCACCCAGAGCTTGGTCAATGCCAGGTCCAGGGATGGCACATCACAGAGGGTGGCATCCGGCTTAAGCACTCAGGCTGGAGGGTACTAAGTATGCAGGAAACAAATCTCACAAGCAAATTAACAGACAAAATGTAAAAAGAGACAAATATAGAGTCAGTTGTGCTTCTGGAGTCCATCATAGCCTCATTCATAGTAGGATATATGAGTTAAGGGTACAATTTTAAAATCATTTTCTCCTGAACAAACAAAAGCAACAGTATTGTCTTTCCCATGTGCTATTATCTCCACAGCCCTTGGAACATCATCTGGCTTCCACTTTACCCATACTTTAGCTCCCAATTTTATTCTATTCGTATAACCAAACTCTTCAGTTCCTCTGATATTTATTTCAGAAGGAGGGTCAGTTTTCACAATAGGTATTATTTCACAAAGAATAATAATCACTTGAACTATTCTATCATTTTTACAAAACTGCATAGGTTCTTCACCCAAATTTTTCAATGTCACAATAATTTCTCCTTGATAATTAGAATCTATTACTCCAGCCAATGCATGTATACTTCGAGCTGCTAAACCTGATTTAGGTAATATACATCCAAAATTATTTTTAGACATTCTCATACATATTCCAGTAAAGATATTTCTTATTTCTTTTCTATCCAGCCAAAAGTCCTCTAAAGAATGTAAATCATATCCTGCTGAACCAGGTGTTCTTGGATACAGTTCTGGGACATCTTGCTTCACAGTTCAGTATTCAGTATTTGGGATCTTATGTGTCTGCTGTTTTCTAATTTGCAGATTTTTGGGTCATCATTCTGGCTAAAGGTGTACTTTCTCCCAATGGACTATTATTCAAATTATGTAAAGCAGTGAGTAAATTAGCTTTCCAATGTTGATACGAATTATTAGAACTTAACTTCCTTAACTGTTCTTTCAATAATCCATTCATTCTTTCGATTAACACTAATGCTTGTGGATAATATGGATTATGATATATTCATTCTTTAATATACAATGTCTTCATTTCATTACCTTTTAAATGTGACTCATTTTCACTTAGAATCTGCATTGGGGTTCCATAATATAGACTTATGAGATCTAGAGTTTTACGGGTGTTTTTCTGGGTCTCATTCTTATAAGGACAAGTCATTAATATACCTGAATAGATGTCAACACAATTACACATAAATTTGCATCCTTTATCTTGTGGTAGGGGACCAATATAATTTATTTGCCAAATTTGGGCTGGAACTTTTCCCCTTGCTATCTCCCCAGTTACAATCTGAGGAATAGTTCCTTCCTTTTCCAGTTGGTACATATGACATTCCCAAAATGGCTGGCCATTTTATAGACCCATTTTGCTATTACCAGATGATCAGTTGTTGTCAGAGTACGGACAATGTGTTGAGTAGCAATCTTTGCTAGTTGATCAGCATGAGTGTTGTACTCATGTGTTGGCGTGGTGAGGGCCATGTGAGCATCAACATGAAAAACTGATAAGCTGGTAACCAAAGACATGTTTCACATAGCTTCCCATAATTCTTTGTCCCAGACTAGATTACCATGAATTTCCCAATTTAGATTTTTCCACATAGGCATCCATGTAGCTAACCCATTAGCTACCACCCATGAATCAGTAAATACATGACTCTCTCCTCCTTGTTCTGCTTTGATGATTTGATGTACTGCTATAATTTCAGTATATTGACTGCTTCTGCCTATCCCAATACTTTCCAAAGTCCTCCTTGTACATGGCTTATAGGCTACTGCTTTCCAGTGTCTTTTATGGCTCCAATATTTTGCTGTCCCATCACTAAAGCATGCATGTTTCTACTCTTCTTCAGTTAATCCATCACATCCATCATTCCATTTTACCAAGGACTATACCAACTGTTGCTTTGGTTCAGGGTGTGTATCATTTCCCTTGGTATCAGTGATACCAAATAAAGTGACAAGGCAATATTTACAGCACCCACTATCATAATAAATATACTGGCCATGATTATAAGTATTCCTGTATGGTGCTCAATCACAAAATATAACAAACTCTCCATGTAGAGGACAGAAGCAAAACATTTATTCAGTCACCAGAAAACCAAATCCCAACACCAGGAAACTGAATCTATAATAGCAACATCGAAGTTAATGCATCACAACGTAGCACAGAGTCACAGCATCCTTTAGCCTTCCCACAAACCAATACAAGATCAATATTTTACTCACAAACCTGAATAACTCCCTGCCTAAGCATCCTCTCTCTCCCACCATCTCTCTGGCTCTGGCTCCCAACTTCTTGTGGTTCTGCTCCACCCTTCAACAAATTTCTCCCACCACTAGGCTCCATGTAACCACATTTAGTCTCTAAGAGGACAGAGTTTATTTTCAAAGCAGGGAAGGTCTTAAAATTCCCCTAGGCTTATTAAGGGCCAGGGAAGATCTTCATATCCTCACTACCATTACAATGCTCTAGCGTCTTAAAATATAAGGTTTATATGTAATGTAAAATATGAATTTTCCATTGTAAGTGGAAAATGCCAAAACCAAAACTATAAGATAATATTTTGTCTCTTAAATCTTAACAAATCATGATCTCTTTGACTGAATATAAGTTTAGAGCCTTTGGCCAAGAGACCATTCTCATAGATACAGAAAACACCACCTTGCTGATTCTTGTCCCCTACCCTTTACACAGACCTGCCCCCCGCCCCTAATAATAACACCTTCCTCCATTTACCTGTCCAATTCTTATTTGTCCTTTTCAATATAACACTAAATATCCATCTTCTTCAGCAAACCTCCTCAGGTCATTCCAGATGATTTTATTTTTTACTCCCAAATACCATTTCAGCACTTTTTATTGTAGTGGTATCTGTTGAGGAAAGAAAACTAAATAACGAGTCACAGAACCTCAGTCCAAATCCAGTTCTACTACTTACTACTTCTGTTCCTTTGGACAAATCACATCACATTTGTGGGTCTCATTATATGTGAGACAATAAGACAAGATGAACTCAAAGATTCCTTTCCAGCTCTGGTTCTATGGACTATGATCTATGATTCTATCATCCCTTGTGTTATCTTGAATAGCTCTATGCGTGTGTGTGTTTTAACTCATATTGTTATTATGTTAAACTCCCATTTCTATAGCTTGTTAAGGTTTAGTGTGTTTGTCTCATAATAGTGCTAACAAAAGGCAAGTATTGTTAGCACCTTTTTCAGATGAGAAAACTGAGGCTTAAGGGAGTATAAAGCTGCCCGATGGTATAGAAATGTCACAGGGATAGAAAGAAAGGAAAATAAGTGCTACTAAGATCTTGTGAACTGATCAAGTGCACATAAAATCCAGATAGAGAAAAGAGCAATTCTAATGAATTGAGGCAGAGAGCAAAGTGTGGTTGGTGATAAACCTAAAGTCTAGACCATTCCTTCTTCCTTCTCTTCTTCCTTAAAATAAATACTATGGAAACTCTCTTTACCCATCCAACTCTGTCTCTTCTTGTTCCCCCACCCTGGTCTGGTGGAGAGAAAGGGTACATATTGTGGGAGAAGAGCGTTAAGAGATCCCCCCCCCCCCACACACACACACCCACAACGGCACTCATATCAGAGTCTGATTTATCTTGTCTTAAATTGTTATTTATATTCTTTGCCATCTGATCTGAAAACACTTTTAAAGTATTCCATTTACCATTATTTTGGTGCAATTCATTAAGTATGTAGTTTTAGATTGAGAAAGAGGATATTAACTCAAAAGTAATAAGAAGTTTTCCTTATCTTGGGATAAAGTGAGGGTTTGATGACTAGAGAGAATTTCTGTAATTTTAGTAATAGACTAGAACCTATTCATATGCTAAGGTTGCTTTTTAACCCAAAGAGAGACTTACTAAAGAAATCAGTTAGCAATAACGATCAGTATAACTTGATTTATTTTTTCAACTGTGTACCCAGACAATTGCCAAGTAGATACATGGAAATATAATGAATTAGTTAACAAAGTATGGTCAAAGTTGAATTACTCTGGAAGAAAGAAGTGGCAGGAGGATACATTTCTTCACGTCTACTTTCATAATTAGATGTCTTTTACCACATTATTTTAATTTTTAAAGTGCTTTCTAGAGTAAGGGTCAAGTGATAGGGCAACATGGTGGATGGCTTTTTTTACAATGCATTCTCTTATCTTACTGAATTTTTATTACTTTCACATGCATTTTTATAGAAGGAAGATTAAACTCTAATATCATAACTAGTCTTCATTCATCAAATAGAAAAAAATGAATGAATAGATAAAAAAGCCTTCTCAAAGATGTCAATAGAAACCATACTTTTTTTAAATGTATTACTAAAGAAGTAAGCTGTGGGTAAGGTAAGATTGGAATTTCTCCTTGGTTCAAAGGCTACAGACTGCTTTGTTCTTCAGCCATTCATCATAATCTTAATGGATTCTTTTAGACTCTCAGAGACGTGAGCTGTATTGGTGACCAGAGAGCATGGTTCAACGCATTTAGCAAACAAACCCTGACTAAGTTCTAGCAAACAATTTGTGGAAACTCTGACCTCAAGAGTTAAAATGGCCAAATATTAAGAATGAGAAAAGATGGTTCAGAGTCATTTTTACTACCAAAATTGTAAAGGAGTCTAGATGTTAAAGTATCATGCATTTTAGCAATTGTAAAAATGTGGCAAGAGAGACTGAATTGAACTTCATTTTCTGTAATGTGTTTAGTATGGATAATAATATAGGAGAACTTAGTATCTGGAGCTTCTATGATGGAATGTTTTAGTGAGCCTCAATGACTGAGATTTGCTCCAAATCAGCATAATTTTGAAAATACCTAAAATTCATTATGTATTAGTAGATAAAGGGTTAGACTAATAATCGGATTTCAAGTCCTGCCTCTGAAACTAATTGTGTGATCATGGGCAAACCACTTTATCTCTGTGAGCCTTAGTTGAATAGAACATTACCTGGAATTTTACCTGACACAGTTTTAGTGTGCTTCAAATCAGATCATGTATGTGAAATATAGCACTAAATCTTTATCTTCTTCAGGAAGCCTCCTCAGGTCATTCCAGATGATTTTTTTAAACACTTTGTAGATATCATATTTTATTACATAGAGACATAGTAGAGCTATAGTAGATAAAACAGACCTGGAGTCAAGAAGACATGTTCAAATTACTCCTTTAACTCCTGAGGTGATGGAAAAATTAATTAATTTAGCTTAGTCTCACTTTCCTCTTCTGTAGTTTGGGCATAATATTTGCCATACCTACCTCACTTCTGAGAAGTGTGAAGGGAGGGAGGTTTGAGGTTCAAATGAGATGCCTCAAGCACAATGAAAATTCCAAATACTATATAAATGGCAGTTATTATCATTAATATTTACATTTTTATCAGTTCAGATGTGTGATTTAACTGGCATAGAGAACTGCTGATAAGGAAATTTCCTCTGTTAATGCAAATCATCAACTTATAGCCTTAGACAATTGCATAAGGACATTGGCAACTATCTTGCCCAGGGTCCCCATATCCAGTATGTCAGAGGTTATATTTGAGCCCACATCTTTCTTACACAGAGCTAAGTTCTCTACACCCAGTATCACACATTCAATACCAATTTAATTCATAATTCAATACCAATACTTTTTTTTTCATCTATGACTTTATTCTTGCCTTATATTGATTCTTAAAGGTAATAGATCATTTATAAAGTCTTTTGGTGGAAGGGCAAAATTTGGATCAGACCTTCTATTCCCACTTACCAAAACATTTGAAATGTGTTAAATGTTTTAATATTTTATTTTGCACCTATAAACCATAGAGTAATAACACCCTTCATAGAGACTCACTGCTTTGCAATGCTGTTTTAGTTGTCTTCCCAACCCTTTGCCCTGGAGAGATGACCCCAAGGAGAACGGCATAAACTGCTTCATAAACAAGAGATGTTTCCAAATTTGGGGATGGGACATTTGCAGTGAGTCCAGAATTCGCCTGAACTTGTGTTGAACCATTTTTCCTCTCTTTGCCTTTGAAGGGCTTTGCAGAGGCTGGTGGAACAGTGAAAACTTCCTTGTCGCTGCATAATGAAGGCAGGCTGTTCCCTTGCTCCCATAAACACTGGAAAGAAAGAAAACAGCTGGTGCATGAAAATGAGGCTTGCTCACACATTTCAAGATAACTTCCTTGAAGATACATCTTTAGATTACTCTAGCCCACAATCCTGTGGGCATAAATATGAAACATATTGAACAGTGCAGGGAGGGAGATTTGTTTTTGTATGTCAAGCGCTGTGTTCGGCCTAGCAGAAAGTTTCCTTATCCCTGTAGGCTCTCACAGGCTTGTAGGATAAAAGTGAGTTGTGCATCACTGGTTTGCTGTGGTCTCCCAAACCATATCAAACAGCCTATGACATGCTCTTCATTCAACAGATGGAAAATATAGCTTTGTTGGCTGGTGCCAGGAAGGGAGGATAGTTGGGAGAGGAGAATAGGGGGCCCAGAGATACAGACAGTCAATGTACATTCCAGTGAGTGGTTAATGGTCAAGAAAAGCAGGAGTTCACTGAGGCAAGACACCGAGGAATGTCCAAGTTGTTTTTGTGATTGATGGCCAGTGGAATGCAAGGATCAAGAGAAAATAAGCACAAAAAGACATTTCACAAGAGAACACAAGGCATTAATAGTGAATATTATGCCTAACACTGATGATGATTTATCGTCTGGCTGGGAGACAAAACCACCAATCTGGTGCCGCTAATAATATGCAAACCATGGAAAACTCTTTTTTAAAATGACAAAGTACACAACAGCCACAAAGTTTCTCTTGGAAGTTTGCTTCCTCTTTCAAGATTTCATGTAATCATTCAATTTCCAAGGTCATCCATCTAGATAGAAATCTATGGTGCCAGTGTGGGATTGCAATTAGAGACATTTCCCAACCAGCAGTCCAGGCCAGACATCAAGGACTTACTTTAACATTTAACCAAAACACTACCTCCCTCTTACTTAAGCTACTCTTGAGTATGGATGCTTGTGTACTTTCTGATTTTCTGATTTGTTTCCTTTCATGAGGCTCATGTGGTGTCATTCTTTACCTAAACATTAACAAAAACAGGAGACTTACTATAGCCTGTAGTATGATGTCATAATGCAAAAACTGCCCATTTGGCTAAAGTTTCTCTCTCCCACTCTCATCCTACTCCCTCCTCCTAGAAGTGGCAACAGGCTGTCTACAGGGCAAGAGAATGTCCTCACCCTAATCCCTGCATGAAGATATGTTCAGTCTCTGTATGGCTTGCATATTCCAGGGACTATTTAAGCTCATTTCTAGGGCATGACCCAAGGCAAGGAAAGTTGCAATCAGAAAGCATGAAACTTGGATCCTGTCATTATACTCCTGTACCTCCTTCCTTACATGTTCCAGGAGATCACATTTTGATGCACAATTCGGAATAGTTTCTTCTTCAGCACTACATAACTTGTGCAGAGTTAGGAGAAGTAGGGGTTTAAGAGTTGCAACCATTCGACTGGGCATAGTCTCAATCAATTTAAACTATCCAGAATGGAAACAGGAATTTTTCTCAGTTCTGTGTCTGAGAAGGCATAGTACTCAAAGGCTTATCAACCTTATAAATGGAAAAAGATTATATTTTTCTAAAAATCAGTTTTGTATCCCCCAGAAGACAAGAAAGAACCTGAGATGTAGATGGTTGCCTGTTTTTCACATTACGTACTCATTGGACACGTCTGTATTGAAGTCTCTTTGCCCTGCTGAAATACCCTCAATTTAATGTCTGCACATTCACACTTTATTTTGTTAAGATTCATATCCATTCTATTTTTGGGGGGGGGGCGGGTCCATCTTACAGAAATTCAAGCTTTGCATAGATACCAGTATGGTACTATATATTTTTCAATAACAAATTTTTACTGAGTTATTTAAAAAAAACAATTAATATGCAAACACCCTAGAGTGTGTGAAAAAGTGCAAACCTAGAACTATTAAAATTTAGATTTTATGATTTTGGGAAGGATTCAAAGTATTCTATAGAGCTGAATGGGCAGAGGAAGGGGTACAGACTAAGTGACATGTTTTACAATAGCGAATAAGGGAATTATCTATGGATTACAGATCAATTATACCAACTTCCATAACTGGAAAGGTTCTGGAATAGGTCATTAAAAATAAATTTGCAAACACCTGCAGAATTATAAGGTGTTAAATGGCACTGAATGCAGATTTGTAAAAAAGAAAATCATTCTAAACTCAATTTCCTTCTTTGATAAAGCCCCTGACCTTGGATGGGGGGTATACACACACACACACACACACACACACACACACACACATACACACACATATATACAGACACACATATATACATATATATATATATATATATATACACATATATATGTTATCCTTTGTCCTAAGTAATGTTGTTAATTTTTTTATTTTCTCCTTATTTTCTTTGACAAACAGGATCCTAATTTCCAGAGGATAAGTGAAACTGTTAAGGGAATAGAATAGCATTAGGAACCAGACCTGAGAGTTCACTGGTACAGGTGAAAAAAACAAACAAATGGGATACTAAATTCTAGAATATAACTGGGAAGATTAGTTGAGAACTCTTGTACTTCAAGGATTTATAGTATTGTTAGTGAAAGTATATCCTCCCCCTTGGCTAATCATAACTGCTCAAGATCCTGGAATATGATCTTTAAGAAATTCTATGGCCATAAAATCATCTTCCCTATATAAACAACCTGGTTATAATTTTCCTCCAAACTTAACTGGAGTAGTTTGCACACAAAAGACATCAAAGTCTCTTCAACAGCCTCATATTTTAAAAAAGCATCCCCAGTATAAAAGAATCTATGATGATGGATTTCGAATTAGAGCAGTCTTAGAGGATATCTAATTGACCCTTTCCTTTAATGAATAAAGTGAGAACTAGAGAGTCAGTCAATAAGTATTTTCTAAGTGCTTATTATGTGCCAGGCACTGTGCTAAGTGTTGGGGATACAAAAAAAGACAAAAGACACTGACTAATCTTGAGGATATCACAACCTAATGGGAACTTAAAATTGATTTGTTGAAGGTTTCCAGTCTTTAAGAACCTCGGATCAGGTCTATGTCACACTGAGAGGCATTATACTTCAGTAAAGTATAAATCTTTCCTATTATACAAAATGTGTTTGTTGTTTTCCTTCATTCTCGAAATGACATCATTATGTCAGAGTCAAGGTGCAACGTGTCTGAATGTGGTTGATCTGACCAATATGAGCTCAGAAGGCTCTACCACCAGGTTAGGCACAAAAAGTTCACAATAACATTTGGAGTGGAGATGTCCCTAAATTTGAGTAATCTCAAATTACTTTTGTGCTACTCATAGAACACAGTGCCTTCTTTGATGTGGGCATACCATGCTGGGTGATCTTTTGCCAGTGTCTCCTATGTCACACAATTGATTCCAAGAATGTCCTTGAATTGCTTCTTCTAACCTCCATGTGAGCACTTGCCTTGTGAAAGTTCTCTGTGAAATATTCTTTGAGGCAGTTGTATATCTGGCATTTGAAAAATCTGGCAATCACAGCTGTGCCTCTGCAGCAGAATTTGAATGCTTGACAGTTTAGTTTGAGAAAGGATCTCAGAGTCTGGTACCTTATCTTGTCAGTTGATTTTAGAATCTTCCTAAGACAATTCAAATGGACGAAATTCAGTTTCCTGGCATGGCATTGGTATACTGTCCAGGTTTCATAAACTGAATGAAATTTATTCAGTTATATGGCAAGAGAAGGTTATCCACCAGGAGTTAAAGGATGCCTCAATCATACATAGCTAGAAAAATTTTTATTTCATATTGGAAGAAAAAAGATTACCTGGGCTACTCTGTATATCTTGTTTCTGTAATTCTGTTATGTACATAGAAGTGCCTCCAAAATGACCTGATACTGAACCAGCCCTGCATTCCTGTTATAAATCCCACCAGGTTATAATGTATTATCCTCATCATAAATTTCTATATTTTATTTAAAATTTTGTTTCAATATGAGGGAATGAGTCTATAATTTTCTTTCTGTGTTTTAGCTTTTCCTAGTTTAGGCATCAGCACTATATTTGTTTCATAAAAGGAATTTGATAAAATTCCTTCTTTGCCTATTTTCCTATTATTAGGAATTACAGTTTACATAGTAGTAGAATTAATTATTCTTTAAATATTTGGCAAAATTCACTTGTAAGTATATCTGGTACTGGAGATTTTTTTTTCCTTAGGAAGTTCATTGATGGCTTCTTCAATTTCTTTTTTCAAAAATGGGACTGAGTATTTTATTTCATCTTCTGTTAAGCTGGGCAATTTATATTTTTGTAAATATTCACCCATTTCACTTAGACTATCAGATTTACTGGCATACAATTGGGCAAAATAGTTCCTAATTATTGCACTAATTCCTTCTTCATTTGTGGCAAATTTACCCCTTCCATTTTTGATACTGGCAATTTGATTTTCTTTTTTTTTAAATCACATTAACCCAAGGTTTGTCTATTTTATTGGGTGTTTTCTTCCCATAAAAACAGATCTCAGATTCATTTATTAGTTCAATAGTTTCCTAATTTCAATTTTATTAACCATTTCTTTGATTTTCAGAATGTTTTGTTATTTAATTGGGGATTTTTAACTTGTTCTTTTTTCTATCTTTTTTATCTGTATGCCCAATTCACTATTCTCTCTTTCTCTATTTTATTCATGTAAGCATGTAAAGAGATACAATTTCCCTTAAATACTGCTTTGGCTGCATCCCATACATTTTGATCACATTGTATCATTTTTGTCATGCTTTTTGATCAAATTATTGATTTTTTTCTATGGTTTGTTGTTTGATCCACTCATTCTTTTGTTGCTGTTGTTTTGCTTTTGGGGGGGGGCAATTGGGGTCAATTGACTTGCCCAAGGTCACATGCTTAATAAGTGTTAAGTGTCTGAGGCCAAATTTTAGCTCAGGTCCCCCTGACTCCAGGGCCAGTGCTCTATTCACTGTGCTACCTAGCCGCCCAATCCACTCCTTCTTTAGGAAAAGATTGTTTGGTTTTCTATCAATTTTTCATCGTTCTTTCCTTGCTTCTTTATTACCTATAATGTGTATTGATCATGATCTAAAAAGGATGAATTTAATATTTCTGTCTTTCTGCATTGGATTGTGAGATTTTGTGACCTAAATACATGGTCACTCTTTGAGTAGATACTATGTGCTACTGAAAAAAAATATATTCCTTTCTTTCCCCATTCAATTTTCTCCAGAGATCTACCATATCTAACTTTTCTAAAATACTACTCACCCCCTTAACTTCTTTCTTGTTTATTTTGTGGTTAGATTTATCTAGTTCTAAAAGGGGGAGATCGAGGTCCCCCAATTGGTAAAGTTTTGCTTTCTATTTCTTCCTCTAACTCATTTGGTTTTTAATCTAAGATTTTGGATACTGTGTCACTTAGTGCATATATGTTAATCATTGATATTACTTCATTGTCTGTGGTACCTTTTAGCAAGATGTCATTTCTGTCCTTATGTCTTTTAATTAAATCTTTTTTTCTTTTGCTTTGTCTGAGATCAGGATTGTTGCCACTGCTTTGTTTTTTTGTTTTTGTTTTTGTTTTTTTTACTTCAAATGAAGTATAATATATTTTGCTTTGGTCTTTTACCTTGGCTGTGTGTGTGTGTGTGTGTGTGTGTGTGTGTGTGTGTGTACTTCATATGTGTTTGCTGTCAAAAATGTATTATAATGTTCTGGTTTTTAATCCACTCTGCTGTTCACTTCTGTTTTATGGGAAAGTTCATCCTATTCACATTCACAGTTATGATTACTAACTGTGTAATTCCCTCCATCTTATTTCCCCCCATTTATACTTTGCTCTCTTTTTTCCCATCCCTCATCACCAGTGTTTTGCTTTTGACTACTACCTCCCCTAATTTGCCCTCTTCCCTTTTCTTTCACCTTTCCCTTCCTACCTCTGTTCTCCCTTCCAATAACCTCCCCTGCTTTTCTTTCTCCATTCTCCTTTTACTTCACTTTAGGGTAAGATAGATTTTTCTACCCAGTTGAGTGTGCATGTTATTCCTTCTTTGAGCCAAATCCAATTACAGTAAATTTCAAACAATGCTCACCCCCTTTCTCCTTTCTCTCTATGGTAATAGGTCTTTCGTGACTCTTTGTGTGATATAATTTACTCTGTTCTGCCTTGCTTTTTCATCTTCTCCCAGTACAATTCTTTTTTCAGTCCTTAATTATTATTTTTTTATTATCACATAAATGTCAACTTATACCCCCACCCTTTGTCTAAATATACTCCTTCTAACTGCCCTAATAGAGATACCCTTCTTAAGAGGTACAAGTATCATCTTCCCATGTAGGGATGTAAAAAGTTTACCCGCCTTGAATACCATGTTTTGTTTTGTTTTTTATTCTGTTTACCTTTTTATGCTTCTCTTGAGTCTTTCATTTGAAGATTAAATTTTCTGTTCAGTTTTGGTCCTTTCATCAGGAAAGTTGGAAAGTCCCCTATTTTGTTGACCATTCATCTTTTCCCCTGAAAGATTATGCTCAGTTTTGCTGGGTAGTTGATTCTTCATTGTAATCCAAGTTCTTTTGTCTTCTGGAATGTCATATTCTAAACCCTCCAGTCCTTTAATGTAGAAGCACATAAAGATCATAGAATCCTTTTTTTGGGAACAAAAAGGATCAAGGCATGGAGTGGGAGGAAGACAGCTACTTCTGCTTCTCTCACTTGATTTTTTACATCCTTTTTGAGTTCTTCCTAGAGGACTTTTTGGGCAAGTCTTTGCATGTAGGCTTTTTGACATGTTGTCCTCTTCTGAAGTTGTGTTTCAATCGTCCTTGTCAGAGAGTAGCTTTCTATAATCAGGGATGTTCTGTTTTTTGCTTATATTTAAAGTTCAGCTCTGCTTTAGGGGTACAGGTAGCACTATCCCAAGTTTCTTGCACTGGGGGCCAGGGGTCTGGTCACTGTTTTCTTGGGGGGGGGGATTGGCAGAGTTGGGGAGCGGGGCCCTAGCAGCTTGTCCACTGAGCTTGGTTGGCCCAGTCTAGTCATGTCTGTTGTACCCTGAGTTCTGGTGCTGGCAGTTTCCCTGCTGTACTGGGGCTGAAGGCCTCACAACTGACCTGCTGTGTAACTGGCCTACTGAGCCAGAAACAAGGGGTCTCAATTGCTTATCTGTTCTGTGGCTCAGATCCTTCTGCTGGTTTGCCCAGATACTGTCGCATGGGGTTGTGTTTCCCTTTTACCACAATGAAACAGATTTTTCCTGAGGTACTTCTATGTTATCTTTAACTGGAAAACTATTTCACTCCATCAATTTCCAAAACTCACTGAAGAGAACAACTCCTTCAAAATTAGATTGGAGCAATTGGAAGCTAATGACTTTATGAGAAATCAAGATACTATAAAACAAATGAAAAAATAAAAAGCAATGTAAAATATCTCATTGGAAAAACTACTGACCTGGAAAATAGATCCAGGAGAGATAATTTATAATGTATTCTACTACCTGAAAGGCATGATGAAAAAAAGAGCCTACACACCATCTTTTTTTTTTTTTTAAGCAATCGGGGTTAAGTAACTTGCTCAAGGTTACACAGCCAGTTATTTCTGGGTGTGGTGCTGAGTATCTGAGCCCGGATTTGATCCAGGTCATCCCGACACTGGAGCCAGTGCTCTTACTCGCTGAGCCACCTGGCCGCCCATAAGCAATTGGGGTTAAGTAACTTGCTCAAGGTTACACGGCCAGGTGTTTCTGGGTGGGTGCTAAGTGTCTGAGCCCAGGATTCGATCTCCAGGTCTTCTCAACACTGGAGCCAGTGCTCTTACTCACTGTGCTACCTGGCCGCCCCTCTACACACCATCTTTCAAGAAATTATCAAGCAAAATTGCCCTGATATTATAGAACCAGAGGGCAAAATAGAAATTTTAAAAATTCACTGATCACCTCTTGAAAAAGATCCCAAAAAGAAAATTCCTAGGAATATTGTAGCCAAATTCTAGAGTTCCCAGGTCAGGGAGAAAATACTGCAAGCAGTCAGGAAGCAACAATTTGAGTATTGTGGAAACATTCAGGATAACACAAGACCTAGCAGCTTCTACATTAAGGGATCAAAGGGCTTGGAATATAATATTCTGGAGATCAAAGGAGCTAAGCCTAAAACCAAGAATCACCTACCCAGCAAAACTGAGTATAATGCTTCAGGAGAAAATATGGTTGTTAAATGAAATAGAGGACTTTTCAGCATGCTTGATGAAAAAACCAGAGCTGAACAGAAAATTTGACTTTCAAATACAAGAGGCAAGAGAAGCATGAGAAGGTAAATAGAAAAAGAAATTATAAGGAACTTATTAAAGTTGAACTATTTACATTTCTACATGGAAAAATAATAATTGTAACTCATAAGACTTTTCTAAGCATGAGGATAGTTGAAGGGAATATATGTGTATAAATATTTTATACATACATATACATGTATGCATAGGAGGGTGTATGTGTATATAAATATATATGTGAGTGTGGGCATATGCATGTTCATGTATACATAGACAGAGGGCACAGGATGAATTGAATATTAAGGGATGATATCTAAAAAACAAAATTAAGAATTGAGAGAGGTATTTATTGGGAAAAGGAGAAAGGGATAGATAGAATAGGTTAAATTATGTCATATAAAAGAAGGAAGAGAAAACTATTATAATGGAGGGAAAGAGCAGGAAAGTAAAAACGGAATGGGACAACTTTATTCTCCTTGAATTTGGCTTAAGGACGGAATAACATACACAATCAATTGTGTATCTTACCCTACAGGAAAATAGGGGGGTAGGGGATAAGAGGGGGGATGACAAAAAGGAGGGCAGATTGGGGGAGAGGGTAGTTAGAAGCAAACATTTTTTAAAAGGGATAGGGTCAAAGGAGAAAAAAGAGAAACTAGTAAGTGCTCAGGAAACTTCCTGGCTTCTCTCTGCCATTTTGACACTGCCCTCTCCCCCTTGGCCCCTGCTCCCCCAATTATTTCCTTGTGGAAACTCTGTGTCTAATTTGAGACTCCTGAATTTGGCAATCAAAGAAATGCGAAATAAACCTGAATAAAAATACAGTCAACAGGCTTTGCCATGCATCTTCTATGTTTTGACTTATGTATAAGGAACTGCTAAGTGTCACAAAAATAAAAAAATATAAATATAATAAAGGCAATTGGTTATGATCAGACTTCTTAAAATATGGGCCATTAGTTAAATCACCGTCGAGAACCAATAATATCTTCTGTGTGGGAAATCTCATTAACCAAGGTAGATTATAATCTCCCTATATATTTTAATGTTAGAGTGATTTTCCTAAGCATCTGGATAAGTCATTAACTTTTCCATGGTCACACAGCTAGAAATTGACCAATTGAAAATTTTAACCTACCTTTTTCTGACTTTATCCACTATGTTATATTACCTCTCAATTTTAGTTAAGTCATATAAAAATGTAAGTAATTACAGAAAAGAGGAATATTTTAAATTGAGGTGTTACCCTTCTCACCACCCCTGAATATGTCAACATCCACAAATGCATCATTGTGGCTTGTCCTCTGTTTATAATCTAAAAGGGAATAACACCTTTCAAACATAAATAAAATGTACTAAAACATAAATAATAGAAACATTTTAATAAGCACTGATTATGGTAAACCTCATTCACTGACTAAATTAGGTTTAATTAGATATATGGCCCAAAATATAGTTCTGGAATTTGACTACAATATTCCTTGGAGTTTTCATTTGGGGATCTTTCAGGAGGTGATCAATGGATTCTTCCAATGACTATTTTGCCCTCTTCTTTTATCACAACTTTCAGTAGTCCAAAAAAAAATTTAATAGCAGCCAAAATCTTTGTTACTGATTGGAGGTAAAGTTTGAAATTCAAATGACACTGAATTTAAACTCATGACCAATAAGGTATAAATAATTGATATCAGTTCTTTTCTCAAGCTAGTATTTCAATAAGGGGAGACGATACCAAGAATGTAAGAGAAGGACCAAGAGGAAAAGAAATGGAAGTGGAAGAGAGAAAGGATAGAAACTTGGAAGTAAAGAATGTTGACAATCAAAATATCTCCTTGTGAATATCACTTCCGCTCAGATAGAGAAAATTTTGTCAAATTTGTATAAGGAAAATAAAGGGGGGGACGAGGCAATCTGTTTTTTTTTTTTAAACACCATCCACTATAAACCAATTACTCTATCTTCTCCCTCCTTTTCCCCACCCTCAAAAGACTGGACCCAAGCTAAAAAATAAAAATCAATTTGTAAAGCTTAAAAACAGATGTCAGGTCTAAGTTTCAAATGGGGTAATTTTAAAAAAAAAGGTCAGCTCAATGTGATTTTAACATATGTTTTTGCATTAAGCACATTCCCTTTACTTGTCTGTGACTGACCCTTCCAAAAATGATTTAGTTTTTGTTCATCACGATCACAAAACATGGAATTCCTGTATGTATGTGCCTGTGTGTACATGTGTGTGTTACTGGAAAGTATTGGGAAGAATATCACAAATCTGAGCTCAAATTTTCATTGCTATCAGAAGTTTTTCTGTCTAATAAAAAGAATTAAGTCATGCTCAATTTAGCTACATTCAACTACATTTTAAACTTCCTTTGGAAAATAACAAATGGTGGGGCTGCTAGGTGGCGCAGTGAATAGAGCATTGGCCCTGCAGTCAGGAGGAAAATAACAAACGTTTAAAAATATTTTAGGGACTCTTAAGACCCCACATAAAGAAGCTCACAGGGAAATATCTGTTACAGAATATCAATTTCAATTCTTTCTATATTTTTCACCAGTGTAGCATTTGAAAGGAAGTGTGATGTACTGAGGAGAGAGGTACCCTCCATAAGGAAGTACTATGTTCAAGTCCTGTCTATGATACATCTTGGCTGTGTGTTCATGTGAATATCACCTAAGCTCTCACTGTTCTGGACAAATATCTACTACTTTAAGTAGCAGAACACTTATTCATTTGCAGCTTTGGTAGAGGAAGTTTCCTTAGTGAGAGATATATAAATCAATTAACAATATTTTTTAAGTGCTTACTAGGTGCAAGGCTAGATATTGGGGTTGCAAAGACAAAAATGAAATAATCCCTGCACCCAAAGAGCTTATATTCTACGAGGAAAGACAAATATGTACATATAAAGATATATACAAAATTAATATTATTATATTTATTATAATTATATTAATAATATATAATAATTATATTAATATGGTTTGGTGTGAGGGAAGAAGTAGCAGCAGCCTGGGGGATCAGAAAAAATCCATATGGAAAATAGTGCTTAATATATAGCATTTCAAGAGGCAGCCATAAGAAGGTAGTATAAAGGCACAGAGATAGAAAATGGCAGGGGGAGGTGGGCACTGTATAGGAGGAACAATCCCAAAATTAGTGTGGCTTGACTATAAGGTTTTCTATGCCATGGAAATCACAGGTGTATACTCACATACATATATACCAAACTGTATACATATAGACACTCATGTATATACATATATATATATATATATCCACATATTGAAATATACACAAGTGCACATACATATAAGCATATACATATGCATGCATATATATGTGGATATATACACATACACATATAGGGGTGTGTGTGTGTGTGTCTGTGTCTGTGTCTGTGTAGTGAATCTCTATCCAAATAAAATTGCTACTATGGATGATAAACAATCTTGCCAATAGGCTTCCTGATGGAAAGACTACCAGTTTCAAAATTAGAAGATCTCAGTTTGTTCAAATTCTAGATCTCACTCTAAATATGTAACTTTGAAGAAATCACTTAATTTTGCAGTGTTATTTCTTCATCCAAAAAAATTATAATAATATATCACCAACTGTAAGGGTTATGGGATTTAAAGATCTCCCATGCCCCATGGACGTGCTGACATAGCAGAGCAAGAGAAAGTGAAAAGCCGAGCTAACGGTCCTGCGGTTGGCAGTTGGTGGCGATTGCCCTTTTTTTTTTTTTTTGAGTTAGGACTCCGGCTGAGCACTGCCAGGGGCTGGAGCTGCTGGGAGCGCTCTTCCAGGACGCTGGGTGGTTGCTGTGAGTGGGGAGAGGAGGACCTTTGCCTGAGGTAGCCTGTTCTGTTTTGAGGGCTTGAAAATGTGGGTGCTTTCTACTTTATCTACCTGTGCCAATGTCATAACTACTCTGATGGCTTTCACTTTCTGGTTTTGGGACTCAGTCTTTTGGTATCTTAATAAATTTTCTAGTTTATTTCCCCAAATGACAAACCTGATGTATTTTGTGATGGATAATTATATCAGCATATTTGTAATCTCTATAGGCATTGTGAATATGGCATTGCTGATACACCAACCTCATAGGATTCTTATGGGGATCAAAAGACCTGATAAAGGACACTTTGAATAAAAGGAAAGTGCTATATGTATGTTAGCTATAATCATTAGGTGGCAAAACATAGCATTTCTATGAGGAATGGGTAGGAGCAAAGTTCTACTGTTTTTCTGTATAGTTATTGTCTACCAAGCAATGAATTAAGGAGAAATCATTCTAAAGACCAGAAGAAACAGAGGTGACTACCCCAGAGAAAGAAGAAAATTATAAAAAACAAAAAGCTTGAAGCAGAAATCAAAGTCACTAAAGTGAATATAAAGCACATTCTTTGTTTAGAAAGTATTTCACCTACATCAATAAAAACAAGGATATTGTGGGTTTTGTCATCAGTTCGAAAACTGAAATCCAATAACAAAAGTACATAGGCAGACAGGTGTCATGGTGGAGAGAATGTGGATCTTGGGAGTCAGAAAGACCTCAGTTTGAATCTGCATTAGACACTAACTATGAGACCCTGGGCAAGTCTCTTAACCTCTCTGTGTCTCAGTTTCTCCACCGGTAAGATATAACCAATAATATCAAAATGATTATTAATAAATACTCTCAAATAAATAAAAGTGAGGAAAATAATTGCACTTATATCAAAGAGCTGTTATGGGGGATCAAATGTAAAGTTATTTGCAAATTTTAGAGCACTATATAAATGTTACTTATTATATTTTGAGGTCCAATAGTTTTAGTAAGGTTAATTTTTAAAATTCAGTTTCTTTCCATTGGTATCTAGTTTGGATTTAAGATTCTTTAAAGTAAAAGATAAAGTTTGTACAATTAAATGGAAAATAAAAATGGGGTCTACATGGTCTTGAAGCCTGCCAATAAAAAATGAAAATTTCAGGTAGTAAAAATGATTAACTTATATTACAATAAATATCTAGATATTTGGAAATACCTACAAGATTTCTTGAAGCTTTCAAAAGTTAGACAAAATAGTAGTTATTATATAAGCATAGCAAAGAGAAAAGGGAAAATAATTGTTTTTCTCTTATGAAAACCAAAGTCAATGGAGGAAGGACAAAATTTATTGGAAAGCATACTACAAAACAATTTTAGGTATCTTTACTCAACCTCACCCCCACCCACCCCCAAAGATAACAAAGTTAAAAGAAACAAAGCTAGATTGTGGTCTTGTGGTAGTCTCTCACTGTTATATGAAGAAATAGAAATAATCTTTGTAATAAACACATTTTTCTTGGAGATAATGATCATCAACAGTCACTAGATTTTGGAGATTTAACCATTGTCTTCCCAGAAATTAAATAATATAAGAGAAAAGTGGGTACCAAGAAAAAAAGGCTATTCCCCTTCAAAAGCAGTATAGCAATATACAGAAAGGATAAAAAAGCTATGATTTAGTTATATCATGGGCATTCAAATAATAGTTTATTGTAAGTTATTTTCCCAACATTAAACTTAATGTTGCATTTAGAACCATTGTCCAATCTATAATTTGTAAAAAACCAGAATAGATTCAAAGTATTATAGCAATAGCACTAAAGCCATTATTTGACCCAAATAATTCACAATTAGAATACTGAATGAAGCTTTAATGCATATGAATTCTTTTTACTTTCATAGCTTATTTGTTAACCATAGGAGGTGGGTATTTAATCTGTCAAACATTTGTAAAACACCAAAAGCAATGTGACTTCTGACCTGGGTCACTGAAATTGTACCCAGTTCTAGTGACTTTTTTGTATTCACCCAGCAGGTTTCATACGTTTGTACCATGCCTTATGAGGCATGCAGATGGAGTATGATCTTTGACTTCTGACCACCTGTGTCCCATACTTTTTGTGTGAAAGAAATAAATGACAGCCTTAGAGATTACAACCAGCACACTAGTCCCCCCCCCTCTCTCTCTCTCTCTCTCAGGTGTATTGCCAGCTGAACTGAAAGACCCGTGGGTGCTATAACATAACTAATATCTCCCCAGCTTAAAACTATATAGAAATTCATGTGTTACCAACCAATTATCTTAAAAAATAATTCACAGATGAGTTTCTTTTTTTTCAAACTATGAGGAGACATAATCTGAATGTTTCTGTATATCTACACATACAAAAATAAAATCTGACCACATTGTTTAGATATATCTCTTTAATACACAGACATATCCCTTTAATTACCTCATGTGTTTTCCATATTAATGTCATCATCATCTTTTAAAAATCAGGATCACTGACATTTTGGAATGCTGTTTGTGGCTTTGCAACTGGGATTTCTATTACTATTCCAGAACATATCCTGGGAGTAATATCTGAAGATTCCATTGTTAAGAAACTTCATTTGAACAGATCCTACAAAGTCCTGGCTGAGTAAACAACTACAGGGCTTCCAAACAATAACAAGGAACAAAATTTGAAGTGATTTCCAGGTTTGTCACATGTAAGACTAGTGTTATTGTGGGTTTACAACTTTGCAATAGGATAGATTGAAAGGAATTCCATAGTCAGTTTATTGTTTCAAAATGTTTTTTTTTTATAAACATTTTTTTTAACAATCCTTTATCAAAACCTGTCTTTATGTGACATTAGTTTAGTGGAAATGTAGCATATAGAGACACTCGCTGGACTCCCAGTCAGAAAACTTGGGTTCATTATAGCTATGCTATGAACTCACTGTCATGAGAGGCAAGGAAGTAAACCTGTCAGAGTTTCTGCAGCCTTAACTATCAAATGGGGATAAGAATTCTTGCCTTGCATAGATACTTAAGGTAAATACTTTATAAACTGAAAAGCTCTGTAGAAATATGGGCTACTTTTATAATTGTAGGCCTGCTAGAACAAGATGGTGAAATTCATCTGGTCTTATTGAACGTGGTTGAACTCAACATACAGGGTTGAAACCATGTTTCCTGTCCCCCTTAACACACAGGCTTCTCCAAGAGTCAAGGAAAATTTTTTAAATTTTCGATTTTTTTTTTGTAATCATAGATCAGGATTGCAGACAGAAAACCAGAGGGGACTATAGAATTCATCTTTTCTGAACTCATTTTACATTAAAGGAAACTGTGAATCATAGATGTGAAGTGAATTGACCAAGGTCTCACAGGTAATCCCAGTATTCTCTTTTGTCCTGGTGATATGGAATTCACCATGATCCTTCCTGCATTAAATTGTTGAAGTGCCCACCAGAAATTATACACCAAAGCCCCCTAAACCTGCCAGAAGGGGCCCCTACCAGCGTCCCTGGAAACCACCTGATAGGCCATAATAGTGAGGGAACTTTTCATTTGTGTTGCTAGAAACATATCCCAGATACAAGTCTGTTCTTGTTAGCCCAGATACAAGTCTGTTCCTGTTAGGTACCCAAGACTTTAATAGAAATGGCACCCTCTCCCCCACCCTTGGAACCACATTTTGTTGTTAGCAACATATTACACTATAAAAATGCATCTTTCAGGAGACTCGATTCTGTCTTCCCTACTGGAGAGACAGTCATCAGCTGGTTAATAAACACTCCTATCAAATTATAATTGGCTTTGCTGTCATGTTCATTTTATTTGTCCATTTCATTGTAAGTGCTTTGATTCCTCTATAGCTCTACCAATATAAAATCTTTTCCTTCCATTTCAAGGAAATGATAATTGTGGAAGTTAAAAATGTACATTTTAAAGTTACAGAATATCATAATCTTAAAAATATTTCTCAATCTGCCATAAACTGAAAATTTTTACATCAGGAATAAACAGCTTACCTTGGCACTGATTTTTTTTTAACATTTCCTAATTTTAAAAATGAACAGTAAGTTGACAGTGGATCCCTGGAAGTTATTTTTATTAAGCTGTCTAATATTGTATAGTTTATATTACCCTACCAATTGACTCAACAAATATTTATTAAATGCTTTCTAAGTTCAAAGAACTGTGTTTGGAAGAGGAGCAAAGTTTAGATATGATATGGTCCCTTACCCTTACCATATAACATTCAATGGGGTAATAAGATACACAAAGGTAATTATATATTGTAGGTATATTTGAAAGGAACAAAAAAGGTTTGATATCTAAAGGAGAAGGTTGGTACCAACCAAGGGAATCAAGAAAGTCTTAAAAGAGTTGGCATTATATTTGGGTTTTTAAAGATTGGGACCGATTTAACAGGTAAAGAGATAGGTAGAGGACATTCCTCGGACACTCAGTAATCATGTAGGCCTGTTCACTGAATGGTCCTTATATCATTCAATGTGAGAACCTGATAAGGCCTCAGCCTAAAACTGTCAGGGTCTGTATAGCAAGCACCCCAGCGTCCCCAGGGTGGCTGCCAACACAGGTTCTTAGATTTGCTTTGGTAAAGGAAAGCAACTTAAAATGGGTTAACAATCTTGCTTTACTCAATCAAATATATATTGTTTGCCTAGTTCAAGGGAAAAAGGTCAGCACCCCAAACTTCAGAGTATACAGAGGTTACAAACATAAGTTACAAGAACATTTCAGGAGACAGGCTTCCAAACTGTAGAACCATTTCATACATCCATACCAAATCACAGTTACCAGAGAGGGAAGCATCAACATCTGGGTTTTTCAAAGCTGGGGTGCTCTCAACGGCTGCCCAGAGTCTCATCTGGTCAAATCACACAACACTTCTCAAAGTGAGCCCCAAAATAAAGCCTCACATTGGGGTTTATATTGCCTTCTCCTGTCTCAGAGAATGTAACAACCCTCTTGACCCACTTCCCAATCACAAAGTATCTCCTGAGAAATAAGCCTCCCACCACAGGTTCCAGGTGCACTTAAGCCTATCAAAGGGCCTAGGGGCAGGGAAGATCTTTAAATTTGCATTCCATTACAGTCTCCCATTGCATCCGGGGCCATCTCCAGTTGCCCTGATGAATATCTGGCCAATGGACCCAGATGACTCTTAAGGAGAAAGTGACTCTGGTGACCTTGCACAGCCCTCCCTCACTCAAATAAAAGTCAACTGGAAGTCATGTCATCATCTCCCTCGTGGCCCTCTTTGAAAACAAAGGACAAACACAACCTGTGAGTAGTCTGAGCTGCTGGAATGGGGACCCAACAAATTGGGTAACTCAGTTCATCTTTTCCCTCTCCTTTTCCCTCTCCCTCTCTTTCTCCTCCTCCTCCCCAAAGGAAGGTAAATTATGATGGCCAGAAGCTGCCCAGGTAACTTGGGGTTTACTAAATAGATTCCTTTCTCTTTCTTTCTCTCTTTCCCTCTTTCTCTCTCTTTCTCTCTCTCTTTCTTTCTTTCCCTTCCTTCCTTCCTTCCTTTCTTTCTTTTTTTCTTTCTTCCTTCCTTTCTTTCTTTCTTCTTCTTTCTTTCTTTCTTTCTCTTTCTTTCTTTCTTTCTTTCTTCCTTCCTTTCTTTCTTTCTTTCTTTCTTTCTTTCTTTCTTTCTTTCTTTCTTTCTTTCTTTCTTTCTTTCTTTCTTTCTTTCTTTCTTTCTTTCTTTCTTTCTTTCTTTCTTTCTTTCTTCCTTCCTTCCTTCTTCTCAAAGACCAAACATTAAACCCATTTCACTCTGGAGCTCATGGATTGAACTACAATAAGTCCCTTCCCAGGCAACACTTAATGGCTCTATTTTGGGCCCTCCTGGCTCACAGTGTATGTTAGTAGTACTTTTTGACCAGCAACCCTGAGGGTCTTATCCTCCCAGTTTGATTGCTTTTTTTTAATTAAAGGAGTCATACCTTGACTCACTTCTTAAAGAGGTCTATTCACTGAATAGTCATTACCTCACTCAAAGTGAAAACCTGAAAAGGCCTCAATCTAAAAGGGCCAGCATTTCCTATTGCATCCTGGGCCATGCCCAGGCATCCTGATGAATATCTGGCCACTGGACCAAGATGACTCTGAGGAGAAAGTGAAGCAAGTGGCTTTGCACAGCCCTCTGTCACTCAAATCAAAATCAACTACAATTCATGTGATCATTTCCCTGATATCATGGTCCTCTTCAAAAATGGAGGACAAACACAACAAGAATCATGTAGTTGTATGATATGAGGCAAAGAAGTAGAAGAGTATGGTTTTTATTTAGGGTGCAGAGAGCAATCTAGTATGGTTACAGTCTAGAAATGGATTAGAATAATATATTTCTATTTTTTTATTTTGTATTTTTGGAGGGGGGAAGGCAGGGCAATTGGGTTTAAGTGACTTGCCCAAGGTCACACAGCTAGTGAGTGTTAAGTGTCTGAGGCTGAATTTGAACTCAGGTTGTCCTGACTCCAGGGCCGGTGTTCTATTCACTGTGCCCCTTAGCTGCACCAGAATAATATATTTCTAGAAATATAAAATATATATATATAGAGAGAGAAATACACATATACTTACAAAAAAGTTAGATAGATAGATGGACAGTTCTTTTTTTTTTGTAGGCACCCTTGAATTTCAAGCATAGGAAATTTAAACATTATTTAATAAATAATAGGTAATCACAGAAATTTTATGAGCAGGAGAACTTCATGATCATCAGTTCATAAGATAATATGTTATGAGATATGGGGAACCTTAGGGATCATCTAGTACAGCCCTGTCATTTTCCAAATGAGAAAAGGAAAACCCAGAGATGTTAAGTGATTTGCTCAAGGTCATGAAGGGAGTACAAGGCAGATCTGGAAATCAAAGCCAGGTCTTTTAACTGCAAAAATAATGTTTATTCCACTGAATGGAATTACTAATACGAAATATTATTTGGGAATTTATGTAGTTTTATATAGTGGATACAGAGCTGGCCTCAGAGACAAGAAGATGTGAGTTCATACCATCCATTTGATATGTACTGTGTGACCCTGGGCAACCCTCTCAGTACTTTGTAAGTTACTCTCTGTGACTGTAAGTTGCAAGGGAGAGGCTGAATTGTATTGGTTGGGGGAGTTCCTCCCCAGAAATATCCTAAAATAATGGAACTTCAGGTTCCGTCCTTGTCCCTTTCCTATTTTTCTGGTGGTAGCACAGCAGTGGATTTTAAAGTGGAGGCAGGATAACTTGTTAGGCGGCTATAGAAAAATTTCAGGCAACCACAATGGTAACAAAGGCTTGCACTGGGATAGGATACTGAGATTAAGAAGAAAATGGTGAGTGGAAGGGATGATGAGTAAGCAAAAATGATAGGACTTGGTAACTGATTAGAAATGAGAAGAGAAGGAAAGGGGATGAGTCAAAAATCCTGTTTAGGATTTAAAAGGCTGTTTCCATTTTATAGGATATTGTTTATAAATAATGAGACAGGATTTCCCCACTTCATATTCATATTCTTTCTATTATCTCTCTCAAAAAAGTAAGCAGGCAGCTAAGTGGCGCAAAAGATAGAGGGATGGACTTTGAGTCAGGAAGAACTGAGTTAAATGTAGCCTTAGACACTCACTAGTTGTGTCCCTAGGCAAATCACTTAACCTGTGACTACCACTGTTTCCCCATTTTCACACAATAAACCAGACAAGTATGTGATACAAATATTATTATCCAGTAATGGAAATGAAACTTAAAGATCCCTTTGTATTGGAAAGCTAAGAAGTACTTAGCACCTAGTTTAAAATTAAGCCTCTGTTAAAGAAACAGAAGTTATGAACCTCTCTTGCTGACATAACAGAAAGGGGCTGAACAGGAATCCCTGTTACTAATGTAACAGGAAGGGGATGAACAGGAAGGATCTATACCGTATTTAAAGAAGAGCACAAGCTGGACAGTCAGAACTTCTTGGGATGAGCACCTGAAGGCTGGGCTGCTCCTGCTGAACTGAGACTTATGTAGAGAGCATGATTTTGATTTTGAGAATGGGAGAAAGTGATTTTGATTTTGAGAACAAAACTGCTGAAGACTTCTGAGGGCCAGATGGAGCTGCTGAAGACTGAAGAAGCATGACTGTGTTGTCGGTATTCTGGACAAATGTTGTTGTGACTTTGTTAATGTGTATGAATATTCTTGTGGCTTTGGTAAGCCTTGTCTTCCCAGGAACAGAGACTGTGAAGTATTTGAGATGGACTGGACAATGTGAGCTCCAATGTGCAGCAGGAACTACATGGACTACTGGACAAGGAGCTGGGAGCTGTCTATCTTTGAACTCAGGTGGCAGTTGGTTAGCTTCGGGCAGAAGATGGGATCATGGAAGAGGAGCCATGGAAGATGAAAGCCTGCCCCAAGTCAAGATGAAAATACCTCTCTGGGGATATTGAGTAGTGACTGATGATTGAATAGTGACTGATGACTGAATAGTGACTGATTTTGAACTTAGTGTGCCCAATGGGTGGAGGACTTTGACCTTTTGTACTTTATGATTGAATGATTGAGTTACTAAGTGAATGATTGACTAAATGATTGTACTTTGTTCAAAATTATGTGACCACTTTGGTGAAAATTATGTGGCCATTTTAGTGATAAGTTGTTGAGTTATTATGTCATTGTGAATGCTGTATTTTGATTTTCTGTGAATGTTTTGCTCTGATTTGTTATTGAATAAATAGAGAGTTCACTATGCTATGTAATCAGAATCTTTAAAACTGTTCACAGCAGCCATCCTCTGGAAAGCTACTTGTGTGTGGCTTTACATATCCCCATTTTAACTCATGAAAAAATTAAGGAAGGTAGAGTGAAACCTATAACACTATCTATCTCATGGTTTTACTCACAAAGTCAGAGCTGGTAATTGATCAGTTCAAGATTTGAACCAAGGCCTTGTGATTGTGGGCCCAGCATTCTTATTACCATATCATGCTGAATATATTGATGGACTGATTCAATATACTGTCAGCCCAGCTGCATATGATAATTTCATCCACCTATGTTTTGTAAACAGTTTGTTGTTTTTCTGGTGTGGTAGGTCAAAATGATTTATTAGTGACAGTATCAATTTCATTGAATTGTATTGGTAGTGCTCTGGGTCTTAATGCAGTTTTTTGCATTACTATCTATAAATACAAGTAAATAGAGAAACTTACCTTTGGTATAAAATACTTGTTTTGAGAAGACTCAAAGAAGACTCCACGATGTTCACTGTAAGAAAACAATGATTCTATGTTTTATGACTCATTTCATGAGATTTCGACTCACCAGGACACTGAACAAAGTTGTTGTGATTCAGTGCTGTCCATCATCACATTCCTGTAACTCTTTTGAATTTTCATATGGATATGGGGCATGCCTTTTTTTGATAAAAACCTTTCAGATTACATTTTGTTTACTTGAATTTTTATACTTTTTTGCATCAAAATATTAGAATTTCAAGAACATAGCTGAATGAATACCAGTCATAATTAAGGTCACATTTATTTTATCACTTCAAAATGGCAATATTTGTGTCTAATTAAATATAAGAGCAGTAATAGTAAAAATGGAGAAAAAAACACACAAGGAAAATTCCATAGAAAAAACCATTAGAGCTTCTAAACAAATTCATAGAAAAAAAAGAATAAAAATTAAGAAATGCTATAAACAAATGCAAGAAAAAAATCTTCAAAATAAAAAATAAATAATGCTATATTCACTATAGTTAGGTTATCAGAAATGAGATGAGAAAAACAATCTCCAGAGTGGTGGAGAAGTCTGGCAAAAGAAAGAGATTAAAAAGAAAAATTAGCACTCTTTGTGTTTTCAAAAAGAGAATAAATTGTCTAGCACAGAAAGTAGAAGGTATACACAAATAAAGAGAGACAGATATATTCAACAACTCCTTTATGGACTAGAGCCAAAAAAAAATAAAGACTGAAAAAACTTACCAATTATGTTATGAGAATATAATAAAAAATTATGCATCATCAAAATAAGTAAATATGAGAAACTGCAAAACATGAGAACATTTGTATGGACAGATACATAACAAAGTAAACAGGAGGAAAATAATATACACAAAATTATAATACTGTAATTGGAAAAAACAAAGAATAAAGAGAATATTATTTATAATGTTATAATGTCCAAGCTTGATCCAGAAAAGCGTTAAAGAAATGTTTCTCCCTCCCTTCTCCTTAGAAGTGGGGGACTATGTGTTACAGTGCATATATTCTTAGGGTTATTAATATGTTTATTGACTTTACTAAACTGCCTTTTTCCCCTTTGTCACAAAAAATTGGCTCCAAGGGTAACAGAGGGAGAAACTATATGTTCAAAATTTAAAGTAATATAAAAACAAAAAGTATTGAAAAAATAGACTAAAAAATCTTTGCAGATATTTTCCATTTTCTTCCGTTTGTTCTCTCACATTCACTCTTATATGTCTTAAATGCTAATTTTGTTTAATTGGGTCTATCACCAAGTTCTATTTGAACCCTTCATTTGTTTTACAAATGAGTAGAAATACATACATATTGATATACATATATGTATGTAAATATATAGATATAAAGATAGATATGTTAAACTGTGTTGCCTTTTGCAGTCATATCTCTCTGATAAATAGGTTAAACAATTACTAAGAAGCTTCTTAGTTTTTTGGTTTCCATTTTACAACAAATAATTTGCATTGAGTAAACATATTTGAAATTGGTAGTCTCTATGTTCTTTATTATGCCCAAATCCTATTTTTCATTATCAGCAATTTGCTTTTACCTGGTCATGTATAAGTTCCTTCAATTTTACATTATATCTCTTTTCTTATTTCTCTTTTTCTTGCTTTGTTCTAATATTGATCTTTGTTCTTAAATAATCAGTCCTCTGACTGCACAAATGGCTGATTCTTATATCATCAATGAGTCACACTATGCTAAAGCTGGAAAAAAGTTTATTTTTGTGATGTTGTTCTGAACTCATTTGGTTCAGAGCCCATTGATTCTTCTCATGAAGAAAGAAGTCCAAATATATAACTATAAGACTTCCTGTAGTATACAAACCTTCTCATAATACAGGAGGCTTCTTGAGTACTCTTTTTGCTCAAGCCATCTTTTCCAAAATATTTTTTACCATCTTCACATATTCCCTACATTGAAGTAACAAAGTATCAAATATGTTGATTTACTATGTAAGGTCTTATATTAGTGTGAAATTCTTCATCAAATTTCTCTAATTCCTTTATCTTCTGCAACAGATGTTAGTGTCTATGTTGCAATTATTTTCATGGTGTTTTTTTCAAATGATTATCATAAGTATTATAACAGAAGATGACCAAATACATCATGAAATTATATTTCTTGTTTCCTTTGGGAATAGCATAAAACTAATTTCATCATTCCACCAATGTTTCCATTTGACTGAAGTGTCTTTCTTCTGGTGTCCTTTATATTGAGAATGGCAGAAAGAGGTAAGTAGGAAATGTAGGAGAGAATATTTATTATTCCTTGGTTTTCACTTGCTGCTTCATTCAGGGAGACAAATAAAGTGGAGAATCTACAGGAATGTGGATCTAACAAGACTACCCTTGCTGAAAAACAACAGATGCTGGCCATTGAAAAGGAATCAGGTGGGAAAATCTCTAGGACCTTTTGAGGTAGAGAGTAAGAACAAAGCTAATCAGAGCCAGATTGGAGAAGAGTCCCTAGTCCTGACAGCACCAGAAGAAAAGGGGCCTTCACAGCTCTTTCTCACACCCTTCATTCAACACATACACACAGTGAAATGACACAATGGATAGCATTTAGTTCTTGGGGTCAGGAAGGCCTGAGTTTGAGTCCCTCCTTAGACACTTAATAGATGTGTGATCCTGGGAAAGTCACTTAATCTTTTTGTGACTCAGTTTTCTTACATGTAAAATGTATACCATAATACAACCTACATCAAAGGGTATGTATGCGTAGCAAATGAAATGTTTATAAAGTACTTGAAACATAGTAGATGCTTAATAAGTGTTTCCTTGCTTCCTTCTTTCCTTCCTTCTCTACTAATACTCTACCTCGATGGAGCATCTGGACCAGAAAAGCCACATGAGTGACCTGGATCTGAGTTATATCGCATTCAATCTCTATCATACTCTATCCCTTGCTAGTACCTAGTATATCATAGAATCATTGATTTAGATCTAAGAGCGATCTTGAAGGTTGAATTCAATTCATTTCTGAGACAGAAAGATTAAGTAACTTCCCCAGCATTATTCAGCTACTAAATATCTGAAAAGAATTTTAACTCATATTTCCTGACTCTAAGTCCAGAATTCTACCTACTACAACCTACCTATAATGTAGGTAAGAGGAGGAACAAGAACTATCTGTCCTAAAGCAGTGAAGAGAGACATGTTGCTAGAACCGAAGATTAGAACTCTGATTATTCTATTTCATAGAAACATTATTATGTAAGGTATAATTGTAGTAGTCAACCTATATCCTAGAACATAGTAGGTTCTTAATCATTCCTTATAGATTGATTGATGGGCTAAATAGGTTTTTGTGGGCTGCCCAAGATATCTAACTACCAAGTATATAACATCATTTCTATGAGAAAAATATGTTCCAACTTGCAAATGAACAACTTAAAGTAACCTTTCCAGCTTACTTGGAAGTTGGGGACTGTCTACCCCTCCAAAAAGACAGTGTGATGACAGCCTGCTTTAAATATAGCAAGTGAGTTGAATTTGTTCCTCATTGGCTTTAGTTTTCATTTTCTGTTTTTGTTCTTTTTTTAATGGAAGAACTTCGTTATAGCTTTCTAAAATATCTAATTGGAAGCATAAAACCGAAAATAAGGTTGCAATCTATGCAATCATAAAGGATATCTTACTTGAGTTAGCTGGCATCAATTTGCTGGTATGGTTTCAATCTTGGGGCGATGAAAATGGGCTTCCCCTTGTGCACGGATGTGCTACTGGCAAAGTATGATGAAATAAACTTCAGATTAAATCTATTTTCCACAATGATGTTCTTTATCACAAAACAATTACTTCACTTGTCTCAGCTCTTGATAAAAATCTTTCTTAACCCCAAGCTTTCTAGACAATCCCTGTACTGTGCCATTAATAGGAATAGCTCCTGATTTCCTTTCTTTGATGCACAGGAGGCACTAAACAAGCAGTCACAAGCCCAGAGGTCATTTTGTAGCAGGCTACATGACCTGGGCTTGCTGGCATTTTCCACAGGGCTGGAAGCTTTTGTATGTCTCCATTCCTTTATTGGCAGTTTTTATAAGTCTAGACAAAAAAAAAAAAACATGCAGAAATGCTTTGCTACCACGTGAGTGCCAAAATGATTATGTTAAACATGACTCTCCATGGCATTTGTCAGTAACTCCAGTGAGAGTTCTGCTCTCCAAGAACAACAGGCCAAATTATTCATGTCCCTTCTGGCTTAAATATTGAGTAATTTTATAATAGAGTTAGGATTTTAAATATTTTCAGCATCACGCTCTAAACATTACTAAGTATTTAATGATTTTTAGTGTAGTTAATGGAGAAGCAAATGGAAGCTGCAAAGAAGAAAATTATAACTTGATGTCAGGAGAAATTTTTTTACCAATAGAGATGTCTGAAAGTGAAATGGGTGACATTGAGAGGATTTTGATTTATCTTCCTTGGAGGTCTTTGCATTTATGCCTGGTGGACTATTTGTCAAATATTTTATAATGGAGATGCCTTTCAGGTAACGGGCTGTTCTAAGTGGCCAGTAATATCCAATGCAATGCAAATCTCAAATTATGTGTTTATGTTTTATAAATGTAACTAAAATTTGCTACAGCAAGACTCACAAAATAGAATACTTCCTGAAGTCTAGGGGAGGGGACACTGGGGGTTAGACAGGGTCAACCTTTAGCAGTGGCTGGCACACAGTATGAACTTTGAAGAAATGTTTTTGTTTTGAGTCTGAGATTCTATAAAGTTGAAGGTTCTCTATATAAGAGTCAATAATGTAGGATTTAGATGTTTAAAAAAGTAAGCTTGAAAGTTGAATGCAGAAATAGGAGTGTGGTATAGACCAGTTATGAGTTACTTGGCTCTACTGTTATTCATAGCTTTATTTAGGTCTTTGTTATCATACTCTTAAGTGTTTTTAAATGTGCAGAAATGAGAAAAAATTTAGTAGTAGTAAGCTACAAAAATTTAATTTTACTCAATTCAAATCAATAAACATTTATTTGACACCTAATGTATTCAAGGGATTTCTAGAAATTCATCTTTCAATTGTTTTTTCAGTTGTTTCTGACTCTTAATGACCCCATTTGAGGTTTTCTTGATGAAGGTACTGAAGTGGTTGGCCATTTTCTTCTTGGCTCATTTTACAGATAGGTAAATGGAGGCAAACAGGGTTGAGTAACTTGCCCAGGGTCACACAGCTCCTAAGTGTCTGAGGTCAGATTTGAATTCAGAAAGATGAGTCTTCTTCACCTCCCACCCAACACTGTCCACTGTACCACCTAGCTGATCCTAGAAATACAAACATAGATAAAACATTGCACAAAACGAACTAAAATTTTGAGGGGGAGTGAAACAAAGTACACAAATGATGATGATACACAGCTAAGTGCAATAAGAAAAGTACAAAATTTAATGGACGTTCAGAGAAGAAATTACATATAATTGGGGAGATCAGGGAAAGTTGCATAAAGGAAGCAATATTTACAATGGGCTTTGAAGAATGAATAGCATTTCCATAATCAGAAGTGCTGGATAAGAGGGTGGAGGAAGTGTATTGCATGAGAGACAATATGATGTAGTGGAAAGAGTATTAGACTCAGAGTCAGAAGATACTTGAGTTGGGGCGGCCAGGTAGCACAGCGAGTCAGAGCACCGGCTCTAGTGTCGGGATGACCTGGATCAAATCCGGGCTTAGATACTCAGCACCACACCCAGAAATAATAACTGGCCATGTAACCTTGAGCAAGTTACTTAACCCCAATTGCTTTAAAAAAAAAGAAAATAAAAGAAGATACTTGAGTTCAAATCCCATCTTGGAAACATGAGTGTGTCACATGGACGAATCTCTGAACCTCAGATTCCTCATTTGCAAAATAGGGATAAAATACCTTAAATTACCTTACAGAGTTGAACCATATACTCAATATGAGAAAGTAGTATGATATAGCAGCCAAAAAAAGCAAATATCATCTTGGATTACTTTAAAAAAGGCTCTACTTTCTAGACCTAAGAAAGTTTTAGTGTTATGGTACTATCTTTGTCGGAGTTCATCTAAAGTATTATATTACTTCAGGGCACTATGAT
Source organism: Petaurus breviceps papuanus (assembly GCF_028583685.1). Lineage (NCBI taxonomy): Eukaryota > Metazoa > Chordata > Mammalia > Diprotodontia > Petauridae > Petaurus > Petaurus breviceps. Next base: position 4,123,711 of record NW_027187263.1, on the reverse strand, counting down.
TTAAGAAGACATTGATAAAGTAGAGAGTGTCCAGAAGAGAGAAACCAGGATGAGAAAGGGCCTTGCATTCATGGCATGTAAGTATTGGTTCAAGAAAGCAGGCTTGTTAAGACTGGAAAAGAAAAGAATTAATGGGTACATAAGAACTACCTTCAAACTTCTGAAGGTTTGTCATATGGAGGCAGAATTAGACTTATTCTGTTTGGCCCCCAAATGGCAGAACATGGAGCAATAGATAAAAGCTGGGGGAAAAAAAAGACAAATTTAGGCTCAATGTCAGGAAAAAAAGCTATCTAAAAGAAGCCCTGGGTTTCTGCCACTAGGAGCTCTTCAAGCAGAAGCTAGATGGTCATTTATTAATTATATTATAGTGAGGATTCCTTTTGTAGATGTGTTGGACCAGATGGCTTTCTGAGGTCCTCTTGTGAGCCAAAATATTTGATTCAGCACTCAGGTATCTTTGGGTGGTCAGCTCTAAACGTGATGTCTTTTGATGACTGGCTTTGGATTTGAAGTCTACTCTCAATTGTATCTGTTTATGTCTGCAGCTGCATTAGGAGGTACCTGAGGCCTAGATCAAAGACTCTACCCCAAGTCTTGAGGCACATAGATAACAAATCCTTATCAAATTATCTGTTCTGTTCTACTTCCAGAATATAATAGACTAAGGTAATGATAAGAATACTTGAGTCTTTTGTCTCATTGCTCTATAAAAACCTTGTCCTAAGAATCAATAAATGGAGTTCATAGTTCTTCCTTCAACTATCCACATGGTCTGGTCATTTCTTATTCACCTCTCTGATCATGCTTAGTGCTTAACACTTAGCAACCCATGGCAAGGTCCCATTCAGCTATCAAATTTGGTGGTTCTTTAGGTTTTGATGAGAAACAAATGACATAATATATGTATAACACTAAAAATTCTCAGCTCTTGGGGTGGCCAGGTGGCTCAGCGAGTAAGAGCACCAGCTCCAGTGTCAGGATGACCTGGGGATCAAATCTGGGCTCAGATACTTAGCATCACACTCAGAAATAACTGGCTGTGTAACCTTGAGCGAGTTACTTAACCCCGATTGCTTTAAAAAAAAATTCTCAGCTCTTATTATTAAAGATGGACAGAGTATGATCAATTAAGTTATGTGTTTAGTTGAGGTTGAATAATAAAGGTTGTGTTTGGGGGACAGTAAGCAGACTTTCGAAAGATTAATTTTAAATTGATGAAAAAGTTGAAGCATAATAAAGTATGCAACTCATATATCCTAAAAATGAAACACTGAAAATACCACTTTAAATAAACTAATAAGTATATATCTAAAGCTAAATGTTACCATTTTGTAATCTGGAAATAGTAAAAAGTTTTTTTTCCAACAAGTAAAGGAATTTTAAAGGACAATACAGCACTATGACTTCCCTATTTGACATAGTTCTACAATATTATCAATTATAATACAAGAAAAGAAAAAAAGGAGGCACAAATACTGGCAAACAATATTATAGTTTATCCATAAAACTCTACCAGTTAATAAAGAAATGAATTTACAATAAATAGTTTCAGTAAAGTAAGAGGGTATAAAATCAGTCTGAAAAAAATTATTACTATCATATTGCTATAACAGTAGTAGTACAATCTAGGAAGTAATACTATAAAGGAATATCTTATTAAAATATCTACAAAATGGATATAATATCTAGATATATCAAACTATCAACTCATAATCATATTTAAAAGCATTTTAAAAGAAATAAAGGATTATATCAATAATTAGAGAGGTATACATTGCTCAAGTTTGGGCTGTGTCCCTATTAAAACAGCAGAAAGCTTTAACTGGTCCAATCAAATAACAAGAATATATATTATAGAGCTAAACGCAATAATAAAAATCACTTGGGTGAAAAAAGTCTCAATCTCAAATAATCTCAAAAGAAGTTTTTTTTTTAAAGCAATTGGTGTTAAGTAACTTGCCCAAGGTTACACGGCCAGTTTTTGTGTATGGGTGTTAAGTATCTGAGGCCTGAACCAATCCCCACTCCTCCCGACTCCTGGGCCGACACTCTTACTCACTGTGCCAACTAGCTGCTCCTCTCAAAGAAATTTTTAAAAGTAGGAAAAAATGGAGAATTATCTTTGTAGAGTTCAAATTAAAAATAATCATAAAAAGCATTTTGTTATAGTTTAAAAAATTAAAATAAGTCAGTACAACAACTTTATTGTAATAATCAGACACACAAACTCAAAAACCCGTTTTCCATAAACGTGACAACATAAAATTCTTAAGGAAGAAGTGTCTTCCTAAAGAGAACTCCTGGGAAAACTAGAAAGCAATTTGGCAGAAAATAGTATTAGACCAATATCTTACAACATAAACCACAATAAATACAAAACCCCAGAAGTGAATAATATCATGTACCTTGTATAATTATAGCTAAAGGTAAAACTGTTATTCAAATAAAAGAGAACACAAAAGATAAAACAGTTATTTTTTTATTATGTAAAAATAAAAATCTTTGCATGGAAAAAATCCAAATAGTTAGGATAAGAAAATGTCAACTTGTAAGAAAATTTTTGTGTCAAGTATGTCTGATAAAAAATGGGAAATTAACATATATAATATGTATATATAAATGTACATTTATGAAACCAAGAATGATTCCCCAATGGATAAGTGGTCAAAAGATAAAAACAACTATTTCTCAAAGGAAGAATTATAATATATTTACAACCATATGATCGCTCTAGATCACTAATAATAAGAGAAATGCACATTTAAAAAAAACTTTGAATTTTCACCTGATATCTATAATGTTGTCAAAGAGCATTAAAGCTGGAAGTATTCAGTGTTTGAGGATTTGTATAAAGATGGACTTATCAATGCTTTGTTGGTAAAATTGTGAAACTGATCCAAACATTCACTAAAGTTATTTGGTCATAAATGACCCAGGAGGTGCTACAATAGAATCAATAATATAAATTGTCTCATATCCTGCTTTCTGCAAACCCACAGAAATGTAAGTTAACAATCTATCGATCTATCTATCTATCTGTCTGTCTGTCTGTCTGTCTATCTATCTATCCAATTCTCTATCTATATCTGTTTATTTAACCTATATCAGAGTATAACAAATAAGCAAGTGAAAACAGGTGTTTCTTGCTCAATCAATTGGACAAGTAAGTGGCTTTGTCAGCATGAAACCTTGCTTGGCACTTACAGGCCTCCTGAAAATCTGCGGTCTTCACTGCCTGTCAGATGGCAGCACCTACAATCTTTTATCCTAAAGCATCCTCTATCACCTTGACTTTCAAACCTCAAAGTACAATGGTTGCTGGTTCTGATTTTTAAAATATTGTGCATAGATGAAGACAAAACAGAAAGATTTTTTTTCCCCAGTGAAGTGATCTCTTCTAATTTCAACAGCATTAGTTTTTTTTGGATGTAAAATTTTATGTAACAAAATTAATGCGTTTAATCTTCTGTGTTCCTCTGTTCTTAACCTGGTCATTAACTCTTCTTTAATCCATTCCAGAGAATCAATGATAATCAGCCATAAGAATACAATCCATCTATTAACAAAGAAGTGGTGAACCCAATATGTAGAATATATTTTATGACATAACCACTGCAAAAAAAATTGTTTTGTTTGACCACAAATTATTATTACAAGGGTTTTTCTTCTCTTTTTTCAATCAGGGAGAGGTGAAAGGGAGAGAAAAAGGTTTGTTAATGGAAAACACAATATTTTTAAAGAAACAGCTTTTAAATATTAAAAATTCAAAAATATCAATTATCTCAATTCAATCTGATATCTGAGAAATTTCCTGCAAACCAAGTCACTTGTCACATTTGCATTTCACAGGTAATCCATGCCACGTCCACATGGCTTGTCAAAATATAATAAAATTACCAAACGATGGCCAAGTTCTCCCCTCTTGCAGAACATTTTTCCCAAATATATACCACCAAGCTCTAAATTTCCTTCATAATTCATAGGAATATTAAAAGATTGAATATTTGTGATTTGCCAGGACTGGCACTTCTGATGGAAATTGGACTTTCAACTCTAATTCACCAGCTGCTAAGGTTCCAAAGTAGTTTTATGTCCTGTCCTACACCATTTCTGTCAACACTGATATTTTGCTCTTAAGCGAACTTGGTTGTAGCACCATACAAGGTCCCTGTCTTTGCAAGGAAGCTATCCAGGATGTGTTGCCGCTTTGCCTTTACTATCCTTGACTTGGGCTGAAGCAAATTAGTGACAGTTGCATCAGCAGCCAACTAGGGTTCTTCCAAACAGGAACTTTTAATCTCTGCTTCTGTTTCTAGCTAATGAAATAAAGTGGAACAGGGGATCAAAAGTCCTTCTTCTTTTCCAAAAATTGTGGAAAGTCCAAAGGGAAAAAAATCATCTTGTTCACCTGCATCGAAAAAAAATTTAGTTCAGTCACCTGACTCTTTGTGTGGCTATATTCCTGCCCCAAACTGATAATCAGGCATTCTGCCTCTCGTACCTTGCTGATTTCATTTCCCTTTTGGCAGCCTCCTGGTCTCCTCCATTTCCCACAGAGATGAAACGCATTGCAGATTTCATTGCAGCACTTTTCACAGCAGTTTTGAAATAATTTCCTATTTTCACTTTATATCACTATCAACAAAGAGAGAGAGAGAGACAGAGACAGAGAGAGAGAGACAGAGACAGAGAGAGACAGAGACAGAGTGAGAGAGTGAAATGAAATTAGTATAATGGAACAGACTGTGATTATATTTAACATGGAACAAAACTTGGTAGTATAATTCAATAGTATGATTATCATTTCCAAAGGAGAAAAAAATCTTGACTTTTCTGTCACTACTCTGTGTCCTCAGTTTAGGGTTTCTCTGAGATACTTTATCAATAGGACATTTATTCTGAGTTGATTACAATGATATATCTGTAAGCTATATGTTACACATGTCATAAATTCATTTTATTTTCTTTGATCTTATGATGACTCAAATTAAAGTGGGACTAAATTAAATTGAAAGCATTCTGTGACATTTATGTTTGTTAACTACTTAACTTTATAATAAGAAACAAGCAGATTTGAACAGGGTAATTTGGAAAAAGTACATCTTGAAAGGTTCAGAGAAAAAAAAACATATCCTATGGCTTAAAATTCTATAAACAGAGTTTATGAAAGACAGAAATGGCTAAAGAATGAAATTCTGGAAAAACAAAGAAACAGTTTTGATAAGGAGAAAAAGTGAGTTTTCTAAATACACTAATGTGGATTCTTTAGGAATTCATCGACAGACCTGGATTTCTTTTTTTTTTTTTTTTTGGAGGGCAATTGGGGTTAAGTGACTTGCCCAAAGTCACACGGCTAGTTTTTGTGTGTGTGTGTGTGTTAAGTGTCTGAGGCCATATCTGAACCCAGGTTCTCCTGACTCCAGGGCCGGTGCTCTATTCACTGTGCCACCAAGCCGCCCCAGACTTGTATTTCTTTAAAATAAGGTATATATAAAATGAGGAGGGAAAGGTCAAAAATTAAAAAATTAAAAGTATACAATAAATACAAAATAATGATATAGTATGTAAAAATGATTGAAGGAAAGTTAAAGAACAGAATCAATTGAGGCTTCTGTGAAAAAGAAACAACAAATAAAGTTGTTTTTAACCCTACTGGGGAAAAGAATGGACTGAGTATTTATTAAGCACCTACTATATGTCAGCCACTGTACTAAGTACTTCACAAATTTGATCCTTTATGATTCTCATGACCAACCTGTGAGGTAGATTTATTATTATTATTATTATTATTATTATTATTACTATTATTCCCATTTTACAATTGAGGAAATTGAGGAAAAAAGAAATTAAGTGAACTGCTTAGGGTCAAGCAACTTGGAAGTGTCTGATATACTCAGTTCTTCCTGCCTCCCGGTCCCAGTGCTCTGTCCATTGCAACACCTACCTTCCTCAAAACAGGAGAAATAAATATGGGATAGCAACTCTGTTCAGATTGATATGATGATGTTAACAAAGGAGAAAGAGGAGTTACTCAACTCTAATTTTTCTTTGGTTTTCTCTACTGAGAAGAATGTTTGGACTGGAAAGGACAGAATGAAAATGAATAATTGGGCAATGATCCTCAAGTAGAAAGATCAAAAGAAAGTATCTAGCTGTCGTTGTGCAGTTCTAGTCACCAGGTCCAGATGACAACTCTGCAATTTACTAACTTTATGACCTTAGGAATACCACTTAACCTCTGTGAGTTGCAGTTACTTCATCTGAAAAAGGAGGTTGGATTAGATGGGGTCACTATCCATCACTGTTGAGAAAATGCTTGGGTGAGCAGAGAAAGGTTTCCAGAGCTCTGAAACTACATTGATTTTAAGTCTAAAGAAGAGAAGACCTTTTTCTAATCAAAAGTCAGGGAGTAGGTTTAGGGAATTACTCAGCAATATCTAGGAAAGAACATCAGATATCATTAGTTTAGAGGTATGTTTACTTTTAGTTCTGAAAGTGTCATCTGTAATTACTTTCATTTGTTAATTATCATAATTTTATTTTCTTGAATAAAGAAGCTAGAGCTTAAGATTTTTCAAAACTATTTTGACATACCTATAGCTCTCTACCATTAATTCATGGCTTGAATATGGATTGCTAGGCAGAAGAAAATAAAGGAAATAAATACTCTATTTTATTAACAATGAAACCACTATTCACATAATGATTATCTCACAGTCCTTTAAGACAAATAGCAAAAGTATTATTATGGGATATTTTTACAGATGAGGAAAATTATGCTCAGACTAGGTATGGAGGCAAAACTAGAAACCATCTTCTGATTGAAGGTCCAACCAGTGCTCTTTCAACTTACTAAACTACTCTTAATTCCCAAGCTACAACATGGCTTAATCATGGAATTATTTTTCTGAACAAGTCATATTAATTTAACATTTTTTATTTCTATATAAAAACAAGATATGAACTGTCTTTAATCTAGCTTTGTTTTGCTAAAGATAAGGCAGATAATAGCTTTTACTCTCTCCAAAATAACCAAAGAAATATCAAGCAAGTTATGATTGAACTTGCACGTGGTAATGAGGTGGTCCTAAGATCAGGAAGATCTGAGTTCAGGTTCTACGTGGAGCACAGAGGAGCTGTGTGACATTAGGCAAGTCATTTAATCTCCCAGTTCCCAAGCAAATATCTAAGCCCATAAATTAAACTGAAGGGAAAGTATTAATTTACATTGGCAGAGGTAGTTTTCTCACCTAAGAGTTCTCTATAACAATGGAATCACAAGTCCAGTCCCTATCACAGTATCTGTTATTAGTTCAGGGTTTTTTGTTTTGTTTTGAAGCCTCTGGCAGGTGTCAGATGACTCCGCTTCAGTCTTTCTTTTTGTAGAAAATGCTAGATTTCAAGATCACTTGTTAATCATTATATATATATATATATATATATATATATATATATATATATATATATATGTCTTAAACACAGAAAATAAAATTAAGACATTCCTCCAGCTAGGTCTAGCTTAAGACTTTTTCAATGGCCAGACCTAAAACTTGGCTCTAAATCAGTCCCCACCTCATGAATATTTTGAGAGACATATTTTTCTTGTCCTTTCTTTTGCAGTTTGTTTCTATACATAAACATGAGCCTTTAGTCCACATGTGGCACATCTGTTCTTATTGGAAGATTCATTCGGTAAGAGCAAAAATAAATTTACTTGAAAAACTGACTTCCAACCTCTTCACCTGTCACTCTTTTGCAACTGGGCATTCTTCTCTCAAAGAGATCCCTTGACCCTTTCTCTCTCTTCCTATAATAATATCTAGCTTTTATATCATGTTTTGAGGTTTGTAAATTACTTTATAAATAGTATTTCTTTTTATTCTCACAACAACACCAAGAGGTAAATAGATATTATTATTCTAACTTTACAGATGAAGAAACTGAGGCAAATAAAGGTTAAATGTCTGAGGTCAGATTTAAAGTCAAATATTCCAGACTCCAAGACCCCCACGGTATTCACTGTACTACCTAGCACCTTCTATCAGCATTATAAGGTATGCTGAATAGAAAACAATATAAATTTAGTTTCCATGCTTTTGGATAGTAATAAATCCAAATAGCTATTTAAACCTCAGAACAATGAATATTTCCAGTAAAGAGCAGGGATTTTTTTTCCTTTACAATTGTCACGTACTGATTAAATGCATAGAGTGATCCATTTCCTGCATGCACATTATAGCTGTTACAGTCAATGTTATCAAGCTAAGTTGTATACCTAAGAACAGTGTTTCAAACTCATTCCATCAAATCACACATTGTTACTCACATTTTTTTTCATTGCTATCAAGTTTTAAACCTAGAGAAATGAAAGTACTCTGTAGGATATTCCTGCTGGAAGTGGGAGCCAATGGATTGTGGATACAGGATAAGGAACTGAGACTACTCAAGCTGAAACAAGATTTGAAGGGTCATGGAAATATCAGAGGTCAGGACAGAGCCAAAAGGAAGAAGTAGGTAGGCCAATGGTGTAAGGACGCTTGACAAGACAGAGAGTTTAAAACCATGAGGACACAAATATCAGAAAGGAGAACAAGGAGTGAGAACACAAATATAAGAAAAGAGTCAGGGACCAGGAAGTCTGCAAGAAGTGAAGAGTAAAGGAAAATAAGCAGGAGACCAGATGTGAGGCACCAGAAACAAGAAGGACCACGGAGCTTTTCATTACTCCTGACCAGGGAGTATTTAATAAACTTTCTGCTAAGGCAGTAAGTGGAAGGACTTGGGGAGAATGGGAGGAAATAGACCACTGTTAACAAGCACTCTGGACAAAGACACTGAGGTAAACAAACTCTCATTTTGGTCACCAATGAGACTTTAAGACAAGTTTTTCCTGTAGTCTTATAATTTCTCCCTGAAAACAGGCCTAATCCTCAAATGGATCTTATTTACTCTTACTCAGAATACCATAGAACCTATTTCCTATGAATTCTTAAAATAATTCATTTTCAGTGTCAAGTGATGCATAAAATTCCTTTTGAGATTATTCATAGTAGTATATCACAAGCTGACATAGAATACTCACTTAGGAATCATGCCTGAAAATTGTTTTGCCTAATTCTAGCTGACTGGAGTACTTGGACACTTTGAGGCAGCAAAGCAATCCCCTTAGTGACTACTAAACTGGCTCATATGAGCAAAGTCACAGAGGCTAGAAAACAAAAAAAAATCTCTGTTTAAAAAAAAATGAGTCATTTTTTTGACCGACTAATGAGCTGGAGGAGGGAGAAGCTATGGCAAATCTCAGTCAAATGAAGGAGGTATCATATTTTAACTGAAATGGACAAAAAGTCCAGAGTGCCTAACCATTATTACCATCTGTAATGGTAATGGGAATCTGAAGATCTTCCCTGCCCCCTTAATAGGTTGAATGCAATCACATGGACCCTGTAGTGGGAGGAGTTTGCTGAACAGGTGGAGCAGCATCCAGAGGAAGCTGGGAGTCAGAGCAGTTGGAGCTGGAGGGAGAAGATGACACAGGCAAGGAGACAGCTAGGTATGGTGTGGCTCCCTGCTGTGTTATGGCGTATTAACTTCTTTGCTGCTATGATGGATTCAGTTTTCTGGGGTTGGGATTTGACTTTTTCTGGTGTCTGAATAAATGCTTTGCTTCTATCTTCTATAGGGACAGTGTTACATTTTGTGATTCAGAACTAAGCTAGCATATTTATAGTTGCCCCTATTGTGAATTTTGTGAATATTGTTTTGCCACTACACCATCAGATTCTTTGCCTTCAAGTATGGCATCCATTGACCAAAGATCACCCTGGCTAATGTAAAAGAGGCTCATGACCAAAGAGGTAGCCCCAGACAATGAATTATTTTTGATTTAGCAATTCATAACATTATCGTCTAAAGTGTGGAGGGGCTTCATGTACAGTGGTTGAGGGGGAACCGTTGCCTTTAATATTACAGGTATTCTAAAGCACTGAAGTAAAAAAAAAAAACCAAACTAAAATCACATAAGAATAGTAAATAGGGGAAAAAAGGTAACTTCTTAAAGCATAGAATAGTGTGTGTGTGTGTGTGTGTGTGTATGAAGGGCAGACTTAGTGAGGTTTTAATCTACTAAAGTTTACTAAGGGTGACTATAACTACTTTTTTTTTCTTTTTTGTGACAAAATGTCTAAATGTATAAAGCTTTATGTTTAAATATCTAGTCCAATTCTCTTTGGGGTGGGGAAGGAGAGATAGTCACTGCTTTTAAAAATATTTAAAAATATTCATCAATATATATTAGCATTAAGACATATTTTAATTGACTACATAAATTAATGCCTACTCTGTTTTGGAAACCATGTAACCCACTGTAATGGCAATGCAAATTTGGAAGATCTTCCCTGCCCCTAGGCTAAAGTGCACCTGAAGCCTGGGGTGGGAGGCTTGTTTTTCAGTAGATACTTCTTGATTGGCCAGTGAGTCCAGAAGGTTGTTACAATTCTCTGAGCCAGGAGAAGGCTATATAAGCCCTGATGTGTAGATTTGTTTTGGGGGCTCACTTTGAGAAGCGTTCTGTGATTTGATCTGTATTCTGGGAAGCCGTTGTCCAGGGTCCCCCCAGCTTTGAAAAACCCAGATGTTGAAACCCAGATGTTGATTGGGTATGGATGTAATGGCTGGACAGTTTGGAAAGCTGTCTACATGATCTGTTTCTGTCTTGATAATTCTGCCTGTATACTTTGAAGTTCGGGGTGCTGACCTTTTTCCCCTGAACAAGGTAAATGATATATGGTCTGACTGATTAAAGTAAGCTTGTTAACCCATTTTGAATTGCTTTCCTTTATCAAAGCAGATCCAAGAACCTGTATGGGCAGCCACCCTGAGGACACTTGGGGTGCTTGTTGCTACACCCACAGAGATAAAAAGACAAGGATGAAATTCCCTGCCATCAAGGAGCTTTCATCTAACTACAAAGATTACACGCACACAAAGAGATTCACATATAGCATACAGACAAAGATACATAGATAGATATAACCTAACCCTCATCTTATAGGGAGAGATAGGAAACATATGCAGATGGAGAGATTTGGAGAGGCCTTCTCCATAATGCTGGCTGCAAGACTCGAGCTGAGACTTGAAGAAAACAGGGATTCTAAGAGGCAGAGGAAAGAAAGAAGAATATTCCAGGCATGAGGCACAGCCAATGCAAAGTCAAAGAGAGAAGGAAGGGAGCTTAGCAGAGGCACAGCCAATGCAAAGTCAAAGAGAGAAGGAAGGGAGCTTCGCATATGAGGAGCAATCATGCATGTCTCTAGAGAGAGCCTCACAATTCCAGTGAGAGGGACTTTTCCCTGGAATTTTTTCCATTCATCTGATGTGCTGTTATTGTTTCAGTTGTGTCTACTCTTCATGATCCCTTTTGGATTTTATTGGAAAATATATGGGAGTGATTTGTAATTTCCTTCTGCAGCTCATAGCTAGTATCCGAGACTAGATTTGAACTCCGGTCTGTATTATCCACAGTGGCATCTAGCTTTCCAGATATCTAATGTGTGCTAGATATTAATAATACTACCACTACCATCATGCTTTTTAAAAAAAATGAGACGTATATAGTCACAAATGTTACATATTTTAAACATTCTTATTGCTAGTTTAAGTCAAATGCAAACCTACAAATATCTTTACAACAAAAATCTGGTCATGTGAAAAGATCACTACATAAAATGGAGATTATGAACACTCTGACATTGGTTATAATGGGATTTGACCTGTATATTAAAATTTAAAAGGTTGAAAGTGGGAAATAAATTATCAACTAATCGGTGTATATTTTTCTCTCAGCTCTCACTTCTAAATTTCCTTGCCGTCATTTCCTATAACCATATCTTACCTTTAAATTGAGCTGGGCTTTTATTAAGCTCAGCTGGGGGTTATTATTATATTAGTTTCTCACCTCTAGAAAATGGCATTGAATGTGGATTTATATTGCAAATGGAAAATTTGGGACTGACGGTGAAAGACATTTTCCATATGGCATTCTCATAAAAACACCACTTAGCAATGCATTTTCATTCGAAGGAAGCTAACAGAAGTCTTTTAGATACATTCACAGTCCTGTGAGGAAGTGCTAATATTGAGGCTATCTACCGCACTGCTGTTGCTTGATTTAACAAAGTATAAACAACACTGATTTTAGGGAATTTGTAATTAACAGATGGAGCTCTAAATTTACAGAAGCATAATAGGTATTTTTACATTACCTCCAATTGTAGCAACCCTAATATTCTTATTGCAATATCTTTCTCTGGAGCAGACCATGATGTAATGATGATAGGAAACCTTTAAATTGAACTTTAAGGTCTATAAAATACTCTTCTCAAAAATGCCATGTGAAATAGCACAAATTTGATTGGCTACATTTGGAAAATGGGGAAACTGGCTTAAGTGACTGAATCACAGTCTGGAATGTCACAGAATCAGGATTTAGATTTTCAGACCTCAAAATTAGTTTTCTTTCTCTTAGGCCACAATGCCTCTAGTTTAGAGAAACATAGACTCAGTGATAAGAGAAACCTTAGATAATTTTCCTGAGCTACTTCTCAGATCTAAATCTATGCAGTTATCATTTAATTAAGTCTAACCCCCTCATTTTACAGATGAGGAAACTGAAGGTTTTAAGTTATTTGCTTGTGGTCTTACTACTTGCAAGCTGTGAAGATGGGAGTCAAATCTGGTTTCTCTGATTCTGAATTCCGTTCTCTTTACTCTATGCCACAATAAGGCATGTCTATATTCTCCTTTTAAAAAAAGGGAAATTGGCCTCTGAGATACCTCACATCAATTAAAAGTGACTCTAATTAGTGGGGAAGAAAATAAATAAGGCACTTACTAACAAGATTAGCCCTAATATACCTATTTTTTTAATTTTTGGATATCTATTTTCTGAGGTGCTATCTCTGTGTCCATTAAAACACCAGCTAGGATACAAATGGTCTTATGATTCCTCTGGCTAGGAATGATATTGAGATATCAAGTCATTCGTCAGTGGAAGTCCTTAACAGATCCAAGCAGCATGTATTGTGAGTCTTTAACACCTTTAATCTTACTGAGTTATTTTCACTTTTCCTCTGCTTGTGCTTATGGAATATTTAGATGGGTTACTAAGAAATGAGGCCCAAATAGTAATTCCGAGAAATTTCCTATTCCTTGGTAAATTTCACACATCTGTCTGGAAATAACTATTCAAGCAAAATGATTCTCTGAAATAATGTTATTTAACATCCTTCAGGATAACTGCTCAGTAGGGAAGGTTCAGAGCAAAGAGTCATCCTGTGACACAATCCGTCACATTTCCACTTTAATCTCTCAGCAAGGAGTCAATTGGTTTGGGCCATGGGAAGTTATTATGTGTCTGAATAAGAAGCAATGATAAGTCAGTCCGAAATGGAAGAAACCAGACACAGGAGAATAAAACCCTCTCCAGGTAGCCAGGTGGTCTGTAATTGCCTGCTAGCACTTTCTCCTCTAGTTGGTATGCAACATCTGTTTCTTGAGTGAAAGGGTGTGAAGAAAATGAGCTCCAGTAGTGAGCACTGACATATGCACAAGAAGGGAAGTGATTTATTTTATGCTACAGATTGTTACTATTGCAAAAACAAAAGTGAAGCTTGAATATGCCTCTGTATGGTTTGCATAATGTGTGTGTGTTTAAGGGGAAGATTGTATATTTTTATTAAATCATAACACCAAAATACAGGGCTCAGAAAATCTAATTAGCACAATGAATGAAAACAGGAGCCCCATAAAAATCATTTCAGAAGTAGGTATAGGGGCCTACCAAAAATAATCTAAACAAAGGGTGGAGATGCTTAAAGAAAGAAAAGCATGATTTCCCTAAAAGTTAAAATGTAAGACATTATTTACATTTGACCTATAGGGCATAAACTTACATACAGACAAATTACATAGAAGAGGTCATAGATGAGCATTATTTTATAAATTAGTAAAGAGAAAAAACACTCAAGTACTGATTAAGCAGAAAATGAATAAATAGGTCATAAGTATTCTTCATGTTCCTGACATTCGTAACAGGAGTCAGCAAAAACATCATTATTGCATGAACCTAAAAAGGACTAGGGGCATGCTGTTGAGGGAGGGATCCATAGAACAATAGAACTTTACAACAGGAAGAGACCTTAGACATCATCCCAAGATCACATGCCAGATCCCCTAGCCCACCACATGGGTGTGCTTCCATTAACTCAAAATCTGCAGAATCGTGTGCTCACAATTCTAAATGGTTTCATAACTGAGACAAGTTGGGAACAGAAACTTGGTATGGAATTGGAGAACTTACCCATCATATTGGTACAAGATGATATAGATCTAAAGAAAGGATAAAATTATATTCATGTATACACTCTAAGGTATGCTCACTAAGTTCTCTACCATATTTGAAAGATATCTATGTATTCGTTTAAATATGTGGCAACATCTTTCTCTTTACTTGGTGAATAAGTGAAGAAGAAAATGGAGCCTTTTCAATAAATATAGAGAGTTTGAGAACAAAAAGGAGAGTTAAGTCCATAATCACAGTATCATTGAGGTTTTTGATGTAATATTAAGGAAATTCATAGTTGTTAAAAATTCTCATTTATATTGAATTTTATTTTAAAATTAAAACCATTAAAACTATAAAGAGAGGAAAAGTCAAGAATTAGAATGTCCCAAAAAGGCACCTATAGATTGTTCCCTTTGATAATATTAATAAGTGACATACATAAAGGAAAAAGTAGTAAAACTCCATGAGTTACCAAGAGAAAGATACGTGAGTTGACCTAAAAGGAAGGATGAGTATCATTATGTTAAAGAACAATTATACCAAATTAACAACAGATGGGGTAAAAGTGTGTCTTCCTGTGGAGGGGGAGAATGAAAGTCCAATCTAATATTTAGAAATCACACTGTAAAAGCTCATATATCAAATCAATGTCTGGACAACTAGGACATTTCTATTTTAAAGAATTTTTTTAAAATAACCAATTCAATGATAGTTAAAGCAAAAGTTTGTAGAAAATTGGGGAGGAAGCTTTTAACATGTTGAATTACTAGATGAACATCTGGCAGCAATTAGGAAAATAAACAGGATGTTGAGGTGAATTAACAGAACACCAATTAGACATGACTGTGATAGCATTATTTTGACGAATCATTAGGGGAAGCAACAGCTGGAACATGATGTACAAGGATAATGCCAGATAGTTACAGTATACTGAAGAAGGAACTCAACAATGACAAACAGCTATGACATGTAAAACACATCACAAAAAAGGGGTAAGATAGGAACTGGTGCTGTAATTTCATTTCCAAATATCCAAATATATCTTTTCCTAAATACCCACCCCTTTTCCAAATTTCACGTCTTCATTCCAAGCACAGCTATTCTTCTAAGCTTCACCTACAGAAGTCAAGAAACCATCTTTTCTGCTTGGATCAAAGAAAGAAGGTGATCATTTTGGACAACAGTAACTTATTAGTTATTTATATCTTCACAAGAAAAGTAACCTTTCTATTTTTTTTGCTTCTGAATAAAAGAGGAGATCTGTTCATCACTGTTCAGGTACTCTGAATTATAAAACAAATGGATGTGGCCCTCATAGGGGACAAGGGTTCTGAAATCAAACTCATATGTGAAGTTCATTTATATGAAAGATTTGCTTTTAAGGATAATATTAATAAACTAGAGACTTCCTATTTTCCTAAAATAGAATACATATATCTATTATTTGAATTTTATAAGTAAGTCTCTATTGGGCCTGCCTAAAATTATGGGTTTTAGTAATGAAGTTTTCCATCCAGGATATTCCTCTGCCCTTTCTTAGATCTTCCTATGAACCTAAGCTTACAATAAATTCAAAGGTGGAAGGGGCATTAAATGTCTTTGAGTTCAGCCACTTTATTTTACAGATGAGGAAACTGAGGCCAATGCCTTTTCTTGGATACCCAGTCAGTAAATAACATCTGAGGAAGGATATGAATGAATGTTCAGGTTGAGTGTTTTGGGGTTTGTTTGGATTCTTTGTTTATTTGTTTGTTGTACCTCACTATTTCTCAGAGTGGAGATGTTCACAAAAAGAAAGTAAGGCTGGAAGAATATGGGTTGAGTTATCTGCAGGTGGGGTTCATATCTGTGGCAATAAGAAGGAAGACAGATAAATGGGTCAAAATAAAAGACAAGGTTAGAGATATTGAGTAAACTTCCATCAAGTTACCAATTCCCATCTAAGAGTTCCTCAACTGCTTCAACTGTTCGTTGAATAGTAAGTTTGAACTTGAAAGCTGGAAAAGCCCCTAGAAATTTTTTCTACTCTCCTATCTTCAATATTTGTTGCATTAACATTTTGCTTAATGCCCAGCCCTACCTTCCTATTCTCTATAAAAGAGAGAATTGCTTAAAAACTTGAATCTTTAAATGCAAGTTGCAACATTTTGAAATGGAACTCAGTGAGAAATATCATCTAATAAAGGAAGTTTATAAGTATATAAAAATACACACACAAATAAGGATCCTTGCAAATAGCATCTCTAATCTACCAAAACCATACTTAAAATTAAAAATCAATATTACTCTTCATTAACTGTGTATAATTAATTTTATAATTATTTTATATAATTATTTTTATAATGTAATGATAACATTTTCATTTATCTCCTTTCCACTTGTGTTACAATCCTTTTTCCCTCTTCTCTTCACAATAGCTGGATTATTTCTCATCTTCAGTTATTTGGATTTTTAATTCAAAATATATTTGATACTATGACAAGTCAAGGGTCATGTGCAAAATGATATTCACTCACTAAAGGGATTGTTAGTTCAGAATTTATTTTCTTTACTCTTCATCTGCCTATTCTTCTAGCACTGTCTTCTGGTGCAGGGAAATATAGGCAGAATGATACAATGACTGAGGTATAAATGTTTTAATTAGATGTACTGAAAAGTATATAAGGGGATCTTCCTTTCACTTTAACCGTCATCTCATCAACTACCATTGCTTAAATTATAATCTCTAAGCTCATGATTTTCAGATCTAAATATTCAAACCTCATCTGTCTCCTATACTTCAGATCCACATCATTAATCAACTGTTGACATTTCCAACTGGTCGCCCCATAAACATCTTAAATACCAACAAGAAACTAATTCTTATCACTCTTTTTCTCTTGACCTTTTGGAGGGCAATTGGGGTTAAATAACTTCCAAGGTCACAAGGCTAGTTTGTGTGTGTGTGTGTGTGAGTGTGTGTGTGTATGTGTGTGTCTGAGGCTGGATCCAAACTCAGGTCCTCCTGACTCTGGGACCAGTGCTTTACTCACTGTATCACTTTGTTTTTAATACTTACCACTTCCAAAGCATGCTCATTTCTATTTAGGGTATCGCCATTTTCCCAAATACTCATACTCAAGTCCCCCTGGATCATTCTTGACTCTTTCTTCTTCCTCACTAGTCTCCATTATCCAGTCAGTGCAGTGGCCAAGTTTTGTTGATTCTACCTCAGTAAAATCACATTCATTCCCTTCTTTTCTTTACAGATATTGATCATTCTAGGGGTGTCATGCCTGTATTATTACAATAACCTCCTAATTCATCTCTCTGCTTCATGGCTCTCCTCTTTCCAATTATCCTCTATACAGCAGGTAAATTGTTATTTCTAAAGTTCAGGTCTGATTATATTCTTCCTCTACTGAGCAAACTCCAATGGTTCCCTATTGCTTAAAAGAAGTGCAAATTCCACCGCTTAGAAATGAAAATGTTTCAAAATGTGGATCCAACCTATTTTTTCACACATACTTCACATTGCTCCCCTTTACTTATTCTACCTTACCGTTAGCCAAACAAACCTTCTTTCTTTTCCTCTTATCTGCCCTTGGAGGACAGCCATCTCCAAGTTCAAGAGTACTCTATAGGTCTACATACTTAAAACTACACAAATCCCCATTTGTGTATTTGCCTCTAGATGTGTATATATAAATAGATCAAATTAGCTCAAAGCAAAGGCATTTACTGAGATGAAATCATGTAATGCCAAGAAAAGGCAACTTCCAAGGTTCAAAATACCAGCATAGCTGCTCTCCATTTTATTCGGTGACAAATTAAGAACAGAGAAAATCAAAATACAGCATTCACCAAGTGTAATTCAGTAATTTCCAAATGCTACTCTCCCCCCCCCCGGGAAGTACATTCATTTTGTCAATCACAAAGCCCCTCTTCTCAAATGGGGATTAGTTTCCAAACATAATCAAAATATATTCATTTGGTCAGTCACAGAGCATAAGAAAGTCAAAAGTCTCCCACCCCTGGATCACAACTGAATTACAATTATCATCAGTTAATTCCAAGCACCTTCTCAAAAGGGGCAGTAGAGAGCACAAAGGCCATCTACCCCTGAGTTAAAACTAGATTAAGATATCACCACAGCATTTAATACCCAAAGAGAGGTCTTTTTTTCATCATGACCCAAGGCAAGATCTCAGCAATCTCTGTTCCTGGGAAGACAAAGCTTAAAAAGGCCACAAGATACATTGCCAGTGTCCTCATTAATTCATTCTCTGTCTTCAGAACAGTCCTAAGACCCCTGAAAACATTAGCAAGAAGCTCTTCCAGGATTACAGTAAACATAGAGCAAGAAAATCCTTCTTCAGGGCTTCTGAACCAACAGCAAGGCTCCCAGGAACTCTGCAACAACAGCATTGTCCTTCACCAGTCGACACAATTAACTCTCTTTCTACAGAACAGTTTCAGGAGCCCTGAACCAACAGCAAGGTTCCCGGACCTCTGCAACAACAGCACTGTCCTTCACCAATGGAAAAATCTGGCAAAACAACATCAAAACAAACAAAGTACCAGCATCACAGTCATGTCTCCTCAGTCTTAGCAGTTCTGGGTGGAAGCTTTCAAAAGTCCTGGGCAGCTCAAACTGGCCCTCAGCAATTCGCTCTCTCTTTCTCTGCCTCCACAATGCTGCTTCCAAAAATTCTTCTGCCTCTCTTCCTCTCCTTGTGCCTCTCTAAATCCATGGCACCAGCTCCTCCCAGTTCATCCCTGTCTTTTTACGTCAACAACTCCTTCCCACAAGTGGGATTCACAAGCTCTGGGTTTTAACATTCAATCCAAGATTTAACTGAGATACTTTTCATATTTACAAAGTACAATCATAGTGAAAGTTCTTTAAAGTCATACAACTTACTTCAAGAAGAGAGACAAATTTTAGCCTTATAAAATGAGGACAAGGATACACTATACACCCAGGTTAAATGTTCTATGACCAGAAACAAAGTGGATATGGTGGTCAAAGTCATTTTTTATAAAGAGAATAGGTGGTTAGACTACAAACAAAAATATACTAAGGCTTGAACTGTAGTCAGTGGAGAAGCATTTATTAGCTGCTTCCTATGTGTCAGACACTATAAGAAGCTCTGGGAATACAAAGAAAGGAAAAAAGCTACTGCTTTCACCTTCCAAGGTGGGATACAGTAGGAAAACTATGTACATACAAGCTACACACATAAACATACTCACACACATAAATGTCTATGTAAATTGGAATTAACACAGAGGGAAACCACTAGCAGTGGGAAAGAAGTGGGTAGATTGTAAAGACATCATGTAGAAGATAGTTTTTGAGCTGAGACTTGGGAAAAAAAAGCCAGGGAAGCTAGAGGTGAAGACAAAGAGGGAGAGGATCCTTAGTATAAAAGGCAGCCAATGAATAAGTCCAGAGTTGGAAGAAGATCAATGTTTCTGGCTCATACAACATATGAAAATGAATCAAGTATAAGAAAGCTGCAAAGGCAACATAAGACCAGGTTGCAAAGAATTTTAAAAGCCAAAGGACTCTAAATGTATTCCTGAAGATAACAAGGAACCATTGGAATTTATTCAGGAAGAACATGACAATGATCAGACCTGCAACTTTAGCAAGGTCATTTTGCCTGCTGAGTGGAGGATGGTCTGGTTTGAGAAGAGACCTGATGTAGGAAACCAACCCACAGGCAACTGCAATCATCCAGTCAGGAGACTTTGAGGACTTGTGAACATAGAAAGACTAGCACTTGACATATGAGGGGTGACACCTAGGATTTGAGTCTGGATGACTGGAAGGATGCCATTGAACAGTGTCAGGGAAGTTTGAAAGAGGGGAGCATGTTGGAGGAAAGATTCTGAGCTGTTCTGTACATTTTGAGTTTAAGATGTCTATAATCTAAGAGGATGCTTTTTATTGAAAGATATAAACATTATGAACTGCAAGGAAATAGAAAATAGACATCCAAGGGACCCAGTTCTAAGCTGCACTTATTTTTTTGTTTTCATAATAAAACGATTAAATTTTAAAGCTATGATATTTACAATTCTTTATCTCACATTTCCTCTTTGGGGAGGGCAAAGCTTGAGTAAACTAAATCAAATTGTGTGAAGCTTCTTTCTATGAAGAAAAAGCTCATTTATGCTTGAAGATTTGGCTGAGTATATAACTTTGATCAGATAATGAATCAGATTTAAATGTAATTCACATAGATATGTTCTCATGATTCTTGTATCAAAATCTTTTGTTATTCCAAAAGCCCACCTGGGGATTTCTGGTGTGTGTGTGTGTGTGTGTGTGTGTGTGTGTGTGTGTGTGTGTGTTTGGGAAGGGGTGTTAGCTGCTTCTAAAATTGTCTAAAAAACATTATTTTCTATATGTATGTTCAAGCAAACTAAGGATGAAGACCAGGAGTACAAAATAGTAAAGATATGTACAGCTTAAAATTCCATCTTTATGTATAGCACTTAGTCATATTAGCAGTCAGCAAATCAGTAGCAAAATCCATCACCTTCAGTAGTTCCCAAGTTTCAAAGTATTATCTTACTATTTCCTATAGATAATTTATTATAGATAATAAATTCAAGGAATCCTCTATAGAGAACTATTTCAGTCACTGAAATTCCTGGTAGTGGATAGGGATAGGAATGTTTTTAACTATGTGATAAAGGACCTTGACAGTAACAGTTGCTATTTAAAAAAAAGTCTTAGAATAAACTTTAGAACACATCTCTGACTGTTACTATATTTTATATAGTACTTATACTTAGTTTTAACCATATAAGACTGTAAACTCTAGGAGGACAGAATGTCTGTCAAACTTTGTATCTTTCCTTGGTACCAAGCATAATGCTCTTCTCACAAGAGATATTTAATAAATGTTCAAATTCTTTTTAAAGAGATTTGAGATAGGTACCAACATCCTCATGAGAACTTTATTGAGTATTTCTACACATCTTGACGTTGGACAGGACAAAAACAAATAGAATATTTTACAATCTTCCCAAAGAGGACAGATGGTTGCTCCTATAAAGCATTTTCATTCACTGCTTCTTTTAGCTGAAGCAGGGGCAGGGGCATTTTTTTTCTGTCTTTAGGTACTTGCCATTTAACTCAATTTAACAAATATTTATTAGGTTCCCATTATGTTCAAAGGGCAGTGCTAGTTTCTTGAGATAAAAAAGGACTTTTCCCCAAAGAGCTCACATTGCACTGGGGAGTTACAACTAATACACAAATAAATCAATACAAATTGCAAAGTCATGTAAAATAACTTAGGAGGGAGTAGATCTAACAGTGAAAGATCAGGAAAGTCCTGTTGTAGAAGGTAGGGCTTGAATTAACCTTTGAAAGAAACAAAGGATTCTGTGGCATCCAGATATGAAAAATGGCTTGGGTCAAGTCATAGAGGCAAGAGATAAAAGTTGTAAGTAGAAAACAGCAGACCGTTTTAACAGAAATGGAGAGAGAAGTAAAGGGAGTAATATGAATTAAGTCTGAGCAGCTGTATTGTGGAGGATTCAACTTCTAAGCTGAGGTTTTTGTATTTTAGCTTAGAGGCAATGGCTCCTTAAATGGTCAGGTCTATGCCATCATTCCATGGCTCTTCTCCAGCAAGGAAAGAAGGAATCCATGATTCTCCATCAATCTATACCATCTCTTTAAGAGTCTTCTTTTTCTTGTGGATTCCCTAAATCTCCTTTCTTCTCCTATCCTTCTTTTCCATTTTTTCTTTTCTTCTACAAATATCCATCCTCTACTTTTTATGCCTCCATGAACATAGCTTTCTCTCTCCAAAAGGGGAGAACCTGAACATTCACTATACCAATAAGGATCAAAGACATTGTTTGAAATTTAAATCTCATTTTATTTTTTTCCTATTTATCTTCAAATAGTTGTGCCATTTAGCAACCAAACAGAAGTGATCATTGGGAAGAGTAGAATAACTGCAAAAGGCCTGTATAATTAATCCCTACATAACTAAAACTTGGCATATATATATATATATATATGTGTATATATATATATATTATAAATCTAGCAAAATCCCACTAAACTCATTGTAAATGAGTCAAATGCCTTCAAGGAGAATTTTATAGTTCTAACTCTAACTACTTAGAAAACAAAATTGGGTATCCATCCCTAATATGTCCTGTTCATACTGCTTGCCATCTCCTTTGCAAATAGTATGACTCTCATGCATCTGAACTGCTTAAAATAGATGTGGGAACGATTTAGGGCCTGGATCAAGCTTCCTGCTTTTTTTGTTATGTTTTGTTGCTGTGCCCTGTTAAGCAGTTGCCATGTTTCATTGTAGGTGTGGATGTAGTTCTGATTAGTAACTAACACCATTCTTGTTACAGGAATTGTATTACTGTAGAATCCAAAATAGCACCCCTGTTTTCAATTTCTTTGACTTTCTGAGGGAAAAAGTCAATCTTTGATCTAAAATTTTTAGATCTCAAGCCAGGGCACTATTACATTTCTCCCCCCAGTAGGTCTGGGAACTGAAAAAAAAATGCCCCTATTTGGAATAAGTTTGTATGTTTGCTTCTGAAATCCCTACCCATGAAAACAGAAACAGAAGTTAATAAAACAAATGAAACCCAATAAATGTATTAGTGGAATCTATTGTATTTGCATCCAATTCTAATATTGTTTACATAGAACACATTTGCCATTTGATCCTGGAGCATCTGCTGGCTTTAAGGGAAGTATTAAGGAGGAACTCTATATCCTGGGCCTTTTTCCATCCCCTACAGGAGATGTTCTCAGTACCTTGAACAAAATAGGTGCTCAATAAATATTTCAGTGGATGAATGAATGAATGGTTAGGAATGTACAAAGCACATTAGAACACTCAAATAGGTTTCCCATATCACATCTCTTCTTCCCTTTCAGCTCACATATTTCCTCATAGAGCATTCCAGTAATAATAAACATTTCTCATTATGCACATGTGTTCCAGGTTTGAGTCAATTTGTTCATCCATTTTTTTATACAAACAAATCTAGAATGCTGAACAAAGTAGTTTAGTCCTTCCAAAAGAATGTCGTTCGCTTTTTGGAAAACCCTGTAAGGTATCTTTGCAGTCACTGCATATAACTGTAGAAAGAGGAACCTAGATTAGAAATAAGTAGATAGAATATCCAGTGACACCAAATCCTTGTCTATAATACGAAGGCAGCGTAGCTGTAAGTTAAGTGAATAACTTATGAGAGGGATAGATACCAAAAGTAGTGCAAACCAGTTGTTCCTCTTATTCACATAGGAAGTGTAACTTTTTTTTCTCCAGAGTCTAAATACATAAACTTTTGGCAGATTGGGAAAGGTTATGTACCTCCTCTCAGGGAAAAAAATGTGTGTGTATGTTTACGTATCTATGTATACATGTATGTGCATATGTGTTTATATATCTATATTTGGACATATTGATATATCCAGATATAGATACATGCACACATATACACATGTGTGTGTTTAAATAATTGAAGGACATGCTAAATTTCAGTTAGAAGTTAATAAAAATATTTTTTTTCTTAGACAAATTCTCAGGTTCTTTTAAATGTATTCACAGACCACTGAGGCCAAATTTGAACCCATGTCCTCCAGGGCTGGAGCTCTATTCACTGCGCCACCTAGCCGCCCCTATTGATCATACTATAATTTCTCCACAAGCATGCCATGTAACAAGAGTAAGGCATAACAGATAGACAACAGAAATATGGGCAGGGATCTATAATATATAAAAGCTTCAAAGGAAGGCCTCTAGAGCACTGGGTGAAACCTATTCAAACAGAACAGGGGCAAGAATTATATAGAATGAGAGAACAGAGAAGTATTTCCAATGGAAGGTTCATTTACAATGATGAGACATTTAAGTATTCATATATTTAATTTACATATTTATGTATCTAAGTATTATTTACATATTTAAGTATTATTATATAGCAGTATTATTCTTATTACTACTAACCTGGGATGTGTGTTGAAAATAATATTTAGTGTGCTTTCAAATGCTGACATTGATACAATAGCTAGGATTTTCATAGAATTTTAATGTTTGAAAAGCACTTTATAAAAAATCTATAAATAGTAAATTTTACATTATGTATTCAAAATACTTTACAAAAAATTTCTTTTGTACTCTTCCTTGGGAAAAGTACTTTGGGGAGCAGTGATGAAGAGTGTCACTGCTTTACAGTATCTTAAAAGGTTTGTATCATGGTATTAAGCAAGAAGAAATTACTTTCTCATGAATTAAACCTAAGGCAATAGTTCATTAGCATATAGGACACTACTCAGAGGATCTAGTAGGGTCCATACGAAAGCTTATCACAGAAATGAAAGTAGTGTCTGGAGTGGCAGAATAGCAATGTCTATATATTCTCTAGCTATAATCATCTTGGATATCCCTTAACAGGGAAGAGAAGCATTGTGGTTGAATTGGACTCATGTATTTGACTGGTATTTGCATAGTTAGGGTGTGGGCTGTTTCTTTTATGAAATATTTCTTCCCTCCCCTAAGGACCTCCTAATTACTAAAGGAAGTTCAGTTCTTTTTCAGTTGTGTCCAACTCTATAACCCCATCTGGGGTTTTCTTGACAAAGATACTGGAGTGGTTTGTCATTTCCTTCTCCAGCTCATTTTACAGATGAGGAAACTGAGGAAAACAGTGTTAAGTGACTTGCCCAGGGTCACAGAGCTAGGAAGTGTCTGAGACCTGATTTGAACTCATGAAGATGAATCTTCCTGATTCCAAGCCTGTTGTTCTATCTACTACACCACATAGCAACCCCTAATTACTTAGGGAAAAGAGAAAGTAAAGTGTAGCCTGAAGTCTTGACATGCTCAAAAATGTCATATTCTGTGTTTCCTCAGAGAGGACATAGAATAAAGTGAATTGGCTTTAGAGTCTGTAAACCCTAGTTTCAGATTCCTACTTTGTGCAAGCCACTTCCCTTCCCTCGGAGCTCATTTTCCTTATCTATGAAAGGTATATAATTCCAGAATTATAAGGTCAAGGAGAAAATACTGCAAGCAGCCAGAAAGAAACAATTCAAATATTGTGGAACTACAGTCAGGATCACACAGGACTTAGCAGCTTCTACATTAAAAGATCAGAGGGATTGGAATATTATGGATTAGATGATTTCCAAAATGCCTTCCAAATCTAAATCCTATGATCAGTTTCTATAGGTTTAATGACATTTCTTTATATGTCTTATTTTTCTTATTAGATTGTAACTTCTTAGGAGAAAGGGAATAAACATTTATTAAATTCTACTATATGCCAGGCACAGTGCTAAGTACTTTACAAATATGATCTCATTTGATGCTCACAACAACCCTGGGAGGTAGATGCTAATATTATCCTCATTTTATAGTTGCAGAAACCAAGACAGAGGTTAACTGATTTGACAATGAATCATGACTAGCAAGTGTCTGAGACTATATTTGAATTCATGTCTTCCTGACTCCACATCCAGTACTCAATACACCATGCACCAGGTCACTTAGCTTCCTTGAGGGGAGGAACAACATCATTCATGGTTGTGTCTCTTATTGCTATGATATAAGTAGAATCTCCATTAATTATTGCTTCTTGAGGGTGGAGCCAAGATGGCAGAGTGTAAGCAGAAACTCATCGGAACTCCTCTGTGAATTCTGTCAGTAACCTCTAAAAAATGAATCTGAATGGATTTTAGAGTGACAGAATCCACTGGGAGACAGAGTGTGTCAGATTCACAGTCCAGGAAAATGCACATGTAGAACTGGGAAGGGGGAGTGCAGAGTGTGTGGGCTTCACCAGTGTAGACCTGAGACCAGACCACAGCAGAGTGAGAACAAGCCATGGCTTTACAGACCTCTCCCCATGAGACAGAGGGTTTTGGTTGGACCTGGGTAAGAGAAAGCACAGGGCTGGTAGCAGCAACAGGAGCTTCTTCTGGGGCTATCAACACACAGCCTGGATATTTAAAAATCACCTGCCTGAACTTCCAAGAGACAACATGGTAAAGTAACCCTAGCTGTACTAATCCCCCTCCCTAACCCTGAAAACCCAGAGATTATTGCCCCAGTAAAAAATCCTGCAATAGTGGAAGCAGCTACAGGCTTGGGAGTCCTAGAGGAAGGGTATGGATGAAGCTGTGCTGAGCCTGAAGTGAAAGGCAAGAGGTGTCCCAAAAAAACCTATCCCAGCTGACCAGCCAGAGATCCCAAAGCCCAGTGGGGGTGAAACCAGCAAGCACTAACACCAGAAGCCCAAGTGTGCCTTAACACAATCAAGGAAATTTTCAGAGACCAGAACGGCAGGCTGCCAGCTGTTGAGCCTGCCTAAGCTCTAGCCCAGGGGTACAGAGGCAGAAACCTGAAGTGGCCAGACAACCCCTCCCCCATACCTTACTTAACCCAGGGGAAACACTGAAAGTCCTGGCCTTGGCCTCAGTCTAGATATCCAGAGGTTACAGCACACAAAGTCAACAACCAGATGCCTAGCTTTCACCTGGAGAAGAGTGGGTCAGAGCGCTCTCTACCCCAGAATCAGAAATCCACTTTAAAAGCCAGGAAATAGGCAATTGCAATGGGCCAGAAGTACCCAAACACAATTGAATTCTATTATTGTGAATGAGAAGAATCACTCTCAGGAGACACCATCAACTCTATATCCACACCCGAGACCACAGAAGGAAATATGAATTGGTCTCAAACCCAAAAAGCATTTTTGGAAGAGCCCAAGAAAGATTTTAAAATCCAAATTAGAGAGGTAGAAGATAAACTGACCAATTCTTTTTAAAATTACACTGGCCAAAATGGAAAAAAAATATCTCACAGAAGAAAACAAATCCTTAAAATGTAAAATTTGTGAACTGCTGGGATGGGAGGTTCAAAATCTAACTGGAGAAAATACCTCCCTAAAAATAAAATCTGAACATATGGAAAAGGAACTTCAAAAACTAACCAAGGAAAAGAATTTATTAAAATTTAGAATCAGTAAAGTTTAAGCTAATGACTCTATGACACATCAAGAATCAGTCAAACAAAACATAAAGACTGAAAAATTAGAAGAAAATGTAAAATATCTCATTGGAAAAACAACTGCCCTGGAGAACAGATCCAGGAAAGATAATCTATGAATTATTGTTCTACCAGAAAATGATTAAAAAACAGCCTGAACAACATCCTCCAAGAAATAATTAAAGAAAACTGTCCTGAGGTCCTAGAATCAGAGGTTATGTTATGCATATTTTACCCTTATTGAAAGAATTCACTGGACTCCTCCTGAAAGAGATCCCATATTGAAAACTCCAAGAAATAAAGCAGCCAAATTCCAGAATTATAAGGTCAAGGAGAATATACTGCAAGCAGCCAGGAAGAAACAATTCAAATACTGTGGAACTACAGTCAGGATCACACAGGACCTAGCAGCTTCTACATTGAAAGACTGGAGGGATTGGAATATTATATTTCATAAGGCAGAAGAACATGGACTGCAACCAAGGATCAACTATCCAGCAAAACTGAGCATGATTTTCCTGATGAAAAAACCAGAGTTCAATGGAAAATTTGATCTGCAAATATAAGACTCAAGGGAGACAGAAAAAGGTAAACAAGGAAAACACACACATACATGCACACACGCATGCATGCACACACATAACTTGTGATTTCACAAGAGCAAACTGTATACATCCCTATATGGGAAGCTGATACCTGTCAATATTGAGATTTATATAATTATTGCGACATTTAAAAGGGATATACATAGATAGAGGGTGGATATAAATGGACTAATTTGATAATAAAAAGCCTTATTAAGGGATGCAAAGGGATTATAATGGGAGAAAAGGAAGGGAGGAGGCAGAAAAGGGTAAATTATGCCACACAAAGAGGCATAAAAACATACTATAGTAGAAGGAAAGAAGGGAGGGAAAAGAACATTATATGAACTTTACTCTCATTGGTTTGGGTCAAGGAGGGATTAACATAATCAGTTAAGTTTAGGATTCTAACATGAAAAGACACAACAACTCATGAGAGTACAGGGAAAGGAGGGAGGAAGAGGAGCACTGTATAAAATTTATTCTCATGGATTTGGCTTCATGGAGGGAATAACACACTCCATTAAGTATAAAAATCTATTGTGCCCTACAGGAAGTAAGAGTGTAAGGCGGAAGGAAGGGGGGCTGGTTAGATGTTGTCCCAGTTCTGCTCAATTCACTTTGCTTCAAATTGTATAAGTCTTCCCCAATTTTTCTGAAACCATCCTGTCCATCATTTCACATACCATAAAAGCATGGCATTATAATCATATACCAAAACTTGTTTAGTCATTCCCAAATAATGGGCAATTCCTCAGTTTCCAATTCTTTGCCACCACCAAAAGAGCTGTTATGCATATTTTTGTACAAATAGTATCTTATCTTTTTTTAATCTTTTTGAGAGATCAACCCAGTACTGGCATTGATGGATCAAAGGATCAAAGGTTATGCACAATTTTATCACCTCTTAAGCATAGTTCCAAATTGTTCTTCAGAATGATTGAACCAGTTCACAACTCCTCTATCAGTTCATGAGTGTCTCAATTTTTCCACATCCCCTCCAGCATTTATCATTTTCCCTTTCTGTCACATTAGTCAATTTGATAGACTTGAGGTGCTACCTCAGAGTTATTCAATTCTCATTTCTCTAATGAATAATGTTTTAAAACATTTTTTTCATGTGACTATTGATGGTACTTCCTGGTCATATCCTTTGACCATTTAAGAATTGATCAATCACTCTTATTTCAAAAATTTAGCTCAGTTGCTGCTTCCAAGGCCACAGCTAGTGTTGCCACCATATGCACTCTGGGCCAGCCCCCACACCAGTGTCACAAACCCTTTCTTTCAACCTCTTAAATTTTCTTGGGCTGGAAAATGTCCCATCACAAACTTTAGTTGGCTCTGATGCTCCAGAATTTGATTTACGGCATTATTTTAAAGATGTTTGGAGGGTAATGTTGGAAGAAATCAGCTGAGCACTTTTTCCACCATCTTGGCTCCACCCATACAAGTCCTTCACAGAGTATTCTTGTTAGAAATGGGAGACTAAGACCTGGAAAAGAAGGTTTAATTCTACCAAAACATTGGGAACAAATAGTATTTCCATACCTATTTCTCAGCTGGAGAATCTGAGATTTATTTAAACATGATGTAAGTGTAAAAAAAAAAAACACTGACTAAAAGTCAGGAGATTTGGGTTCTAGCACTTACTCCACCACTAATTAGTTGTGTGTCCTCAAACAAATCCTCTACTCTCTCTCAGTTTCCATTTCCTCATCTATAAAATGAGGGAATTATTCCAAATCAGGCCTTCATAACCTGCAGTCCACCAAAGGATTTCATTCAGCCCACAAAATGTGTAGAGGAAAACATTCTCTATATGTTTCCCGAGCCACCCTAAAACCTATAGCATGCCCACAGGTTAGTCATGACCCGTGGGCTGCAGGTTGTGTGGCCCTGTTCTAAATAATTATAATTATTTAATATAATAATATCTAATATATATTATGTTATATATGATATATACAACATTATATCATATATAGTTATATAATATTATATTATATGTAGTTATATATAATAATAACATGCATAATTAGCATTAGAATGATGAAAACCATGCTCCAAATTTCCTTTAACTTGCAAGGTGTCTTATAAATAAGAATGTCTAAATACTTATCAATCAGTGACTACATTGATAATAAATGGCAGTCTGTTGTAATGAAAAAATAAAGCAAAGTACAGAAAGTAAAAGTAATTCAAGAAGGGGATACAGCATATGACGTTATAAGAAGTATGTTTGGATGATTGGAATGTCTTCTATTTTAACTCAGTGTTTGTGCTCTAGGTACTTAACTGAATTTTCTTTCTCTTGAGATCGTTTGTGGTTTTAACATTTTCCTCCTTATATTCTCCTGTTGCTCATTTTCTTAATTGTTTCCTTTTGATGCTAAATCACTTACCACCACCTTAAAGCTTAATCAGCCTCCCCCTCATTTGTGGAAATTACTTTTCACTAGCCTCACAGTCCTTACCCTCTAGTGGTCTAGTCCCTTCTTCTTTGGTCACAGTACAACTTTTTTATTCTTTAGTTCTCTAATTGCCTGAATCAGTGTCTACAGCTTTTTCCCATGCTGGAAGTGAGGAAGGTGGTGTTCCAAGCAGAGTTTCTGCCCCTGGGGTTTCTTTAACCTGAGGGTTTCACCAGGAAGTAGGAAACCTGTTCTCTCATTACCTTCCTCTCTACCTCACCTTGTCTGGAGATATTTGAGGTTTACTTGTTGCAACAAGACAATGGAGTAAAAGCAGGAGTCAGACATACTGGAAAAGACTTCAGTAGCAGGGAAATCCCTGAATGGATACTGAAAAACAAGACTGATGATTTGTTTGTCCAGCCTGCTGTAATAGTAATGGAATTTAAAGATCCCACTGTATTGGCTTGGTTTTTGGGTTGAGTGTTAAAACCCAGAGCTTGTGAATCCCACTTGTGGGATAGACTTGTTGACATGAAAAGAGAGGGCTGAACTAGGAGGAGCTGGTGCCGGGGATTTAGAGAGGAGGCCCGAGCAAAGGGAGGCAGAAGAACTTTTGGAAGCAGCATCATGGAGGCAGAGAGACAAAGAGGATTACTAAGGGCCAGTTAGAGCTTCCCAGGACTTTTGAGAGCTGCCACCCGGAGCTGCCAAGGACTGAGGAGACATGGCTGTAAAGCTGGTACTTTGTCTTTCTGTTTTGATGTTGTTTTGCCAGATTCTTCTGCTGGTGAAGAACAGTGCTGTTGTTGCAGAGGTTTTGGAACCTTGCTGTTGACTCAGAAGCCCCGAAGAAGGATTTTCTTGTTGTATGTTTACAGAAATCCTGGAAGAGGGTCTTGCTGATATTTTCAGGGGTTGTGAGACTGTTCTGCATGCAGAGAGTGAATTGATGAGGACACTGGCAATGTATCTTGTGGCTTTGTTAAGCTTTGTCTCCCCAGTAACAGAGATTGCTGAGAATTTGCCTCGGGTCAAGATGAAGAAAATACCTCTCCTTGGGTATTGAATGCTGTGATGATATCTTAAACTTGTTGTAGCTCAGGGGTAGATGGCCTTTGTGCTCTCTACTGCCCCTTTTGAGAAGATGCTCGGCATTAACTGATGATAATTGTAATTAAGTTGTGATCCAGGGGTGGGAAACTTGACTTTTTGTGCTCTGTGACTGACCAAATGAATATATTTTGTTTATGATTGTAAACTAATCTTAATATGCATTTGAGAAGAGAAACTTTGTGATTGACTAAAGGAATATACTTTCCAGGGGTGGAGTGGTACTTGGAAATTATTGAATTTTACTAGTGAATGCTGTATCTTCTCTGTTCTGTGAATGTTTTGCCTTAATTTGTCACTGAATGAAATGGAGACTCACTATGCTGGTATTCTGAAATTTGGAAATTGCCTTTGCTTGGCATTACACCTGCCAGAGCTGTGAGCCTGGTAGGGGAAAAACATTAAAATCTTTAAAATTTGCACTATTAATCCATAAATTTATAACTTAGACTTTTTGCTTTCTTATCCTGTGGTGAATAACTGTAATAACACTTTCTCTAGCACATAATTTCCTCCTCTTTTATTTGAGAATTAACAGGGACTGGGAAAAATAGCTAATCCTTAATTTTATTACTCTTATGGTCCATAAGTCTTTGTCAAGATTCTATGCATGAAATATCAGGGAAGGATATGATTTAATTTCTCATCTACATATTGTCCAACAAATATGAATGAATGAATTGAAATGAGTGAATGAACAAATAAAAAAGAAACTCTGCTTCAGTGTGATAGTAATGGAATATAAAGATCCCCCTGTATTGGCTTGGTTTTCAAATTGATTGTGTTAAAACCCAGAGCTTGTTAATCCCACTTGTGGGATGGACTTGTTGACATGAAAAGAGAGGGCTGAACTGGGAGGAGCTGGTGACATAGATTTGGAGAGACACAAGAGGAGGCAGAAGAATTTTTTGGAAGCAGCATCGTGGAGGCACAGAGAGACTGAGAGGATTGCTGACGGCCACTTTGAATTGCCCAGGACTTTGAGAGCAGCCACCCAGAGCTGCCAAGGACTGCGGAGACATGGCTGTTATGCTGGTACTTTGTCTGTCTGTTTTGATGTTGTTTTGCCAGATTTGTCCACTGGTGAAAGACAGTCCTGTTGTTGCAGAGGTCCTAGAACCTTGCTGTTGGTTCAGAGCTCCTGAGACTGTTCTGCAGACAGAGAGTGAATACTGTCCACTGGTGAAGGACAGTGCTGTTGTTGCAGAGGACCAGGAACCTTGCTGTTGGTTCAGAGCTACTGAGACTGTTCTGCAGACAGAGAGTGAATACTGTCCACTGGTGAAGGACAGTGCCATTGTTGCAGCATTCTTGGAACCTTGCTGTTGGTTCCAAAGCCCTGAAGAAGGATTTTCTTGTTGTATGTTTACAGAAATCCTGGAAGAGGGTTTTGCTAATGTTTTCAGGGGTCCTAAGACTGTTCTGCAGACAGAGAATGAATTAATGAAGAGACTGGAAATGTATCTTGTGGCCTTGCTAAGCTTTGTCTCCCCAGGAACAAAGATTGCTGAGAACTTGCCTCATGAAGAAAAGGCCTCCATTTGGGTATTAAGTGCTATGCTTAAACTTGTTGTAACTCTGGGGTAGATTCAATTGTGATGCAGGGGTGGGGAACTTTTGACCTTTTTGTGTTCTATGATTGAACAAATGAATGTACTTTACTTATGATTGGAAACTAATCTCCATTTTAGAAGAGGGACTTTGTGATGGACTAAATGAAGGTACAGCCTAGGGGTGGAGTAGTATTTAGAACAGGGACTTTGTAATTGATTAAATGAATGTAATGTCCTGGGATGGGGTAGTACTTGATTAAATCAAGTAGTACTTGGAGATTATTGAATTACACTTAGTAAATGCTGTATTTTGAATGATGTAATTTTTCACTGAATAAAATGGAGAGCACCTATGTTGGTATTTTGAACCTTGGGAAGTTGCCTTTGCTTGGCATTACATTACATTCAGGAACTGTGAATTGTATTTCACAAAAGTGAAAATATATTTTCTCAGAAGAAGCCAACTATATAGATCTAGATGTACAGATAGATATAGATATATGAATGAAGGGTTGCCAGGGAAAAGGGTAGCTTAGGAGTCACATGATGGTGAGTTGATATATAGGATAGTTACCATTACTCTATAAAATTCCTAGATACTTTTGTACAAGGTGTCTACTTTACAATACTCTCTAAGACAAGGAACAAGTGTCATCCACAAATTATCTCTGCTTTGTATCTGGCACCATTCACGTGGGTCTTAAGAGTGATACATGGTGCTTCGTTCTTTTGTATCAATCAGGCAATCAAGTGCTTACTTGTGTGTGTTTCATTCTTCTCAGACTAGAAAGTAAACTCTTTGAGAGGAAGAACTCTGTACTCCTACAAGAAAATTTTGTGGTTTGATTGATTCAGGAGGAGGGGGGAAATGTCAATGTGAATTACTAAGAAATTTATAATAATGGTCTCAGTTCCCTAATACAGAAACACAAAATCTCTTTGTAAGGGCACAAATCTTTTTCTAGGAGTACAGAAAAAAAAAATTCCCTATATGAGTACTGACCTACCGTAGGAATGATAGCTGAAGACATGAATTTGGATATGATTACCAAAGGACTAAGGGTTGAGAAAAAAGAATAGGGTTTTAGAGAACACTGGCAGAGAGGCAGCAAGAGGAGGAAGCAGAGTTAGCAATACAAAGAAAGAGCCAGAGATGTAGGAAGAGATCCAGAAAAGTATAGCATCTTAGAAGCCAAGGTTAGAGAAAATTTCAAGAATTAGATAATCAAGAGTGTCAAGTGTAACAGACATAGCAAAGATGGTGAGGTCTGAGAGATGACTGTGCAAGAAGGAAGTATTTAGTGGAGTAGTTCAACCAGATTAAAAGGTATTGAAAAGTGAATAGGAGGATAATAAGAGGAATTGCATATACCAGACAAAGAATGTAAGTGTACAGTATCGATAAAGGACAACACTGAGGGAAGGCTTCTTGCACATATGTAAGGGTTTTTAAGGTAAGAAAGATCAGGACACAGGTATAACTGCTTAAAAATATACTGATTCTACAAAAAAAAAAAAATACTATATCAAACAGTACTGAATACATGGCCCAAGACTCCACACTGCCTTGAGGTCATTGTCCTTGAAACCACTCTCTCTGGCTCACTTTGTCCTATCCAGCAATGTGCTCTGGGAATCTCAAAATACCGTTTATGCCTCAATCTCCGCAGGTGTAGTTAAAGGACTTCTGTGCCGATATCCAAGGTAATAATTCAAATCAGGTACAAAGATAAGCTTAATTTCACTCCACAGTAGGGAAAAAAAACAATGAAACACAAAGCACTTATAATAGTACTTAAATGAGTGATTTAAGACTCTTCAGTTTCCAGTGAACCAAATCTTTCCTCAGATACCTGTTCGAATCTCTAAAATCAGAGTGCCAAACTGTGATTTGGACTTTTTTGGAAAGGATTGCAAAAGAAAAAATTCTGTTCTGACACTTTCGTCAGTCCTACCCCAGGGATCTGTATAATATTCTATCTAACCAAATTTATTTAACTTACTTAATGCTGTCTAACCTATCTTAAAATATGACTGTCTGGAGATGGAAATAAATTTGCAGTTTCTAGAGACATACAACTTCTTACAGATTTTATGGGGGAAAGTTAGTTCCCTAGTTAAACAATTCAATGTTCATCTCAAGTGGTCAGTCAAATGACATTGCAATACAATTTTGAGACTGTGAAATTTACTGTGAGATTTCATTATAATGTATTAAAAGTGCTACACTTAGTCATGGTAATGTTATATAGGGTGTCCTTCTCTGTGCATTGTGGTAGGGATACAATTAACAAAAACAAAAACAGCTCCTGTTTCAAGGAGCTTGCAATCTAATGAGGGGAAACACCATACAAAAGTAAAAGAAGAAGGAACACCAAGGGGTAGCCACGGAGTTGAAACCAGGCAAAGTAGCAGATTCAGAGTAGAGTGAGCCCAAAAGTCCAGTTTCTACCCTCTATGAAAGAAGGCATTGTGAAGTGTTTGGTATTTCATCCTAACCCCTCCAGTTAGAGAGGAGACCATGCTAAGGGAGGTGGTCAGTACAGACTTGAGCTAGCTTCAGGGTAATGAGATTAGAGGGGATGAATTTAACCTGGGAAAATGGAATTGAAACCAATAAAAGTGGCAATTGAAAAAATGACTAAACAACAAGCAGCAACAACAGCTAGGTAGTGCAGTGAATTGAGCACCAGGCCTGAAATGACTAATCTTTGTGAGTTAAAATCTGACCTCAGACACTTATTAACTATGTGACCCTGGGCAAGTCACTTAACCTTGTTTGCCTCAGTTTCATCTGGAAAATGAGCTGGAGAAGGAAATGGCAAATCACTCCACTATCTTTGCCAAGAAAACCCAAATGGGTTCACAAAGAGTCAGACATAAGTGAACAACAACAACAAAAGAGCACAGATGCTAGGTCTGGAGTAATTCAGAATATAGGTGAAGGCATTATCAGTAGGAAAGAAAACAAAGGAGCTTTTTCATGTGATACCAAGTAGTATATTGAGTGAAAGTTGAGGTCCTGCAGGTAGCTCAAGGGAAATCATCTCAACCTTCTGCTTAAAATGTGAATCATGGTCATCCGCTAGGAACAATGTTGTAGAGGGTGCCAAGTAAGGGGAAGCCTATAATAACAGCTTTGCAGAAATGTGTTTCAATGAGATGTAAGGAAAGTAGCTTGATGAGTACCAGATATATTGCCTGTTTATACAACAACAGAGTTAAGAAGATTCTTCTATGTATGTATGTGTATAAATGTGTGTGAATACCTATATATACATATCTAGAAATATCTGTGATATATGTATGTGTTTATATGTACATATATTTGTCTTATACATGCATACAAATATGTGTATATTGTGAATATGTGTGCATATATACATGTGTATATCTATAGATGTCTATAAATACATACAAACACATATATAATGTGGGTATCTCTGTGCCTGGGTGTGTATGGTTTTATATATATTTATGTATGTATGTGTGTGCACACATACACATATAACTGTGAGCAAAGCTATCCCTTCTACCTGGAATGTCCTCCCTAAAAATCTCTACTTTATAAAAATCCTTAGAATTTCCAGTTCAGACACCATGTCTAAGAAGCCTTCCTTGATCATCTCAATCAGAAATGATAATGGATTTCTATTGATTTCTATATTGCAGGAATCTCTAGATCCTATAATTTCCTATTTCATAATTACAGACTGCTGTAAATAGTAATGATTTGCTTGAAGCTATTGTCCTTTACTAGATTATAAACTCCTAACAGAAAAGTTGCTAAGAGGAAGAGAGGTATATGTCATGTCTCACATTTCTTCAAATACTCCCTTACCTATCACTGAATCCTGCTCGCAGAAGATACTCAATAAATGGTCCCCAAATAAAGAATATGATCAAGATTTGAAATGCTACAGGATTCCAAAGAGTTTGCTGTCAACAAGAAATATTTTATGGAAGAGGGATTTGAGCTGTATTTTGAAGGAAATGTAGAAGCTTGACTGATTTCATGTGTGTGTGCATATATGTATACATATATGTGTGTATGCCATGTATATACCAATACGGCTTTGTATTGATACTTGCAAATGACAATATACAGTACTATATATTGTTCTTTCAAAAATATATTTCATTTTTAATTTATGGAATAAAACAAGCATTTCCATAAGATATGAAAAAATGATTGCATATAAAACTGCAAATCTATTATGTTGCACTTGTTACTCTTTTAAATATATTTAATTTATCATGTAAATTTCTTTTTTTTTCCTTTTTTTCTTTCCCTCTTGCCCTAGAGATGGCTAACATTATGCACAAATGTGTGTATGTGTGTGTAATCATTCTATACACACTTCTATTTATTGGTTTTTTCGCAAGAGTCAGATAGTTTCTTCCTTCATATGTCCTTTGTAGTTAATTTGTGTATGTATAGTAATCAAAATGACTTATCCACTCAAAGTTGTTTTTAATTATGCTGTTACTATATACAATGTTCTTTTGGTTCTGTTCATTTTGCTCTTTATAATTTTGAACAAGTCTTTCAATGTTTTTCTAAGATCATCAGGTTCATCATTTCTTATAGCACAGAAGTGTTCCATCACAATTATATAATACAGCTTGATAAGGAAAATGTTTATCACCTTATCTATCACCTCAAAAGCTATTAGTATCAAATAAGTAGTATTAAATCTTTAAAACTCATTTCTCTCCAATAGAAATATCACCCACATTCCAATAAAAAAGTATCCATTGTGGTAATTTGTACAGGGCTTTAACTACTTAATGAATTGCTCATCTCTGTACCTTTATGTGGTTTTCCTGAAGTTTAGTCCCCTTATATCCTGCACATTTCTTTTAAGTACCTTTTGCTATGCACCAGAAATAAAGCCAGCTCAGTTACTGTGGAAACCTAAATGCATGCTAGCAAAGGATTAGGCACTGATTGCAACAGACAGTTAATTAGTACTTCAAAGTGAAGCTGACTTCTTGTTTTATCCATACAGAGTATGGCATAAAAGATTGTAGTTGGATATCTTGTAATCTCTGTTGTTTCAGTGCTGACCAGGACAGCACAATATTGGAAGACTTCTCACAAGTGAAAAAAGTCTCTCATTGGTCAGTTGTTAATGGACTGGAAGCATTAAGAGAAACAATTGCAATCTGTGGTTTTCATACTTTCCTTTAGGGTTCCAGACTCTGACTCTGTAGGTTCAACTCAAAAGAGATCTTCAGCTCTAAGATGTACTAATCAAACCTTGAATTGTCAGGTCAAATTATTTTTCTATTGGAGGAGTTCTATTTATTATTAATTAAATTTTTTTTTCTCATTTGAATATAGTTCTTTGTAATATGTAATATCTCTAGGTACAGTAAATTGAGAATATGCTCCTAATTCCTAAATGTCTTTTTTTAAGCTTAACGTTGGCCTCAAACACTGGAAGACTTAAGTTAATTACTCATTTTTAAGCAAAGAGAATAGATAAATAATAGCTATTAGCCTATATCTATTCATTGTACTGGGTCCTATGTGGAGATAAGTCCAAAGAAGAAAATTCTCATTTTAATATTCAGGGTTTTTGCTGGGGCAGAGTCAAGGTGGTAGAATAGAAGCAGGACCTCCCCACTGCTCTGGCTTCCACCTTCCCCAATCCATGTAAAAAGGGGACTCTAAACAAACTTTGGAGCTGCAGAACCCACAAAATGTCACAGAGAATCTAACTTCCCACTGAGGACAACCCGGGAGGCCGGAAGGAATCCGCCAGTGCAGTGCTCTGGGAGCTTAGCCCAGCCCCAAGCCAAGGATTCAGCCCAAGGGTGGGTCTGACCAGCCACCACCACCAGAGGGACTCCAGATTTATCAACACATAGATGTGAAGGACAAAGTGAGAGGTCAGCGCAGTCTGGAATTTGGGATCCAGTAAGTGGGAGTACATGGCTTTTGCCCCCAGGGTGAGAAGCTGCTGAAACCCTGGCACAGCCAGCCAGCACCATGTGGCAGCTTCAGCTCCTGGCCTGTAGAGTGTAGGGTGACCAAGCACCAGTCTGAGGGGTAATCGCTCTTGCTTTAACCTGCTTGGATCTGGACTGCAGTCTAAGGTGGAGGTCTTAGGGTGTGTGTCCAGCTTGCCAGAGCATGAGAAGACCTCAGAGAGGGCACCCATCTAATACCTCCAGCAGCTGAGAAAACCCCAGAGTTTGGTATGAAAGCTCCCCTGTCTGGTGGCAGAGGCCTACTGTGGCAAAAAGCCCAGGGGTCAAGTGACTGAGGGGCGACATGACCAGACAAAGAAACAAAGCAGACAGAAGATTCCAACATTAGACTCCTATTTTGGGGACAAAAAGGAGCAAAGCGTGGAACAGGAGGAAGACAGTGAAGTCAGAACTCCTGCACAAAAGATACAAAGGAAAATATGAGCTGGTTACAGGCCATAGAGGACCTTAAGAAGCAGATAAGAGAAGTGGAGGAAAAATTGGGAAGAGAAATGAAAACAATGCAAGAAAATTATGAAATGAGAGTCAACAACCTGACTGAGGAAAATAACACTTTAAAAAATAGACTAATTCAAATGGCAAAAGAGGCTCAAAAAGGCAATGAAGAGAAGAATGCCTTAAAAAGCCAAATTTGCCAGATGGAAAGAGAATCTCAAAAGCTCACTGAGGAGAATCATTGCTTCAGAATTAGATTGGAGCAAATGGAAGCCAATGACTTTATGAGAAATCAAGATGCTGTTAAACAGACCCAAACAAAAGAAAGAATAGAAGGCAATGTGAAATGTCTCATGGGAAAAACCACTGACCTGGAAAATAGATCCAGAAGAGATAATTTTAAAATTATTGGACTACCTGAAAGCCATGATCTAAGTAAGAACCTAGAAATCATCCTCCAGGGAGTTCTCAAAGAAAACTGCCCTGATGTTTTAGAACCACAGGGAAAAATGGAGGTTGAAAGAATCCACTGATCACCTCCTGAAAAAGATCCCAAAAAGAAAACTCCTAGGAATATTATAGCCAGGTTCCAGAATTCTGAGATTAAGGAGAGAATATTACAAGGAGCCAGGAAGAAATAATTTGAATATTGTGGAAACACAATCAGGATAACTCAGGATCTGGCATCTTCCACACTGAGGAATTGAAGGGCTTGGAATACAATATTCTGGAGGTCAAAGGAGCTGGGATTAAAACCAAGAGTCACCTACCCAGCATAACTGAGTATCATGTTTCAGGGGAAAATATGGTCATTCAGTGGAATGGAGGACTTTCAAGCATTCTTGTTGAAAAAAACACAGTTGAATAGAAAATTTGACATTCAGATTCAAGAAGCAAGAGAAGCATGAGAAGGTAAACAGGGAAAAGAAATCATAAGGAATTTATCAAAGTTGAACTATTAACATTCCTACATGGAAAAACAATAATTGTAACTTATGAAACCTTTCTCAGTAGTTGAAGGGAATAGAAATATATATATATATATGTCTATATGTGAGGGTATATGGGCATATGTTTACAGGTATACACA
Source organism: Petaurus breviceps papuanus (assembly GCF_028583685.1). Taxonomy (NCBI): domain Eukaryota; kingdom Metazoa; phylum Chordata; class Mammalia; order Diprotodontia; family Petauridae; genus Petaurus; species Petaurus breviceps. Next base: position 4,083,138 of record NW_027187263.1, on the reverse strand, counting down.
GATAGAGGGCACAGGACCAATTTAACAGGAAGGGCTGATACTTAAAAGGTGAAATTAAGAGGTGAGAGGAATATAATGAGAGGAGATGGGGAGAGAAAGAATGGGGTAAACTCTATCATATAGAAGAGGCAAGGGAAAATGGTCACAATGGAGGGGAAGAATAAGAAGGCAAAAGGGAATGGGTCAACCTTATTCCCATTGAATTTGGCTTGAGAAGGGAATGAAATACACACTAAATAGGGTATCTCACCCTACAGGAGAGTAGGGGGGAAGGGGATCAGATGGGAGATGATGGAAGGGAGGGCAGGCTGGGGGGGGAGAGAAGTTGGAAGCACCCACTTTTGAAAATGGATGGGATTGGGGCAGTCAGGTAGCACAGCAAGTAAGAGCACTGGCTCCAGTGTCAGGATGACCTGGGGATTGAATCCTGGACTCAGACACTTAGCACCCACCCAGAAATACCTGGCCACGTAACCTTGAGCAAGTTACTTAACCCCAATTGCTCAGGGGCAGCCAGGTAGCTTAGCGAGTAAAAGCACCAGCCACAGTGTTGGGACGACCTGGGGATCAAATTGGGCTCAAATACTGAGCACCACACCCAGAATACCTGGCCGTGTAACCTTGAGGAAGTTACTTAACCCCAATTGCTTTAAAAAAAAATAAAGAAAAGAAAAAAGAAAAGAAAATGGACGGGATCAAAGTAGAGACTAGAACAAGTGGGAGGTGGGATAGGAGGGAGGGAATTATAGTCAGTCTTTTACAGTATATCTACTATGTTATTGTTTTGCTTTAGCCACACACGTACAACCTATACTGAATTGCTTATCTTCGCAGTAAAGGTGGGTGACAAGGGAGGAAGGGAATGAATCTGGAATTTGAAGTTTTAAAATCAAATATTTAAATATATATACATATATATATGCTATTATTAATACTATATTACATGCAACTGGGAAATAAGATATACAGGCACTGGGGCATAGAGATGCACTGGAAAAGTCTAAAGGGGTATGGGAGAAAATATGAGGGAGAGCAGATTGGAGGAGGGGACATCCTGTAGGACTGCTATTTTGGGGTGGTGGGTAGGGGAAAAACGGGGTGAAAATTTGTAACTAAAAATCTGGCAGAAATGAATGATGTAAATCAGAAGTTAATAAAGCATTTGAAAAAAAATATTAATGGTTTTTGATACATGAAAAGGAAGTGAGAAAAGAAAAATACTGTAAGCAGAATTCATAATATGGAAAAGCACATCACAGAATCATATCCTGGGAATTTCCACATATCTTGATTCCACAACATATATATTTGTGTGTGCGTGTATAATATAATTATATATGTATGCATATATGTATACATACACATGTATGTATAAGTAATTACATGTGTTTGTATATGCATGTGTTGTGTTTATATATGCATATATTTATGTTTCTGTGTATCATATAACAATCAAAAGTAAGCACCATCTTTCCCACCCTTTCTTAATTCATTCATATGTATGTGTGTGTATGTATTTATATATATTTATCCAAGGTCACACTCCAAGAGTTTACAAAGTGATGAGCTCAGGACAACTATTACCTAGCTATTAATATGTAGATTAAAGCACAAAGCAAGTATGATTATTATTATTATTTGTGATGGTGGTAGTAGTAGTATAAATAATAATTGTAATGTAAATGAGCTGTGAGTCTGGAAGTTACATTAAAAAAGACAATTTTTAAATTTTGATCTAAGTTATTATTCTTTTGATGCTCATCCCACTTTATGGATTTGTTTACTTTTTGTTGTTGTGTTCATCAGTTGGTTGGCTGTTTTTTGTTGTTGTCATTTTATTTGGAAGGGAGCACCAAAATATCTTGTTTCATCCAGGGAAAAGACCCTTCTCTGGAAAGGTCAGTGCTATACAATGGCACACATCCCATGGACATCATTGCTCATATTTGTAAGAAAGCAAAACATGTGAAACATATAATCAAAAGTAAGCAATACCTTTCCCACCCCTTTTGCTCCATCAAATAAAAATTAAATGCAAAGTAAGACGAAAAAACACCTGTGGAAATCAAAAGGTAGACTGCTGAGGGGAGCAAAGCTTAGTTGGGCAGAGGACTACTAGACTCATTCCTGGTTTACCCCTCCTCCTTTTAGTCCCTGTGGTGAAGGGAAAGGGGAGAGGGGAGGAGATGAAAAGAAAAAGAAGAAAAGAGAACAAGAGTCAGGAAGAGGTGGGGAAGAGAATTTCAGAAAGAGGGAGTAGCAGACAGAGAAGTGTGCATAATTATCAGCCAGACAAAAGGAGATTGAATAAACACACACACATGTTTGTGCATGTGTGTATGTATGTATCAATATGTATAACTCACAATAGGAAAATAAAAGAGTAAGTCTGCTATTCTGCTCCACTGATGAGGAGGAAGTTCAGAGTAAGCAGTGAGGTCCAGACTCCATGACAAAGCCCACTTCCCTCCTCAAGGGAACAACCCACCCCTCCTCCTCAGACCACCTGACTGCTGCCTCTTTAATCAACTGGTAGGGCTGGAATCATATCTGTAAAAGTCAGGGGTTTTCTGGATCTCAACTATCAGATTCTTTTTTCTTTTTCTTTTTGGAGGAGGGAAAGCAGCGAGATTGGGTTTAAGTGACTTGTCCAAGGTCACACAGCTAGTAAGTGTTAAGTGTCTGAGATCAAATTTGAACTCAGATCCTCCTGACTCCAGGACCTGCGCTCTATTCACTGCATCACCTAGCTGCCCCTCATCAGATTCTTTCCATCCATTTGTTATGTGTTCCACCATTATATCTGGGACTCCATGACAAAACCAATAAATAGTTTCTGAATCTGGCTGTACTGCACTAACTCAAGTTGTATCTACAGGTTAGAAAAACCAGTAGTGGAAATGGAAAAATTGTCTTTATATCTGAGATTATTTTTTCCTCCTGGGAATTGACAGGTTGTATCAAGTGCTGAAAAAGCATAGCCTCAGAATGGGCATCATTTTTTCTTCTTGCTCTGAAGCTAAGAAAAAATCAATTCAGAGATCTGTCAAAAAGTTACTTTAAAAATCAAATAAGTTTTTAGACTCTGTTCAGAGATTCTGTAAAGACACAGTGGCTAAAAATGGAGTAGTTTGGCAACCTCAACTATTCACAATGCAGTGCCCATTTCCCATGGAAGTGATTTTCTTTCTTTTTCCATCTCATTTACGTATTTGTGCAAGACCACACAAGACACAAATCATTACTGAGAACTTAGGAGTGACAACATGTGTGCAGATAGCTTTGGTAACCTCATTTTATGTGCTTTTGAACAAAAGGGGGGAGGGGAAGAAGCTGTCCCAGTGAAATACAGACTTCTTGAGGGGAAAATGTTGTGATACGGTGTTTAAATAGCTTACTGATTGGTTTTTAGTTATTCTTCTGTAGTAATAAAAACAATCAGTACATTTTGTACTTACAGTAAAGTTTTCTTTTTCTTTTTTAATAAAATCATGGTTACTTTCCATAGTGCAAACTAGGCTAAGTTGGTTTGCATAAGGCAGATATCTGATATTACACAAAACCATTGTTGTATACAGCACACTCTACCTAGCTATTTCCAGAAAAGCCTTCCTATTATTATAATACCAACATGCCATTGTATTATTGACAATGGAAAGGTCTGGTTTCCCAGAAGTGTGTGTTGTTTTTTTTTTTTTGGATCTGACTCAGTATAGATGAAATTCCATATGATAAGCAGAATGTAATTGAGGGACAAAATCCTCTTCTATCCTTCCACCTCCACCACCCGGCCACTTTAAAAAACTTTGTGTCTTCCTGACTTACTTTAATCTCTGGTCAGCAAACTTTATCAGGTCCTTCTTTTAAGCCCCTCAATCCCTTTGGTGGAAAGAAAGTCTTCTTACTGAACTAGACTGGGACTACCTTTTTATTAAACTTTCCACAAAAAGTCACACTGGATATGAATCAGATACTATTCCTCCCAAAATCAGGTGGGAACTCTCAGAGCCAAAGATCTAAGAGCTTTCTTTCTACCTTTTCCCTATACTCTTGGAGGTACAGGTTTCTGGATTATGTACTCTAATAAGGCCTTATGTATACCAAAACAGACGATGGGCAGAAGGTTCAAACATAGAAACTGCACAGATTTTTTAAATTACATGACCAACAAACAGATTAACTGATTTTTTTTTTATTGTATTGCCCAAAGAGGTCAGTTGCTTTGATGTAGAAAAAAACCTAGAAGGGTTTTGGGTTTTTTTCCCCCTTTACCATATAAGTCTTGTTTACCGAAGATGCAATGATCATAACTAATATTTGTATAACCCTTTATGTTTTACAAAGTATTTTACATACTTTATCTCATTTCACATATCAGTTGTATCATTCCTTTTTTCAACTTGTAAATTGCATGGTGTTCCTAAAAGTGAAAGTTAAGTAAATTTATTGAGTTTCAAAGAGAATGCCATGGGAATAATAAATTGCCAAACTATACATTAGATATGGGGTTTTGACCAGACAAATTTGACCAAATTTAAATCTCAATTTAAGTCATGACCTAAATACTGGTCAGGGCAGCTAGGTGGCACAGTGGATAAAGCATGAAGCAGAGAGACAGAAAGACTCCTCTTCCTGAATTTAAATCTGTCCTCACACATTTACAAGCTATGAGACCCTAGGCATGTCACTTAACCCTGTCTGCCTTAGTTTCCTCATCTATAAAATGAGCTGAAGAAGGAAATGGCAAATCATTCTAGAATCTTTGCCATGAAAATCCCAAATCGTGTTACAAAGAGTTGGACACAAACAATTGAACAAGAACCATAAAAACAAGGGTCAGATAAATTGTTTAATATTCTTTATTTTTAGTTTATGGCATAAAACAAGCTTTTCCATAACATTGTACAATAAAAATACAATTGTATATAATATGCAAATTTATTATACATAACTTGCTATTTCTTTAAAATATACCAAAAAATCATGTAAATTTCATTTTTTCTCCCCCCACTGTAGAAATGACTACCATTAGACACAAATAAGTATATATGTAAAATTATTTTATATAGAACATATATATATAGAGAGAGAGAGAATAATTCTTTCTCTGTATGCAGATAGCAATTTTCTTCTTGTATCCTTTATACTTAATTTGGATATGTATAATAAACAAAATAACATTCATTCAAAGTTATTCTTAAAACAATATTGCTATTACTGTATACAATGTGTTCTTGTTTCTGCTCATTTTGCTCTTCATTGTGGAAGTCTTTCCATGTTTTTCTAAAATCATTGAGCTTATTGTTCCTTAAAGCACAGTAGTATTCCATTAAAATCATTTATCATACCTAGTCAGCCATTCCCAATTAATTTCCAATTCACATTCAAAGTTATAAGTGCTATTTGCAAATTTTCTTCCATCTTATTTTTACTTACTATTTTCCTCCTCAGCCTCTCTTTTCACCCTATCCCCGTTACCTTATATTCTCCTCTTACCCTCTTATTCCCTTTTTTACCTTCCCCTCTAAAAGTCCCTCCTTCATCTATTTATCCCATCCATTCTTTCAAAATACTTTAATATAATATTTTTAGGAATACTATTACTAATAATAATAACTACTAATATCAATAACATTTTATATGCCATAAGTAAATAGCATTACCTTAATTAGTGCATTATAATTATTATTATTGTTGGTGGTGGTGATGAGGGAATCGGGTCTAAGTTACTTGCCTAGGGTCACACAGCTAGTAAATATCAAGTATCTGAGGTCAAATTTGAACTCAGGTCCTTTTGATTCCAGGGCTGTATCTTCTAGCTGCCCCAATCAGTGCCTTATAATTAGTCTTTAATGAGTTCCTTATATTTCTTCTGGATCTTTTACATCAAATTTTCCATTGAAGGAGCGGCCAGGAGTAAGAGCACCTGCCCCAGAATCGGGATGACCTGGGATCGAATCTGGGCTCAGACACTTAGCTCCCACCCAGAAACACCTGGTCATGTAACCTTGAGCAAGTTACTTAACTCCAATTGCTTAGGGGTGGACAGGTTGCACAGTGAGTAAGAGCACCAGCCCCAGTCAGGATGACCTAGGATGGAACTGGGGCTCTGATACTTAGCACCACACCCAGAAATAACTGGCTGTGTAACATTGAGCAAGTTACTTAATCCCAATTGGTTCAAAAAATTTTTTCCATTGAGTTCTAGTCTTTTTGTACAAATACCTAAAAATCTTTCAGTTCATCAAATGCCCTTTTTATTTTTTTTTTCTAGTCAGGATTATACTCTTAGAAGCAAACCCAGGTCCTTTGCCCTTCAAAATATAATGTTCCAAGATGATAAGTCTTTTATTATAGAAGCTTCTAGGTCTTAAGAAATCCTGATTGTTTTTCTACATTATTTAAATTGTTTTTTCTTGTTGCTTGAAATATTTAATCTTTAACTTGGGAATTTGAAAACTTGGTTATGACGTTCCTGTAAGTTTTTTTTTTCCTAGGGTCTCTTACAGGTGGTGATTGGTACATTCTTTTATTTCTACTTTACAATTTTCCTTAATAATTTCTTGAGATATTTTATACATACTGTAATTTTTATTATAAGATGTTCAATGCCTTGAAACATACTTGCTGAATTAAATTAAATTGAATTCTTGGTCCCCCAAAAATATCTATTAATTTACCTTCTTGAACTTAGAAATTTTTCATAGAAATTTTAATCACCAAAATGTTCTTTGGTCAAGTTATTTTGGAAAAAATAGCTCTATAGAGAATCATGGGAAACTCCATAAATCTGTACTGCTTATATATCCATGAAGCAGCTGGTGGTACAATAAGATAGAGTGTTAGACCTGTAGTTAGGAAGACTGAAGTTCTAATCCTACTTCAGAGACATGCTAGCTGAGTGAACCTGAGCAAGTCACAACCTCTGTTTGCCTCAGTTTCCTCAAATATAAAATGGAAATATTAATAGCCCACACTTCAAAGAGTTATTGTATCAAATTAAAGTATTTATTAACTAATCCATGCTATATTAATACTAATTCTCTTCCTCTGTTTATGGAACTTTTCTCTGAAAAAGGCAGATAAAGTTTTTAAAGAAAATGTGAGGGGGTGGCCAGGTGGCACAGTGAGTAAAAGCATTGGCCCCGGTGTCGGGAGACCTGGGATCAGTTCTGGCCTCAGATACTCGGCACCCACACAAAAATACCCAGCCATGTAACCTTCAGCAAATTACTTAACCCCAATTGCTTTAAAAAAAATAAGAAAATTTGAGGATGGAGAGATCACAGAAGTAACAAAGAGGGACTTTTGGCAATCAAGATGGCAGAGTAAAAAATAAATAGCTGCAACTCTCCCTAATAGACCTCTGAAAAAAAAAAAACAGAAAATAGTGCCTCAGGAAAAATCCTGAAACAGCAGAGTAAGCAGTAAGATGGGGTGGAGCAGTCTTTTAGTCCAGGAGACTTGGAGGATCAGCCAAAAAGGTCCGTATCTATATCAGATAAAAATGGAGCACATTCTAGGACAGGAAGCATCCCAGCAATACCCACCTCAACAAATAAGATTTTGAGCCCCAGAGTGGTGAAGCAGGCAAATGGCAACAGCAGGAATCCACCCCAACCCCCACCATGTGCCTTAGTTACACCAGAGGAACTGGCATACTCCAGAGAACCACAAGATGCTGTGGTGCAGCGCTGAGTGGGCAGGTGTCCTCCAGCAGCCAGATCTTCACTTGCTTCATTGTAGCCATGGGGGAACACAGAAAAACTCCACCTGGCCCCAGTACACAACAACCACCACCATCTAGACCCCAGCTAAGCCCCAGGTAAGCTAATAGACACCTACAGGCTCCAGCTAACAGCACGTGAGGCTCCAACAGACAAAGCCAATGATGCGGCACCTACTCCCCAGCCAAGAAGTTTGGGACAGTGCCCCCATGATCCATCAGGAGAGCTCAATTATAAAAGCAAAGAAGTAGGCAAACAAGATGAACAAAAAGCAAAAATGAATATTGACTATTCAGAATTACTATGCTAACAGGGAATATCAAAACACAAACACAGAAGAAGAAAACATTGTCAGTATAACTACATCCAAAACCTCAAATGGAAATACAAATTGATCTCAAGCCCCAAAAGTCTTCTTGGAAGAGCTTAAGAAGGATTTTAAAAGTCAAATAAGAGAAGTATAAGAAAAAATGGGAAAAGAAATGAGGAGTATGCAAGAGAGAGTCAACAGCTTGGAAAAGGAAAGACAAAAACTGACTGAAAAAAAAATAACAATTCCTTGAAAAATACAAGTTGTCAAATGGAAAAGGAGGTACAAAAACTCACCGAACAGAAGAATTTCTTAATAAGTAGAATTGACCAAATTGAAAAGAAAATACAAAAGCTAATCGAAGAAAGCAATTCCTTAAAAATTAGAATTGGGGCGGTGGCTAGGTGGCTCAGTGAATAGAGTGCTGGCCCTGGAGTCAGGAGGACCTGAGTTCAAATCCAGCCTCAGGCACTTAACACAAAAACCTAGCTGTGTGACCTTGGGCAAGTCACTCAACACCAACTGCCCTCAAAAAAAAAAAAGCAAAAAAAAACATAGAATCGGGCAAGTGGAGGCCAATGATGATATGAGATATCAAGAATCCATCAAAATCAAAATCAAAAGAATGAAAAAAATAGAAGAAAATTTAAAATACCTCATTGGAAAAACAACTGACCTGGATAATAGATCCAGGAGAAATAAATTAAGAATTATTGGTCTAGCTGAAAGCCATGATGAAAAAAAGAACCTAGACAGCATGTTTCAAAAAATCATCAGGAAAATCTGCCCTGAGGTCCTAGAACCAGAGGGTAAAATAGTCATTGAAAGAATCAACTTATCACCTCCTGAAAGGACCTCAAATAAACACTTGAAGGAATATCATTGCTAAACTCCAGAATTATCAAGAGAAAATACTGTAAGCAGTCAGAAAAAAATAATTTAAATATCATGGAACCACAGTCAGGATTACACAGGTCTGAGCAGCTACTACATTAATGGCTTAGAGGACTTTGAATAGGGTATTCCAGAAGGCAAATGAGCCTAGATTGCAACCAAGAAACAATTACCCATTAAAATTAAGTGTAATCTTCCAGGGGAGGAGATGGATATTCAATGGAATAGAAGACTTCCAAACTTTCCTAATGAAAGACACAGAGCTGAACAGAAAATTTGATGTTCAAATACAAAATTCAAGAGAAGTATAAAAAGATAAACAGGAAAGAAAAAATAAAGTATGTAATTCAATAACACTGAACTGTTTACATTTCTACATAGGAAGATGATACTTGCAACTCTTGAGATCTGTACCTTTATTCTGAAATTTAGAAGGTATACACATAAAGGGTGTGTACAATGTTGTCATGGTTCTACTCATATTACATTGCATCAGTTCATGTAAGTCTCTCTAGGTTTTTATGAGAGCATCTAGTGCATCTTTTCTTATATTACAATAGTATTCCATCAAAATCATATGCCACAAATTATTCAGTCTTCCCCCAATTGATGGGCATCCTCTCATTTTGCAATTCCTTCCTACCAGAAAAGAGCTACTATAATATTTGGGAATAGTTCAAAATTTCTCTACCAAATGGTTGAATCAGTTTACAACTCAATCAATGGTACATTAGTGTCTCAATTTTCCCACATCCCTTCCAATATTTATCATTCTCCTTTTCTGTCCATTAGCCAATCTAAAAGTTGTGAGGTAGTACCTCATTATTGTTCTAATTTGCATTTCTCCAATCACTAGTGATTCAGAGGGTTTTTTTTTTTGATATGACTATAGATAGCTTTAATTATTTCACCTAAAAACTGACTTCATATTTTTTGATCATTTGTCAATTGGGGAATGGCTCTTAATTTTTATAAATTTGCCTCATTTCTCCATATATTTGAGGGATGTGGCCTTTATTGGTGAAACTTGTTTCATTTTTTTTCACAGTTATTATTGCTAACTGTATTTTCCTTCATTCTATTTCCCTCTTTTTCATTCTTTTCTTTTTTCATCCTCTCCCTCCTCAAAAAAATGTTTTGCTTCTGACTATTGCTCAGAATAGTCAATCCACCTCCCTCAATCTACCCTCCCTTCTATGATCACCACCCTCCCCCTGCCTCTTTTTCCCTTCCCCTCCTACTTTCTTAGGGCAAGATAGATTTCTATATCCAAGTGAGTGTGTATAGTTCAAGTGTGAGTAAAGTTCAAGTGTTCCCCACTACCTCTCCCAGCTTCTCCACAGCAATAGCTCATTCTTGTCTCTTTTATGTGAGATAATTTGCCCCATTATACCTCCCCCTTTCCCTTTACCCCAGTGCATTCCTCTTTCTCACCCCTTGATCATATTTTTGAAGACGGCATCCCATCATATTCAACTCACACTGTGCCCTCTGTCTTTATATACTCTTTCTAACTGCCTTAATAATGGGAAAGTTTTTATGAGTTATAAGTATGATCTTCCCATATAGGGATGTAAACAGTTTAACCTTACTAAGTCTCTTATGATTTCCCTTTCCTGTTTACCTTTGTATTCGTCTCTTGAGTCTCGAATTTGGAAGTTGTTTTTTTTTTTTATTCACCTCTGGTCTTTTCACCAGGAAAGCTTGAAAGTCCTCTATTTCATTAAAAATCTATTTTTTCCCCTGAAGGATTATATTCAGTTTTACTGGATAGGTGATTCTTGGTTAAAATCATAGCTCTTTTGCCCTCCAGAATATCATATCCAAAGTCCTTAGATCCTTTAATGCAGAAACTGCTAAATCTTATGTTATCATGACTATGGCTCAATGATACTTGAATTGTTTCTTTCTGGCTGCTTGCGATATTCTCTCCTTGAACTGGGGCCTCTGGAATTTGGCTCTAATATTCCTGGGAGGTTTTATTTTGACATCTCCTTCAGTTCAGGAGGAGATTGGCAGAGACTTTCAATTTATATTTCACCCTCTGGTTTTAGAATATTAGGGAAGTTTTCCATGATAATTTCTTAAAAGAAGATGTCTAGGCTCTTTTATTTTTTTTGATCATCGCTTTTAGTTAGCACAATAATTTTTAAAAAGATATCTCCTCAATTTGTCTTCCAGGTCAGTTATTTATCCAATGAGATATTTCACATTGCCTTCTAATTTTTCATTCTTTCCATTTTAATTGTTTCTTGATTTCTCAGAAAGTCACTAGCTTCCATTTGCTTAATTCTAATCTCTAAGGGATTATTTTCTTTCATGAGCTTTTGAACTTCCTTTTCCATTTGGCCAATATTACTTTTTAAGGAGTTTGTTTTTCTTTCAGTGAATTTTTGTGCCCCTTTTTCCATTTGGTCAGTTCTTATTTTCAAGACATTCTTCTCCTCCTTTGTGTTATGCACCTCTTTTACCATTTGACATAGGCCATTGTTTAAGATGTTATTTTCTTCATTATTTTCTTTTTTGTCTCCTTTACTAAATTGTTGACTTTTTTCATTATTTTGTTGCATCACTCTTATTTTTCCTTCCCAATTTTTCCTCTACCTCTTTTATTTGATTTTCAATATCCTTTTTGAGGTTTTTTTTCATGGCTTGAGACCAATTCATATCTTTCTTGGTGGCTTAGGATGTACGAGCTTTGACTTTGTTGTCTTCTTCTGACTGTGTATTTTGATCTTCCTTGTCACCATAGTAACTTTCTGTGGTTGTAATTTTTATCTTTTGTTTCCTTATTTCCTCAGGCTATTTCTTGACTTTTAACTCTTTGCTAAAGTGAGCTCTACTTCCAGAATGGAGGATGCATTGTTCCAAGCTTTAGTAATTTTGTACAGCTGTTTGAAGAGATACTTCTAGGGACTTGTAAGTTTTTAGTTTTTTCAAAGTGGTAAGATCTAAGAAAAGGTTTGTTTGCTACTCACCTGACCTGTGCTCTGGTCTTTGAGTGACCACAAGCACTCTTTTCTGCCCTGGAACTGGGAAGAGGGTCCCTGGTCCCCTGAGGCTGCAAATTCTGATATGCTAGTGCTCCTCCTCACCTGGGACTACCACCCAGGACTACAAACTAGTTCTGAGGATGGTCAATGAGGATGATGAAGAGTCCTGCCCTCAGTGCCAGCAAAGACCCCTGAATTCTCCTTCTGAACAGTTGTTCAACTCCATTACCATCACTGTGCTGAGAACTCCAGAAACAGCTACTGCAGTTGCTAATTCTTTCACTTCCAAAGCCTGTTTTCTGGTTTGTTGTGCCCTGGTCCATGCCAGTGCAGCCTGCACTGGACTGTGCTCCATTCTCACCCCAGTATGACAGACTTTTCATATCAAATTTTAAGATATCTTGGGCTGGAAAATTGTTTCACCCCATCCTGTTTTTGGTTCTGCCATTCCAGGATTTATTTCAGGCCATTATTTAAAGGTCTTTGGAGTGGTTTGAGAGAGCTCACATGAGTCCCTGCCTACTCTCCACCTTCTTGGATCTACCCCTGAGTTGTGTTTTTTGTATTGTATTTTTTTAATTTAACCAGGAATTGTGATTTCATTGGTGCAGGATACTTCTATGTGTAAATTCATCTTATTAAAATATATTGGCAATCCAATTATAATTTACAGTCTTAGAAAGAGCTAAGTGGTAAAGTGGGTAGAGGGTTGAAAGTTGGGTGTACTTGAGCTCAGATTTTGCTTCAGACACTTCCTAGCTGTGTGACCCTGGGAAAGACCTTTAAAGTCATAGCCTCAGTTTCTTCATCTGTAAAAATGGGGATAGTAATTTCACCTCTCTCCCAGACTTGTTGTGATACCATACTGACTTCCAAATACATATGTGCCCATATATACACTTATATGAAAGTCATAGCTAGAGAGGTGAAAATTTAACCCATGGAAATGGGTTCTGGGGATATAGGTTCTTGGAAAACAGCATCTAGAGAAAAGAGGGAGAATCAATCAGACAATTAAGAATTTATTTAGTACCTACTATGTGTCAGACACCATGTTAGTTGCTGGGGATACAAATACAAAGAGTGAAACAACCCCAACGTTTAAGAGCATCTGAGGAAGAAACACATGCATATATAGAACACATTTTATGAATGAATACAAGGTAGTTGAATATAATATAGTCAGAAAAGGAAAGGGGGAATTCTCTGAGGCAAAGGTAAAGAGGAACTCATTCCATGCAATGGTAATAACTGGAGAAAAATCATGGAGACAAGAGATGAAGTGTCATGCATGATGAACAGAGAGAGACCTATTTGACTGGATGGTGGGGGACAAAAATTCTGAGGAGAGGCTATGAAGAGCTTTAAAAGCCAGAATAATTTTTTGTTTTATCGTACAAGCCATAGGGACCCACTGGAGTTTTTAGAGGAGTAACATAGTAAGATCGGTGCTTAAGGCAAAAACAAATCATGTTAACAGCTCTATGGAGGATGGTTTTGAGTGAGAAAATACTTGAGGCAGAGAGAAAAATTAATAGATCAGAGTATTTGTCTGTGTGAGAGGTGGTGAGAGTCTGAAGTGAGGTGATGTTACTGTGAGTAGAGAAAAGCTTTCACATGCAAAAAAATGTTGTAGAGGCTAAGAAAACAAGATCTAGCAATTTCTTGGGTGAAGGAAAATGAAGTGTCAAGGTAACTCTGAGGTTACAAACCTAACAAACTAGAAAAATGGTGCCTTCAATAGACATAGGGAAGTTTACAATAGGTATAGCTTTCAGGTATAGTTCTATTCTGGACATTTTGAGCTAGAAATAGCACAGTGTCTGGAACATAGTAAGTACTTAAAAAATGCTTTTTGCTTTCCAGAAATGGCATATCTAGTATGAAATATCCTATATGAAAATGTTAATGTGGGATTGAAGGTCAAGAAAGAAAGTGGGGCAGGAAATATAGATCTGGGATTCATTGGAATGGACATGATTAATAAATCCAGAGGAGCTGATAATATTACCAAGAGAGAGAAAGGAAGACAGGAGGGACTAGCATAATGCCTTAGGGAACAATTATAGTTTAGGGAGTGATGTGGTCACAAGCCAGCAAAGTTTATTAATCAGACCAACCATGCACATAGGAGAGAATAATTTAAACACACAAACACAGCATACACACAGAGGAGTGGGTGATCTCCCTTGTCAAATGCAGCTGAAAAAACAATGAGGACAGAAAAAAAGTTTTTCCTATTTGTCAATTAAGGTGTCATTGACAACTTTGGAGAGTAGATTTAGTTGAGTGATGAAGTCACAAGCTATATTTCAAAAGTGTAAATGAATGAGAGAAGAAAGTAATTGGAGGCAAAAAGCATGATTTTTTTTCTATTTATGCTGAGAATGAGAAGAAAGAGAAAGAATTATAGGATGAGGAAGAGGTCCAGAAGATGACAGGGGCCAGCACAGAGGCCCTGACAAGGCTTTATCAACGTGTCAGCAAGTTGACCCACCAACCACAAGGGCCGTTGTGAGACCTATCACTGCATGGTTGGGAATGGACAGAGCTGGCTACAGAACCCACAAAATGACAGAGAGAAGCTAGCCTCCTGCTGAAGACAGCCCAGCAGAAAGTCAGGAAGGGGTCAGCACAGGACTCTGGAAACTGAGCCCAGCCCCACATGAGCCAGAGGTTTTAGCCTCAGCATGGCCACAACCAGCCACCAGCTGGAGGGACTTCAGATCATTAGAAGCTGTGGCAGTTTGCAGAATTATCAACCCATAGATGCTAAGGACAAAGTGAGAGGACAGTGCAGTTTGGACTTTGGGACCTGGGAATTTGGGAGTGCAGTCGGCTTTTGCCCCCAGTGCAAGAAGAGGCTGAGTCTCTGCAGGTGTGCAGCCACCACCATGTGGCTGCTTCAGAGCTCCTGGTCTGCAGATTGCAGGGGGACCAAGCAACCAGTCCAAGGGGAAATCACTTTTGCTTTAAACTGCTTGGGTCTGGATTGCAATCTAGGGTGGAGGTCCTGGGGTGTGTGACCAGTTTGCCAGAGCATGAGGAGGCTTCAGGGAAGGCACCCAACTAATAGCTCCAGCAGCTGAGAAGACCCCAGTGATTGGGACAAAGCTCCCCCCTCTGGTAGCAGAGTTCTACTGTGACAAAAAGCTCAGAATTCAAGTAATTGAGTAGCAACATGAGCAAATGAGGGAAGCAAGGCAAACACAGCAATCCAACTTTGGACTCCTTTTTGGGGGACAAAAAGGATCAAAGCATGGAAAAGGAGGAAGAGAGCAAAGTCAGAACTCCTGCAAAAGAACCTTCCAAGAAAAGAATAAGCTGCTTACAGGCCACAGAGGAGCTTAAGAAGGATTTTGAAAACCAAATAAGCGAAGTGGAGGAAAAATTGGGAAGAGAAATGAGAATGATGCAAGAAAATTATAAAATGAGAATCAACAACCTGATTGAAGAATATAACACCTTTAAAAAATAGACTAACTCAAAAGGCAAAAGAGGCTCAAAAAGCAATGAGGAGAAGAATGCCTTAAAAAAACAAATTTGCCAGATGGAAAAAGAATCTCAAAAGCTCACTGAAGAGAATCATTCCTTCAGAATTAGATTGTAGCAAATGGAAGTTAGTGACTTTATGAGAAATCAAGATACTATTAAACAGATCCAAACAAAAAATAAAGACAATGTAAAATATTTCATTGAAAAAACCACAGACCTGGAGAATAGATCCAGGAGAGATAATTTAAAAATTGTTGTACTACCTGAAACCCATAATCCAAAAAAGAATTTAGAAGGGGAGGCTAGGTGGCACAGTGAGTAAAGCGCTGGCCCTGCAGTCAAGAGGAACCTAATTGGGTTCTGACCTCAAACACTTAACACCCACACAAAAATACTAGTCGTGTAACCTTGGGCAAGATACTTAACCCCAAATGCCTCCAAAAGGAAAAAAAATAAGAACTCCAAGAAATTCTCAAGGAAAATTGCCCTGATGTTTTAGAACCAGGGGGCAAAATAGAGGTTGGAAGAATCCACTGATCACCTCTTGAAAAGGATTCCAAAAAGAAAACTCCTAGGAATATTACAGCCAGGTTCCAGAGTTCCCAGATTAAGGAGAATATATTACAAGCAGCCAGGAAGAAACAATTTGAATACTGTGGAAACAAATCAGGATAACACAGGATCTGGCAGCTTCTACACTGAGGGATCACAGGGCTTGGAATATGATATTCCAGAGGTCAAAGGAGCTGGGATTAAAACCAAGAATCACCTACCCAGAAAAAATGAGTATCATGTTTCAGGGGAAAATATAGTCATTCAATGGAATAGAGGACTTTCAAGCATTCTTGATGAAAAAAACAGAGTTGAATAGAAAATTTGACAGTCAATTACAAGAAGCAAGAGAAGCATGAAAACGTAAACAGACAAAGAAATCATAAGGAACTTATCAAAGTTGAACCACTTACATTCATACCCATGTATGAATATATAAAAATGATAGTTGTATATATATAATATAAAATATATAAAAACTATAATTTAACTTATGAAGCTTTTCTCAGTATGAGAATAGTTGAAGGGAATAGAAATATGTGTGTGTATATATGTGTGTGTGTGTGTTTGTGTGTATATTTATGTGTTTATGTATACATACATATATATCTATATAAGAGGGTATATGGGCATATGAATGCATACGTGAGTATGTGTATATATTTGTACAGGTATACATAGACAAAGGGTACAGGACTAGTTGAATAAGAAGGGATGATACTTAAACGGTGAAATGAAGAGGTGAGAGAGTAATATAATGAGAGGAGGTGGGGAGAAATAGAATGGGGTAAATTAACTCATATAGAAGAGGAAGGGAAAACTGTTACAATGGAGGGGAAGAACAGAAAGGCAAAAGGGAATGAGTCAACCCTATTCTCAATGAATTTGGCTTAGGGAGGGAATCATATACACACTAAATAGAGTATCTCACCCTATAGGAGAGTAGGGGGAAGGGGGTGAAAGGGGTATGATGGAAGGGAGGGAAGACTGGGGGGGACGGAAGTTGGAAGCACCCAATTTTGAAAAGGGCAGAATCAAAGTTGAAAATAGAACAAGTGAGGGTTGGGATGGAATGGAGGGAAATATAGTCAGTCTTTCATAATATATCCACTATGGAAATGTTTTGCATAGCTACACACGTACAGCCTATGTTGAATTGCTTGACTTCCCAGTAAGGATGGCTGCCAAGGGAGGTAGTGAAGGAATCTGGAATTCAAAGTTTTAAAATCAAATTATTGATATATATTTATAATTATTATTATTATTTTACATGTAACTGGGAATAAGATATACAGGCACTGGGCATAGAGATGCACCATGCCCTACTGGAAAGTCGAAGGGTGGATGGGGGAAGACATAGGAGAGAGAAGATTGGAGGAGGGCATATTCAGTGGGATAGCTGTTTTGGGGTGGTGAGTAGGGGGAAAATGGGGAGGAAATTTGTAACTCAAAATCTTGTGGAAACGAATGATGTAAACTAAAAAAATTAAATTAAATTTTAAAAAAGAATGATAGGATGATAGATTTAAAGGGTTGTAGAGATTTGATTTTGGCTTTTTTGTTGCTGTTTTATTTCTTTTTTAGAAATATGAAGGTAGGCATGTTTGAAGGATATGGAGAAGGAAATAATGGGAAGAGCTTAAAGATTAAAAAGAGAAGAAAAGGCAGTCTCCTAGAAAGGAAGAGAGGAGGATGTATGATTCAAGGACATATTGTAGAGGAGTTGTTTCTAATCATGGCAAAGAGAAGTGTCATCTTATTACTAGAGACTGGAGGAAAGAAGGGAAGGTTAAGGAATGCTGCCAGAGTTTTGATATGAAAAGGAGAGAAGAAGATGGAACTCAAGGCAAATGACTTCAATTTTCTCATCAAAATCTTCATCTGAGAGAATGTAGGAAAGGCCAAGCTGTGGGAGACTTGAGGTGAGAAGAGGATGTTTGGAATATCTTCTGTGGGGAGTAAGATAAGGAATCAATTAAGGAGGGGGAAAAGTATTTGCTTGCTGAGAACAAGAGAGAATGTGTGATAGAGTGAGTTGTTCTAGGAGAAGTTGAGAAGGAAATAAATGATCAACAAGTCAAGAAGCCTGGGCACTGCACTCAATGCTGGGGATGTAAAAATGGAAAATGAAGCAGCAAAATAGCATTTACATTCTAGGACCTTATATTCTGGGGGAATGAGAGGTAGACAGTATCTATACATATAAGTGTACATGAAACTTATACTACGTAAATGCAGATTGATTTCAAGGTGGAAGGCAGTACCATAGAGGAGTGGGGAGAATCAAGAAAGGCATCACATAGGAGATAGACTTGAGATGAACTTTGAAGGAAACTAGGGAATCAGATTAAGGGCACAAGTGAAAGACTTAGCCTTGACAAGGAAGAGGGTCATTGATCCTCTGAGAACAGAGAAATTTGTGAAAACAAAGAGAGGTTTTTAGGTGTGGCTGGGCAGGTGGTCGGAGGGAGAACTCAGTGGCTTTTGCTATTAGCCTCACAATAAGGTTTCCATGAACCTTGAATCTTAAATAGTGAAGGGACTTCCCTTTGTGGTATGTCAGTTCTTTGCAGATCAAGGAGTTTCTCTAACTTTAAGAAGTATCTTCACAAAAAAGTTTATTTGCCTCTAAGTATGCTACATTAGCAATAGGTCATCCTGATGAGAAAGTTATTTTTACACTGAACAACAATAACAAAAAAATTACATATTATAGATATATCATAGATCTATATTATATATATATACACATATGTCTCTGTATGTGTATAAAGATATAATATATATATATGTAAAGATATAGAGATATATACCATGGTTCTATTTTTTAAAAATACTTTAAGGACCAGTTTATGCAAGTGAATAGATCATTTCAACTTACTGTTTTGGTGCTTCATCAACTGAATCTGCCCAATGAATTCCAGGACATTGGAGTAAAAGTACAGAATTCAGGTATTTGGCAAGATATCACCAAAACAAGCAGATGATTGGCTGAATCATTCTCTTTTTACCCAGAATTACAGAGTTTTTTAAAGTAGGCAAAATTTCCTAATGATTTCTTGAATATTTCACCATTTGTTGGAGGCTCTATCATATACATATATGACACACATGTGTGTGCGTATGTGTATTATACGTGTGTGCATATGTATCTGCATATTTATGTGTGCATTGTGTGTATACAATTTGTACACTTATGCATACATATACATATATACTAGAAAGAGGGAGAGAGAATTAGGGAAGCGTTCCAGTCACTTGCACAAGAGACAAAACCAAGCAGTACAGAGCATGAAAAGTGAGTCACAGAATTCTGATGGGCACAGCTGCAGGCAGACTTGGCACCATTCATGAACTGAAGAAAATATGGTTTTCTTTTTTAAAAAGTGGAATTCTAATGGGTTTTATGTCCTATGAACATATTTGAGAAATGTCTTCAGGCAGCTAAATCCTGCCCACAAGAAAATACTGCTATTTTGCAGGCAAGGCATAGCAATTGCTTCATTGAAGATCTATTAGAATGAAAGAGAGGAAAAGACTAATTATGTATTTTAACTGTATTTTGTTACTTTGATATCACAATTCATCATGATCAGTTAATATTTACTGAGTATGCCACTTGGGTTGGGTACTATACTATACTAGTACTATTCCAAAAGGATTCAAATTGTGATTTTTTTTTAATTTTGAAAGCTATTTTTGTTAAAGAAATCATCAGGCTATTTTACAATGAACAGCTGCTGCTGATACTGATGACATCTTATGAAAAGATAATGATTCAATAATGATTGCTAAAGACCTGTTTAAAGGCTCTTTTGTCACATGAATACATTCCACTATGCTCTAAAGCCATTAAGTTTGAAGCCATTAAGGCAGTTTTATGCTTCTAATCTCATTCTTTTGGTCATATAAGCATCTTTTGTATAACTTATAATAACAATTAAACTTACATTCTAATTCTAAGCTTCATAATAATCTAATATATAAAGTATTTCAACCATATCCCTCAATCACTGAATCACTGACCCATAAGGAAGCTTTGAAATTTTTAAAAATGTTCATGTGTATTCAGTGTTACCAGATTTTTGTGTAGAGCCAAAATGTCAGACTCATTGTGTCCACTTTGCTGCTTAAATTTTTGTTGCTAATGTGCCCAGCTCTTTGTCAGTTTTAGATTAGAAGCTCATGAAAAGTGTATTGTTTTTTCTTACACCAAAGGGTCAAACAGAATGTATTCATGTGATAATTAAATTTAGAGTTAGAAGGTCAATCAGTTTCCCTCTCTTTTGGGGGGAAAATGAAGCACAAAAGGGATTAGTGATTTACCCAATGTCACTTAAGTCGGTAAGTAGCAAAACTGGGACTTGGACTCTGGAAGTTAGATTACAAATCCATCAGTCTTTCTAGTGTAATTTTCCATACATAGAGTATAACAAGTTTGCATGGGCATTCATATAAAACTACTTACACCTTTCTAGAGATAGAGAATTCATCTTTTTAAGATCAATATCTATCCCACACCCATAACACTTCTATTTTCATAAAAATACACTTGATAATGCTTTCTATCAACTTTTCTATGCTAATACTAAAACTAACAAATAAACCAATGAATCATTTTTTTTTTGCTTTTTGGAGGGCAATTGTGGTTAAGTGACTTGCCCAAGGTCACACAGCTAGTTTTTGTGTTAAGTGTCTGAGGCTGAATTTGAACTCAAGTCATCCTGACTCCAGCACTGGTGCTCTATTCACTATGCTACCTAGCCACCCCTAAACCAATGAATCAAAAGTACCCAGGATATAAGCCTAGTCACTCTTCACAATTAGTTGTTATAACATCTAGGGATATATGAGGTAAAGTGACCTTTTTCTTACTCTCAAAGATATACCTTGTTCACTAATACCAAGTGGTATGTAACAGTTTCTATCCCCAGATCAACAGTTAAAAATCTCTTGTGTCACTTACAGGGACCAGTTTGTCTGTAGTGTGCCCTAGAATGCCAGCCCAGGCTGTCCTGTCTGATGTGTACTTAGTCTCTTCCCTCCCACTTAGTCCAAATCCTAGGTTTCTGACTTTGACTGGTTTACTAAGAATCCATTGCCTGACTGTTCCTTCCTGATTTGTCTAATATTTTGAAAGATAAATCTGGCCTGATGAGTCAAAATCTGTTTCCTTCTACTCTTCCCTGATATGTTCACTACCCTATTCACTATAGCAGCTATAGCAAACATTCTCATCTCTCCTGAAACCTTCCACAGTATCCCTCCTCCCACCCTTTGCTAAGGACCTCACCTTATACTATACTGAAAAGAAAAATAGAGGCCATTTGCTAAGAATTCCCTCTCCCCCTCTTCTTTTTACTTCAGTCAGTACTCTTATCCCCACTATCTTCTCCTTTACTCTGATCCCAGGTAAAATGTTTCTTCTCCTTATCAAGGTCAACCCTAATCCCATCCCTTTCTATTTTTTCTAGCAGATTCCCTCTGTTATAATGTCAACTCCATTTCCAATCTTTTATTTCTCTCTACCTCCTGATTCCTTTCTGGCTGACTACAGACACATCTATTTCTCTCACATTAAACAAAAACCCAAACAAGTCTCATTTGATTTGGTCTTTTCCTTTACTTATCATTCTATATTTCTCTTCCCCTTCTTGAAAAAGCCATTTATACATTTCCTCTTCTCTCATTGTATTAACCTTATGCAACCTTTTGACTTCATTCTATGTAAAATACCTTCTTTTCCTAAGTTATTAATGCCAAATCTAATGTTTTTTTTTTTTTCTCAATTCTTTTCCTTCTTGATCTTTCAAGTTTCTGACAATTTTGATCACCTCCTCTTGGATACTCTCTCATCTCTAGGTTCTCAAGACTCTGCTCTTTCTTGGTTCTCCTCCTTAACAGCTCCTTCTCAATCTCCTCAGATAGTTCTTCATCTATATAACTCCCTCCTACTGTGGGTATCCTCCAAGTTGTCTGTTCTAGGTCCATTTTCTTTTCCCTCTATTGCACTCAGCAACCTATCACAACTTGATGATCTCTTCAGTTCCCATGGATTTAATTATTATCTCTATTCAGATGATTCTTAAATCTATATACCAGCCTTAATCACTCTGTTAATTACCAGTCCTACATCACCACTTTCTTTTGTACATTTTAAAAGCAGCATGTCCAAAACAGAACTCATTATTTTGTTCCTGAACCTTCCCCTCTTCCAAACTTCCCTATGTGCCCTACTTCCAAAACTGGTGACTACTGTTGAGGCAATGAAATATCCCAGTAACCAAAGTTCTCAACATAATCACCATCACTATCCTACTTTTACTCATTCCACATAGCCAAAGAATTGCCAAATAGTGTCCTTTCTTCCTTCATAAATCTATGCATCCTCTTCTCTCTTTTTATAGTCACCATCCTAGTTCAGTCTTTTGTAATCTCTCACCTGAATTCTTGCAAAAGCCTTGTGATCAGTTTTCCTGCTTCATCTCTCCCCACTCCACTCCATTCTTCATTTAGCTGGTGATGTATCTCCTTAAAGCACAGGCCTCACCATGTCGCCTACACTCCCACACCCTACCACTGCCCCCTTTTCAATAACCTCTTGTTGCTCCCTGTTCCTCCAGGATCAAATATAAAATGTACTCTTTAAATTTGAAAGATCTTTACAACTTGGCCCTTTCCTACATTCCAATTTTCTTGCCCCCCCCCCCAATAGTGGCATTTTATCCAGCAACAGCAGACTTTGGTTGTCTCTCTCACTCCATCTTAGTCATTCTGACTCAGTGAGTTTTCACTGGCCATCTACCATACCTGGAATATTTTCCCTTCTCCCCTCTGCTACTTAGCCTTCTTAGTTAACTTCAAGTCCCAACGAAAATACCCCTTTCTTCAGGAGATCTTTCCCCATCTTACCTTCCATGCCAACCCTTCCCCCAATGCCTTCCCTCCAAGATTACCTCCCATTTATGCTAATTATATTTTGTATGTATGTGGTTATTTATAGGTTGTCTCCCATATTAGAATAAAAGCTCCTTGATGGCAGAGGCTTATTTTTGTCCTTCTTTTTATTCCCAATACTTAGCACAATGTGTGACCTGTAGAAAACTATGGTTGCCTGTTGACTGACTGGCTCCTTGTGAACTGAATAGGTCTCACATGCCCCTTCCTTTACTAGCTGATCTTTTTTTTTTAAGCAATTGGGGTTAAGTAACTTGCTCAAGGTTACACGGCCAGGTGTTTATGGGTGGGTGCTAAGTATCTGAGCCCGGATTTGATCCCAGGTCTCCCGACTCTGGGGCCAGCGCTCTTACTCACTGCACCACCTGGCCACCCCTACTAGCTGATCTTCCTAGATAATGATGTGCTAACTGCAAAACTTACCTGCCTTGTTCTTTTTTAAAGTTTTGACCCTATCTGGATTGCCGTGTTTCACAGTCACCCAAAAGGCTTCATCTCTTTGATAAGCATCAGCCTGTTAGTCTGAATTAGAATTCACTTCAGAAAGTCATCAAAGTAGATTAAAGAATGTTCATATCTCTTTTTACTGCAGCACAACATATAATTGGAATGGGCTAGAACCCAATAGAACTGGGTTCTTTTCACGTAATGGTCCCCTTTGACGGTCTGATAAAGCCTATGGAACCCTTTTAAGAATACTGTTTTTAAATAGATAGGATTACAAAGAAACCGATTATATTGAAATAAATATGCAGTTTTTCCACTCAAGTTTAGAGATTTCTTAAAATTGATCTACAGCACCACCATCCCTTTCCCTGTTAAGGATCTTAGCACCAGATTAAGAACCTCTCTACTATATTGACTTACTGTGTCAGGACAGGTTGAAACCTCATCACCTGATAAAATGTCTGGAACATAGTTGTCATTTATTTAATGTTTTTGAAATTCAATTGAGTGCAAGAAGATTCTAGCTATAAGTAATAAAAAATAAAAACTAAGCAAAAAAGGATGAAATTTCTGGTGAACCTGACAAAATGTAGAAGTGCACTCAGGAAAAGTGTTAGCATCAGAAGTATATAGAAGTAACTAAACTGTGAAAGTCTTTGCAGGCTAACAAAAATAAGATGCTGTGGGGCAGACACAGATTAATAAATAAACAGATAGATAGATAGATAGATAGATAGATAGATAGATAGATAGATAGATAGATAGATGGATGGATGGAAAGATAGATGATAGATCTAAAAAAAAAACAGCCAAGCAAGTTATCATTAAGCATCAGAGAGAGTAGATATCATGGTAGATGAATGAGTATACAGCAGTATTCGAGATGTCTGAGAGTCCCTGGGAAGATTATCAAGAGTGAGAAAGGTTCCAGTCCCAAGCATAATATCACTTCCTTTTTTAATGGACATCCTCACTCTGGTCAATTACCAAAAATTTTACTGTATATTTTTGCTGTATATTTAGAGAATGTTATTAGCCTTGATGTGCCTAACTTATTTTGCTTACCAGAGCACTTTTCCTTCTACCCATTTGTCTTTTTTAAAAAAACAAACCTGTAATTTCATACAGGTACAAATTAAGCATTAAGGAGCTTCTTTTACCAATAAGATCTATATCTTTTCTGCAACTTAGAATCTTAAAATAGGATTCTTAATCTGGAATATATATGCATATATGTATGTAATACACATATATATGCATATATACATATGAGTGTATATGATACATGCATATATTTATATAGGTATATGTATGTTTATACATGTATCTGTGTGTATATATGCATTTATGTTTGTGTATATTCTAAATATTCACATATTCTTAAATAATATATACATATATTTCAATATAATTTGACCCTTTGTAATTCTAGGTTATTTTATCTCATATATTTAAAATCACTATTCTAAGAAGGGGTCTGTGGGTCTATAAATTTCACTAGATTGTCAAAGTAGCCTATGATCTATGGAAAGATTAGGCATTCTGTTTAGAGTTTTGCCTGGGGCACTAAAATGTTTAAGGACTTGCCCAGTGTCACAGAGCATTTCAAAGGTAGGACTTTGTAATGGTAATATAATTTTGATTTTGAAGATCCCTTTGTGTTTGCAAAAGTAGCAGGTACTTAACACTTAGGAACTGATCAAGCCTCTGATGGGGGAAACAGAAGGTATGAACTCTTGTCTCCTGTTAACTAATGTAACAGGAAGGGTTTGGTAATAGGAAGGGGTTGGTCAAAGAAAGTAGGTAATACTATGTACATAAGAAAAGCCCAGAGAGGCACAGTCAGGATTTCCTTGAGACCTAGATCTGGTGGCAGAGCAGATACAGAAGAATGAAGAACTGAGTCCTGAGAACTTATGGTGGTGGAGCTTCTTCTGAACAGGAGCCCAGGAGCCCAGAACCCAGAGCCAGAAGGCCAGGAGCCCCGGAGCCCAGGAGCCAGGAGCCCAGATGATTGAAACATGACCAGGATTCTAAGACTTTGTTTGTGGCTTGGTTGAGCCTTGAATTCCTTGGAGCAGAAATGGTGAAGGAGCTGACATGGACCAAACCCTGTGAACGCCAGTGTGGAGCAGGACCTCCCCAGAGAGCTGGTCAAGGAACTGGAGCTGTCTACTTTTGAACCCAGGTAGAATTGGGGACCATGGAAGGGGATCCAGGGAATCTGAGAACAGGCCCCAAGTCAAGATGGAGAAAAGACCTCTCCTTGGGTACTGAGTAATTATGGAATTATAATTTACTAGTGACCTAAAGGGTGGAGGGTTTTGTGTATGATACTTAGTAAGACTTTGCTGAATAAGTGACTGATTTGTGCTTTGAGTACTTTGACTATTGTTACTGATTAGTGACTAATTGAGTTAATCAAGACTTTGCCCCAAGAGTGGAAGACTTTGACTGTGTACTTTGATACTACTGATAAGTGACTGATTGAATTAACTTAAGAGTGACTATTTTACTTTGAGACTATGCTATGAATATTATATTGGGATTTTCTGTGAAACATTGAAATACAGTGAATGCTGTATTTTAAATTATGCTGCACCTTGATTTTCCATGGATGTTTTGCTTTTGTTATGGAATAAATAGAGTGATCACTATAATGAGTAATCAGAACCTTAAAAAAGCTGTTCACAGTTCTTCTGGAAAGCTTCTGTGCATGGAATTACAGACTTGTGTTCAGGTCTTCTGTACCTGAGACCAACTCTCTCAACAATGCTCCTCAGTGTCCTAACTTGAGACTTTGGAATAAAGACTTCTTTATCATTAATGGAAACTCTCTATTAATCATTCTTTCAATAAGTATCTTTTAAGTAACTAATATGTACCAAGCACTGTGATAGGTACTGTATATACAAAGGAAAAACAAAAAGGTCCCTTTCCTCAGGAAGTTTGCATTCTACTAGGAGAAAATGACTTGCATACAGAAAACCAAATTTTGAAAAATACTTAACAACAACAAAGTAATTTGCAGGAGACAATGCACTAATAACTTGGGGGATCAAAATAGATTCCCTGAACATTGAGGAACTTGAACTTTGAAGGAACTTTAGGATTTTACCTGACATATTTCATTCTATGTTTAAAGTTTTTTTTTATATTTTATAATTGAAATTAAAACTCTGAAACAATAATAATTGGAAAAGACCACTCCTTTAGGAATCATAACAGAACTCACATGGAACAAGTAGACCCATTAATCTGAGCTGGGAAAAGCATGAACTCATTGAACTCAAGACTAGCCCACCATTTCAGATCTATAGATGAGTTAAAAGGTAAAGTCTTCCATTACACAATCAGGAACTTAATGGGAGATCTAAGAGAAGAAATGAGACAGAGAAAGATGGGAAGTTAGTTTCTAGGTTTTTGTTAAACAATCTCACTAAAACTTCATAAGCCAAATGAAACTTAGATAAACTTTTGACTTTGTCAACAGTATATGCTAAGCTGTTCCCAATAACCTATAAATGCACAGATTTCTTCTCCCAAAGTGACATGTATATGGAAAAAAAGTTTGCCAGGGTCTTATGAGCTTGGATGACAGCATACCTGAAATAATAAGAGAAGGTTCAGAGGATATTTGTTGCTAAAGGCAAACATAGCTATTGATAACATTGTGGCACAGCCCTACCACTGAGTAACCTTTTGGAATTTTGTCACATCCATGACCTCCTCTAGATATACATGTTTAAGACTCTCATCTCAGACAGAATTGCTAGAACTGCATCACTGTGATACCAGGAGACCTTGCCTCGCTTTCGTTGGTTACTTATATTATCATACAATCCTATTTAAATAGTTTTAAAGAGTTTTATTGCTAGTAGCTCTTTTTTTAGTGGCTTAATGTAAAATTAAGGATGGGGGAAGAGTCAAGGTGTATGTTATCATTTTTTCTTACATAATTTGTTTTATTTCAACCAAATTTTTTCTTCTTTACTAAATGGCTGAACCATGATGAGTGGTAAAGATAGATGTTCTCGATTAAGATTCAAAGATGTGTGAGGGTAATAGAAAACACATTGGCTTAGTGTCAGAAGATGTGGATTTGAATCCTACTTCTTAGAACTTGTATAACTTTGGATAAGCCACTTGACCTCTCTCTCCCTAGTTTCCTTATCTGTAAGGTAGATAGTTTTACTATTGGGTCATCCAACTCTAAATTCTATCGCCAAGATTCTTCCTTTGATTATTTTGCTTCTGGTTGATAAATGTCTTTCAAAATTGAACATATATTCCAAAACATAAGCAATAAGGAATTGAACAGAGCATCAAATATTGCTTTCCCTGAACTACTGAATTTATTTAAACTTAGAAAATGCTCTGTAATCTGCATGAATTCTCTTAGCCTTGTTGTTAAGCAACATTTCTGGTTTGTGTATCTTAATATTTTTCACTTTATTTCTTTTTAAAACACAAGGGGTTAAAGTCAAAATGGCACATGTCTGCAAATGGCCAAGAATAAAAGTATATGAGATGAACTGTATCCCCTACTCTTGATGCAAAAGGTGACATTTTATGGTAGGGATTCCCTCAGCAATCATTTAAAAATGAAATTTATAAAGTACCAATCTATCTTAAAATAGATTATTTTTTTCTAGACTTCTGAACTTGCTTTAAAGATCCAATATAACTCCAGAATCCCCATTGACATTTAGTAAAATCATAGGGATGGAAAAAACACACATATATACACAGAGACACCCTGATTCCCCAAAAGATTGTAGAAGAAGCTGCAAAGTTCAATCCATGCCACTCTTTAAAAATTTAGAACAAGTTTGCTTCTAAGGCTCAGTGCATTTTGGAATAACTTTGTGTTAGCTACAAATAACAATCTTTTCAAACCCTAGCAACCAGGCCCTGCTTTAGAAGAGTCTTTGAAGAGGTCCTTTCACTGGTTCTGCCCCGCCTCCTTCAACACCCAAGTTAGGTCTCTGCTATCCCAATTTAAAACAAAAACAAAACTAAACAAAAAACAAACTTCTAAAAAAATTATTTAGTTCATTGCCTCAAATTTTTTGTAGTGTATGAAACTCAAATGTACATTTTCTCACCTGCTTAACATGCAAGCTTTGGAACATAATCCCTCAGGAAACAACAGGTTTATTGATTACGAAGTCTCCAGCAGGGCTTTCTTGCCAGTGTGTGTCTTTTCTGCAAAGAAGAGGAGGGGGAAATAGTGATTTGGAAATGAGCCACCTTTATTTTAAGTTCCTCAGTCAACATGTTACCACAGCAACCAAGGTTCTTGCTCTCCTTGCAAAAGACAGATTTCTGTGCCTCAATCATGATTCAGAAACTGAAAGAAGGAAAAGGGACAGGAGCAATGAAAATTCGTCATTTCATTATTTGAAATGTGAATTGCTCTAAGTTGGCACTAAGCCACAGGTCTTACCCACAGTGTCCTTCAACATTTATTCAAACCCTTTAGGGCTGCAATACTTCATTTCCATTAATTAAATAATTACACCAAACTCCATCTCAAGATAACATTCAGTTGAATTCATGCATTCCCCAAACAGTAATTCAATCTAGCAGAAACTCATATTATTATGCAATGAAGTGAGAATGATAGTGTTTATTTCATTACTCAGGAGTGGGGAAGTCCGGAAGTGAGGAAAAAGTGATGAGGAGCTTAAGAAGGACTACACAGAGAGGGATAAGAATTTACTTATAAAACAGATCAATTACCTTGATAAATGCACATAATAAGAAATCTAGAATTTTATATTAGAAATTCTGTTGTTGTTTGTTTTTTGTTTTTTTTTCCTTTAGACTCTTGGAGGAGACTATATGGTTTCATAATCTCCATTATGTTTCCCTGAGCTTAACCACCTTTAGAAATTTTTTTAAATGTGTGAATTTACAAAAGATATAAAGAGAAAACAGTGCCACTAAAGGGGGAAAAACTATGTAACATTAGACACATTTCTCTTATGCTTTTAAGTGCAATTAAATTCATGTCATTCCAAACCATTTAATTCATAATTCAGTCCAGTTCAATCAGTTAGTCAATAGAATACAGTCAATTCAACAAGGATTTGCAAACTGCTATCTACAAACCATTATACTTGGTGGGGAGGGGGGTGGAGATGCTTTCAAAGACAAGTTAGAAATTTGCTTCATTGAGCTTCCAGTCTAGCAGAAGAAATAAAAGGAACCCAAATCATAGTAATATGAAGTATAATCATGTAGTAGATGCTATCCAATACCAGAGGGTGCTATGAGAATTAGCCAACCTGCCTGCTACTTTGGGCCAGGATTCTAGGGTAATTAATGGTCAATAATCCCTTAGGTCAGCCCTGTATTGGCTTCACTAGGCTCTGTACTTCATCTAGGGTTGTGTTTGTGTTGGAACAAATCAAATCACTCAGCTCATTTGTCCTTACTTACTTAGACTCTCCTATTTACTCTTTTAGCCATGCCTCTTATTTTTATCTCTACCATGCTTGTTACTTCATAAAAAGTCTTAATCAAAGTGGTAACATAGGTACAAGGAGATTATATCAAAGAAATTATTGCATACCTCATGACCTGCAACTTCCCATGCTTCCATACATATTTGGGTGGAACTCTGAATTGTCGAATTATTTTAAGGGAAAAAAGTCACTATTTTATTTTTACCCTTTTATCTGGAGATTTCATTGCTAACCATAAACTGCAAGGTCAATGGCAGAAAGAAATTTCCTGTATACAAAATAATCATGCCAACACTTTGTATGGTAGCCAAAAAAATGCAAAGCAAAACAAAACAAAACAAAACCTGGGTGCTCATTTATTGGGAAGTAGTTCAATAAAGCATGTTTCATGAATAGAATGTATTATTGAGTCGTTGAAATGATGAGAATGAAAAATTCAGTAAAAGTTGGGAGGACCTGTGCAAACTGATGCAAAACAAAGTTAGCAGAACTTGGAAAATGACATACAGTTAAGATTAGTTATTACATTGATGATAATGAAAAGATGAGAAGAGATCAATGTAATAACTAATCTTAACTGTAGAAGACTGACATTTAAACATCCTTTCCTCCTCCGAGGTGGAAGGTAGATTACTAGAGATAGAGAATGAGGCATGTGACTGACAATGTCAGTCTAAACTATTTTCATTTAATCCCCACTCCAATCCCCAAGTAGGGAAGAAAAAATCCACCTCTTTTTAGATTAGTCCCCAAGTCCACACACTGCCTGCTGCCATTGCAGCATGTGACGAAGTTGTGGTCATTGAAGGGAATCAGCATTTCCTTTTTTCATTCCGGATCTCAAGACAAAGAATGGAAAGCGTTAGTCATTTATACACAACAATCAATGGATGCTAGAGTTCTTGTTCATCCCTCTAAAGCAAAAGTTCTTGGACTTTTAGGAACCAAAGACCCCTTTGAGATTCTAGTGAAGTCCATGAACCCCTTCGCAGAATAATATTTTTCAATGCATAAAATAAAAGACATAAGATTATGAAGAAAATCAGTTATGTTGAAATAAAGCTATCAAAATCTATTTTTAAAAAAACACAAATTTATA
Source organism: Petaurus breviceps papuanus (assembly GCF_028583685.1). Classification (NCBI taxonomy): domain Eukaryota; kingdom Metazoa; phylum Chordata; class Mammalia; order Diprotodontia; family Petauridae; genus Petaurus; species Petaurus breviceps. The sequence continues at coordinate 4,052,191 of NW_027187263.1, read as the reverse complement.
AATTCTCATATCATGAGTTCAACAAGATGGAGGACTAGATATTTTCTCTGACCTCATAGCTATTCAAATGCTTTCTACAAAAATTCAATTATGCACCAAAGATAAAGTAACTTAAACTAGCTACATGACTTAGGACACCTAGAATGAAAAATGTCAATGAACTGATGCCTATCCTGAGCTCTTGCAGCATCACCTTTCCCACCACTATCAGCAATAAGGATATGTGAGCAGGTCCAAAGACTCCACCACAAGACTGCAATAAAACCCACCCTGACGGACTGGTCACCTCTTGCTCTTTCCAGTGCCACGAGAATCTATGCCCCAGGCTACAAAAGTTGATGAGGACAGCAATAGCAACAGATTGATTGCAGAAAGACCCTAAGAGACATCTTTCTAAATGTACACAAGGAGACAGAGGTGAAGGCAAAAATCAGTCTGGGTTAACAGTGGACAGGTGAGCCTGAAAAATTATGAACAGAACTTAGTGACACTGCCTAGAGGTGAATCCTTTTCTGGGGTGGGGGAGGGCAAGGGGGGGAGGAGAGGGAAGGAGGAAGTGAAAAGTGTTTGGAAACATATTACAAAATGGGAAGGGGGCTAAAAAGAAGAGGGAAACGGGGATACAGGAAAATTCGTGATGTTCCCAGGTCAAATAGAGGGTTAACAATAAGGGGAAAACACTCTTTGGTCTCTCAGTAAGAGAAGAATTTGCAGAGGATGGGATAAGGAGGAGCTTGTAAGGACTGAGAAGGTAAGGACAAGAGGAAAGTGTTGGTGAGAGGAGTTTCTATTGATGAATACTCCTATGGATGAAGAGGCATTCTGTGAAAGAAGATGGGGACCTTATGCTGAGTGTTTTCGGGTGCTTGAAAAGTCACTTTTTCTACGGGCAGAATTTGAGGCAATTGGCACCAAGGGAGTGGGAGGACATGGCCCAAGACAGGAGATTTTGAGGTAAATGAAGAAAGACAGAACTGGGGAAGGTTATAGATCAGTGGTGAGCTGCATAATCAAGGACGTGGGAGAAGGGATATTGCTGTGGAATAATGTCTTCTCTGTCACCTTCAGAAATTTGCATATTCTGGAAGTGAGGAACAAAGGAACAGGAGTATTTGAGGGTCAAGTTCTGTAAAGCAGTGGCAGAAAATGCCTTTGGGGTGATAACAGGAAGAATGCCAACATTTCTGAGGAAGTTTCCTCACTGGGTACAAAGTCAGGGCAGGAGTGGGAGGAAGTTATTCTGATACCCACTATTTCTCCACCCTTCATCTTGAAAAATCCTATACCCAGAGAAATATTGTGCTTCACAGATTCACCCCTGGGAAAACCTCGAGGATTTAGCCCCAAGGTCTTATGGAAATGTTTTATGGAGGGAATAATAATCAAATCTCCTAACAGATCTATTACAATTAGGTATTAAAACATCTCAATAAGGAAGGAAGCTCAGAGATTATATCAATTTTTTTTTGCCTCCTGGAGGGCAATTAGGGTTAAGTAACTAGAGATTATATCTATTAAAACAAACAAACAAACAAACATACCTGACCAAGATCTCCATCTATAGTATCTCAAATAAATTGTTGTCTAGTCTCTAAAAACTTTCAAGAATTGGAAAATTCATTCCCTATTAAGGCAACCTATTCTACATTTGTACAACTCTAACTTACAGGAAACATTTCCTTATATCAAGTCAGAACTTGCCCTTCTACAACTTCCACCCGTAGTCGTGCTGTTTGGGGAGAAATGGAATAAGTCAAGCTAGCCTCATTGATTTTTCCTAACAGTAACTCTTCAGATATGCATGGAGAAAACAATATATTACCTTCAACTCTTTTCTCCAGGCAAAATATTCCAAACTTTTAAGATCAATCCTCATGCTGGGGTGGCCAGGTAGCACAGCGAGTAAGAGCACCAGCCCCAGAGTCGGGATGACCTGGGATCAAATCCGGGCTCAGATACTTAGCACCACACCCAGAAATAACTGGCCGTATAACCTTGAGCAAGTTACTTAATGACAATTGCTTAAAAAAAAAAGATCAATCCTCATGGTTTCAAGTCTCCTACTTTGTATTACAGATCATCAATTTATTTCCTAAAATGTGGTAGCAGAATTGCATACAATATTCTAAGTGTGACCTAACCAAGACAAAACAAAGTTTAATATAATCATTGCTCCCCTTGTTCTAAGATGCTGTTACTACTTACATAGCCTAAGATCATGTTAGGTTTTTTGTTTGTTTATTTGTTTTGTGCTGTCATGTCATAGTTTTGGTTCACACTAAACATTTATCTATCTATGTCTTCCCCATCCTACTTATCCTCTATTTGTACAGTTAATTTTTGGAACACAAGAGAAGGACTGCACACTAGTCCCTATGAAGCTTAATCAGATTAAGTTCAGCACATATTTCTAGCATGTCAAGATTTTTTTTTATCAAATTCTGTCACACAATGAGCTAACTAACCCTCCTAGCATCATTTCGTCCACAAATATGATAAGTAACATATCTTTTTTTTTCATTCCAGACATCGGAAAGATGTTAAAGAGAACGTCTAAACCCCATTCCATACTCCCTAGTACCTAAGTTCTCATTACCATTCCCCTAAATTGTCCAAATCCAAAATTTGAACCTAACTGTCCCAAGCCATTCCACTTTGCCCTCTAGAATAATTCATATTCCAGAGAAACAAACTTTCCTTTATCTTAAATCTTTTCTTCTCCCATTCCTACCATTTACTTGCTTTTACTGAAACCTGGCTTCCCTCTGATGACACAGCTGTCTTGGCTATTCTTTCCAGTACTGGCTGTACCTTGCACTCATTTTTCTTGGTTCACTTGCTGAGGCGGGGGAGTTGAAGCCACTTGTAATTTCTCCCCCCTTCCTCCTCCACTCAAAAGCATCTCTTCTTTGAAGTTCATGCTATTCATATGTATCAACCAACCAAAATTCTGGTAGTTGTTGTATACCCAGCTCAATCCCATTTCTTCCTCAATGAAATTGATACCTAGCTGACATTTTTTTTTCTCTTCCCCAACTCCTGCCCTCATACTAGGCACCTTAAGCAATCATATTGATTTTCACTCAAATGCCCTAACCAGTCAGCTCCTCAACCTACTCCATTCTCATGTGCTACTCTTACAAATCAACAACACACAAAGATAGTCATACCCTTAATCTTGCCACTACCCATAAATGTACTACTCTTTATGATCAAGAATTCTAAAATCTCCTTATCCAAGAAGAGGCTCAAATTTATAAGATAAATCTATATCGATCGATAGATAGATAGATAGATAGATAGATAGATAGATAGATAGATAGATAGACAGACAGATAGATAATAGATATATCCCCAAAGGAATCAAAGAAATAAGGAAATAATCCACAGGTAGAGAAAATTTTAAACAGCTATTTCTGTAGTAGCAAAAAAGTGATCAAGAAAATCTGTAGATAAATACAATAGAACATTATTCCACCACAAGAAATGATGGAAGTTTCTTCTGTAAGAGGAAACTGTGAAAAACTATATGAGCTGGTATAGAATGAAGGAGACAGAACCAGGGTAACAATTTACACAAGTTGAAAAAGGAGAATAATTTATATAAGTTTCTTAATTGAAAATGCCATACCTTGACATACCACAATTTGCACCATTGTCATTGATAACCTAGTACCAGGTGACATCCAGATGAGACATCTATGTCAAACTATAGTAAGTTAATATGGCACATGATCAGTTCTATCTTGTAATTAGTTATCACAGGACTTGGAGCTTGAAGAGAACACTATAAAATAGGTTGGGGGTTTTTTTAATTGAATTGATTTTTTTTTATTTTCAAATGCTTTATTAACTTCTGATTAACATCATTCATTCAGATTTTGAGTTACAAATTTTCTCCCCATTTTTCCCCTACCCACCTCCCCAAAATAGCAGTCCCACAGGATATCCCCTCCTCCAATCTGCTCTGTCTGATATTTTCTCCCATACCCCTTTCAACTTTTCCAATGGGTCTATATGCCCCAGTGCCTGAATATCTTATTTCCCAATTACATGTACAATAGTATTACTCACACTCACACACACACACACATATATATTTGAGTATTTGATTTTAAAACTTTGAATTCCATATTTATTCCCTTCCTCCCTTGTCACCTTACTGTGAAGATAAACAGTTCAGTATATGTTGTACATGTGTGGCTAATGCAAAACAATAACATGGTAGATATATTGTAAAAGACTGACTATATTTCCCTCCCTCCTATCCCACCTCCCACTTGTTCTATTCTCTACTTTAATCCCATCCTTTTTCAAAAGTGGGTGCTCCCAACTTCCTTCCCCCCCAGCCTGCCCTCCCTTACTTCATCCCCCCTCTCATCCCCTTCCCCCCCAATCTCCTGGAGGGTGAGATACCCTATTAAGTGTGTATTTCATTCCCTCCTCAAGCCAAATTCAGTGAGAATAAGGTTGACCCATTCCCTTTTGCCTTCTATTCTTCCCCTCCATTGTAACCATTTTCCCTTGCCTCTTCTATATGAGATAGTTTACCCCATTCTGTCTCTCCCCATCTCCTCTCATTATATTCCTCTCTCACCTCTTAATTTCACCTTTTAAGTAATATCCCTTCCTGATAAATTGGTCCTGTGCCCGCTATCTATGAAGACCTGTAAACATATGTACACACATTCACATATGTATTCATATGCCCATATACCATCATATATAGATAGATAGATAGATATAGATATAGATATTTCTATTCCCTTCAACTACTTAGAAAAGTTTCATAAGTTACAATTATTGTTTTTCCATGTAGGAATGTTAATAGTTCAACTTTGATAAGTTCCTTATGATTTCTTTTCCCTGTTTACCTTCTCATGCTTCTCTTGCTTCGTGTATCTGAATGTCAAATTTTCTATTCAACTCTGGTTTTTTCAGCAAGAATGCTTGACAGTCCTCTATTTCACTGAATGACCATATTTTCCCCTGAAATATAATACTCAGTTTTGCTGGGTAGGTGACTCTTGGTTTTAATCCCAGCTCCTTTGACCTCCGGAATATCATATTCCAAGCCCTTCGATCCCACAGTGTAGAAGCTGCCAGATCCTGGGTTATCCCGATTGTGTTTCCACAATATTCAAATTGTTTCTTCCTAGCTGCTTGTAATATTATCTCCTTAATCTGGTAATTCCAGAACCTGGCTATAGTATTCCTAGGAGTATTCTTTTGGGGTTCTTTCTCAGGAGGTGATCGGTGGATTCTTTCAACCTCTATTTTGCCCTCTGGTTCTAAAAGATCAGGGCAATTTTCTTTGAGAACTTCCTGGAAGATGATTTCTAGGTTCTTACTTTGATGATGGCTTTCAGGTAGTCCAATAATTTTTAAATTATCTCTCTTGGATCTATTTTCTAGGTCAGTGGTTTTTCACATGATATATTTCACATTGCCTTCTATTCTTTCATTTGTTTGGATCTGTTTAACAGCATCTTGATTTCTCATAAAGTCATTAACTTCCATTTGCTCCAATCTAATTCTGAAGCAGTGATTCTCCTCATTGAGCTTTTGAGATTCTTTTTCCATCTGGCAAATTAGGCTTTTTAAGGCATTCTTCTCCTCATTGCCTTTTTGAGCTTCTTTTGCCATTTGAGTCAGTCTGTTTTTTAAGGTATTATTTTCCTCAATCAGGCTGTTGTCTCTCATTTTTTAATTTTCTTGCATCATTCTCATTTCTCTTCCCAATTTTTTCTCCACTTCTCTTATCTGCTTCTTAAGGTCCTCTATGGCCTGTAACCAGCTCATATTTTCCTTTGTATCTTTTGTGCAGGAGTTCTGACTTCACTGTCTTCCTCCTGTTCCACGCTTTGCTCCTTTTTGTCCCCAAAATAGGAGTCTAATGTTGGAATCTTCTGTCTGCTTTGTTTCCTTTGCCTGGTCGTGTCTCTCCTCAGTCACTTGACCCCTGGGCTTTTTGCCACAGTAGGACTCTGCCACCAGACAAGGGAGTTTTCATCCCAAACGCTGGGGTTTTCTCAGCTGCCGGAGGTATTAGATGTGTGCCCTCTCTGAGGTCTCCACACACTCTGGCAAGCTGGACACATACCCTAGGACCTCCACCATAGACAGCAATCCAGATCCAAGCAGGTTAAAGCAAGAGCGATTACCCCTCAGACTGGTGCTTGGTCCCCCTACACTCTGCAGGCCAGGAGCTGAAGCTACCTTGTGGCGTTGGCTGACTGTGCCAGCATCTCAGTGGCTTCTTGCCCCTGAGTGCTAAAAGCCAGGCACTCCCACTTACTGGGTCCCAAAGTCCAGACTGCACTGACCTCTCACTTTGTCCTTCGCATCTATGTATTGATAAATCTGGAATCAGCCACAGCTGCTGCTGATCTGGAGTCCCTCCAAGCAGGGGGCTGTCAGGCCCAGCCTGGGCCTAAGCCTTGGCGTGGGGCTGGGCTTGTCTCTGAGAGAACTTCACTGGCCAATTCCTGCCATCCTGCTGGGCTGTCCTCACCAGGAGGTTAGCTTCTCTCTGTCACTTTGTGGGTTCTGCAGCTCCAAAGTTTGTTTAGAGTCCCGTTTTTACATGGATTGAGGAGGGTGGAAGCCAGAGCAGCAGGGAGGTCCTGCTTCTACTCCACCCAAAATAGGTTGTTCTAATGAGTCCCTAAGTATATTGAATTTCCCAGTCATTCTGTCTATCCCATCCTATGCCCCTAATAATTCAGGGCATACACTATCAAAAGCTCCATAAGGGTTAGGATTTTATAGTCCATGACTCTGAAGCTCATTGTTTCTCATATATATCAGACCTTTGACCTGGGGATTATTGGTCTCCTGTTTTTGAAAACTAAAAAATTAGGCAACACCATTCAACCTCAATATGGCAGAAACCCTGAAAACTTTTGTGAGTGATTCTGCTTTCTTCATTGGAACAAGTCCTTGCTCACACCTGTATAGAGGAGATACTTTGTTTCTCTTATTGTCATATTATAAGTAAGAAAGGGAAAAAGCATATCACAGTAGGCAAATACATGTGACATCCCATGAATTCACCAAAAAGCAAGTGATAAACCATCCAGTACTACAAATGATCTCGACTTTCATAGAAGCAATTTCCATATGGCTCTCCTTTCTCACATATGGTGTTCTGAAGCAGTTAAACAATATTAGTCACCTGGACTGAATTAGACTTAGATTACTTATTAAGGGAAAAATGTTACCCAGATCATGCTTTGTTTTGACGGATAAAGAAACTACACCCGTGTGTGGGTCACTATAATCTTGTGATTGCTAAAGAGTCCCAGAGCCCCCTGGGGAAAGTCGCCAATTGACATGGCATCCCAGGGTGCCAGATTCTACATTTGGATCTTGACAATTTTGCCAAAAAATGTGTTAAAATGCATGTAGCCAGACAACTCCCCCTTTGGCTACACATCTGAGGACTCTCAGAAGCATAAATTTTTCCATTCAAGGACTGGAATAATTTACCCTCATGAAATAAATGTAATAAAATAAAAATAAGATCAAGACCTATCTTAGAAATTTTTAAGGAAAGTAGGACTTAATTGTGATGGTACTTAGAATTTGAATATAGTGGTAAAACCACTTTCCTTTAAAAATGTTTTATTGCTCCTTATTCCTTTATATCACAGTCATTTGTGGGGAAAAGACCCATAGCCCCAGACTGAACCTTTCCTTATGACAAAGAAAAAGATGAATCAAAAATATCTGCCTATATCTCACAGGCTAGCAAGATTTCTGCTTCACTGGTCCTTACCTCTCTGGTGTGATGTGGAAAGTATGCTTTATTAGTTGATCTCCAGGAGCATTGTTGATCTTCATCTAATTCAAGTTTAGTTTCCTTTTAATGATATTTTCATTTCTGCTTCTAATTACTTTACACATTTTCCCCCTTTGGATTCTACTTATTTCACTATGCACTAGTTATAAAAATCATTTCATATTTCTCTGAATTCATTTTCTTCATTTCTTAAAGTTCAATAAAATTCATATATATGTGTGTATGTGCATGTGTGTGTTTGTGTATAGGTATATTATCAAATAGCTATTTATGATTTGCAATTCTTTTAAGAACTTTTTTTGTGTTCTCAGAAGAAGAAATTAAAGATATCTATAAGCATATGAGAAAATTCTCTAAATCGCTATTGATTAGAGAAATGCAAATCTAAACAACTCTAAGGTACCACATCTCACCACTCAGATTGGCTAAGATGACAAAACAGGAAAATGATAAATGCTAGAGAGCATGTGGAAAAATTGAAACACTAATACATTGCTGGTGGAGTTGTGAATTGATCCAACCATTCTGGAGAGCAATCTAGAACTATGCCCAAAGGGCTATAAGTAATTTCATATCCTTTGACCCAGCAATACCACTTCTAGGGTTTGTATCAGCAATGCCATATTCACAATGCCTATAGAGATTACAAATATGCTGATATAATTATCCATCACAAAATACATCAGGTTTGCCATTTGGGGAAATAAACTAGAAAATTTATTAAGATACCAAAAGACTGAGTCCCAAAACCAGAAAGTGAAAGCCATCAGAGTAGTTATGATATTGGCACAGGTAGATAAAGTAGAAAGCACCCACATTTTCAAGCCTTTAAAACAGAACAGACTACCTCAGGCAAAGGTCCTCCTCTCCCCACTCACAGCAACCACCCAGCGTGCTCCCAGCAGCTCCGGCCCCTGGCAGTCCTCAGCAGGAGTCCTAACTCAAAAAAAAAAAAAAAAAGCAACTGCCGCCAACTGCCAACCACAGGACCGTTAGCTCGGCTTTTTTTTTTCTTGCTCTGCTATGTCAGCACGTCCATGGGGCATGGGAGATCTTTAAATCCCATAACCCTTACAGGGTTGTATCCCAAAAGGATCACAGAAGCAAGAGGAAGACCCATATGTACAAAAATATTTATAGCAGCTTTTTGTGGTGGCACAGAATTGGAAATTAAGGGGATGCCCATCAACTGGGGAATGGCTAAGCAAGTTATGGTATATGGATGTAATTGAATGCTATTGAGCCATAAGAAACGAAAAGCAGATGGACTTCATATCTACCTGGAGAGTCTTATATGAACTGATGCTGTGTGAGAAGAGCAGAACCAGGAAAAATTTGTACACCATCACAGATACAATGTATGTGTGATGACCAACTTTGATAGACCAGACTCTTCTCAGAAATGCAGGGCTACAAGTAAACTCCAAAAGACTCATGATGGAGAGAGATGTCTATATTCAGAGAAAGAACCAGAAAGAACAGAGTTTGAATGCAGATTGCAGCAAATTACCTGCTCACTTTCTCTTTCTTGCTTGGTTTGTTTTCCTCTTTCCCATTATTCATTTCATCCATTATAACCATTCTTTTTAACCTGACCAATGTCTAATGTGAAAGTATCTGCAGATCCTATACTTGATTATATACTGCCATGGGGGGGGGGGGGGGAGGAGGAGGGAAAGGGAGTGAGGGGGAGAAAATTTGAAACTCAAAGAACCGGAGAACTGAATCTTGTAAACTCAAAGTAAACAAATTAATAACGATTTTTAAAAAATAACTTTTTGTGCCTCTTTCCTCACTTTTCTATCAAAAAATGGACCTTCATATTGTATATGTATGTCAATTCTTTATGTATCTTGGGCATATGGTTTTCACTGGTGTTATTTTCTAAAAATATTTTTCTGCAGTTTCTCTTATTCTATTTTCATTTATTTTATTTGTGTAAAAAATTTCTTTATTTTTAAGCAATCAAAATTATTTACCTTATCTTTCATCAACTCTCTTCCTTTTATTTATTTTTATTAAATTTATTTTTAGTTTTCAACATTCATTTCCACAAGATTTCGAGTTACAAATTTTCTCCCCATATTTCCCCTACCCCCCATGCCAAGATACCAAACCTACTGAGTACCCCTTCCCACAATCTTCCTTCTTTATTTTAGATTTATTGTTCTAATCATACTTACAAAAGTTGCCTGAACATGTTCTTTTCTAGTTTGAGGGTTTGCACATTTATATTTATGACACATTATCAATTTTGAGCATATTATTATATAAGAGGTTAAGTCAAATCTCTAAAACTGTATTCTAGTGTGCCCAATAGTTCTTGTCAGAAAGAGAGTCCCCGAAATGTATGTTCTTGGGTTTATTGAACACTAGTCCACTACTACCTGTTGGTCATTTCATGCTTATCTAGTAACTTCCTTCAACATATATATGCATATGTATATTCATAATACATCTACAACATTATTTTAAATAACAAATGCCCTACTAGTTGTTGGTAATTCTGAAATTTAATAATTCTGTGTCTCTCCTTTTATGCTTTTTCCTCAGTTTCCCTTTCATTCCGTATTACTATATAAATCTGTTTTCCCAGACTATCAAAATTGGGTAAGTTATATGGTTACAAGGTCATTGTAGTTGGGCCTCGTCTCCCCCTTTCACCGTCCAACCCTTCTTGGGATTGATTTTCCTCTAAAGTTGCCTTTCTTCAGTCCTTCTGTTGACTTTGTCAAGAAGGAGGCAGGGGAGAACACCCTGGGAGGCTTCTGATATAAGACTCAGAGAAGCCTTTGTAGAGACCTTGCCTCATTCTATCATGCTGCTGACTGTAGCAGCAAGCACCCTAGCATACCCAGGGTGGCTGCCAACACAGATTCCTAGATCTGCTTTTCTAAAGGAAAGCAACTCAAAATAGGTTAACAATCTTGCTTTAATCAGTCAAACATATCGTTTAACTAGTTCAGTGGAAAATGTCAGCACTCCAAACTTCAGAGACTACAGACAAGTTACAAGTAGAAGTTACAAGAAGACAGAGAAAGAGATCAAGTGGACAGGCCTCCAATTGTCTAACCATTACATCCATACCTAGTCAGTTACCAGAGAGGGAAGCATCAACATCTGGGTTTTCAAAGTGGGGGGTCTTGACAGCTGCCCAGAGTCTCATCTGGTCAAATCACACAACACTTCTTAAAGTGAGCCCCAAAACAAAGCCCCACATTTGGGTTTATATAGCCTTCTGCTGTCTCAGAGAATGTAATAACCCTCTTGACCCAAAAACCAAGCCTCCAGCCACTCCAGGTGTGCTTAAGTCTATCAAAGGGCCTAGGGGCAGGGAAGACCTTAAATTTCCATTCCATAACAGCCCCTGTTCTTGACCCAGAACTATTTATCACCTCAATCAATGACTTGGATAAAGAATTACATCATCCAGTCAGTAAGTATTTTGGAGGCAGGAAGCAAGGCAATTGGGGTTCAATGACTTGCCCAAGATCACAGAGCTAGTAACTGTAAAGTGTCTGAGGCTGATTTGAACTCAAATCCTCATGACTCCAGTACAGGTGTTCTATTCACTGTGCCATTCAGCTGCCCCAATAAATTAAACACCTACTTTGTGTCAGACATTGTGATAAGTGCTTATCAGCTTCACAAATGACACAAAGTTGGAGAAAATATCTAACTCATTAGATGATAGAGTCAGGATACAAAAATATTTTGCCTGAATTGAACATGGGCTGTTATCTTAATAAAATGATCAACCATCCCTCCACCCAGGTGTTAGAGCACTGGGACTTGAGTCAGGAAGTGTTCAAGTTTGTCTCAGAAACTTACTAGTTGTATGACCTTGTGAAAATCACTTAATCTCTGTTTGCTTCAGCTTTTTCATCTGAAAAAAAATAGGGATAATAGTGCCTACTTTCCTGGATTGTTGAAAGGTTTAAGTGAGACAATATTTATATAATACATAGCACAGTGCCTGGAACATGATAGGTACTATATAAATGCTACCTATTATTAATAACCTTGGACAAGACATTTAACTTCTTTCTGCCTCAGTTTCTTCATCTGTAAAGTGGGAATAATAAAATAGGGATAATAAATTCCCAGGACTTTGTGAAGATAGAATAAGTTAACATTTTTAAAACAATTTTGAAATTTTAATGTGCATTATAGGTACTAACTATTCCTCTCATCCGCTTATACCCAAGGCTGTAAGTTAGAGAAAGTTTACCAAAAGCAATGATGGGGTAAGGAATTTTTCCATAGTCATACAACTAGTATGTGTTAGAAGCAGGACAAGGATACAGATCTTCCTGCCTCTAAATTCAGCCTTTTATCCAAGGCTGAATACTAATATTAAATTTTATAGGAGTAAATGTAATTAAAATAAATTCAAATCCTACTTTTGGGGTGAATAAGTCAGTCTGGTATTAATAGGTTTCAGGATATTTGGATAAACAGCAATTAATATAAAAAAAGGTTTGGGGTATTTAGTGATCTGTAAGGATCCATCTCAGTCAACAATGTCCTATGTCAGTTAAAAAGGTTAATGAAAACTTAGGCTGAATTAAATGAGATATTGAATTGAAAATAAAAGAGGTGATAAGGTCAATGTATTTTGTCTGGGACAGAAATCTGAACTATTTCATCCAAAATTAAGCATCATATTTTAGGAAGGACAATGATAAAGTATAAGTACACTCTGGAAGGGCAACTTGGATAGGGAGGGGAAAGAGGAACATGTATATATTAGTGAATCAATCAATAATTTATTAAGGACATGATAAAAGAATCAGCTGTAGGAAGAAGGAAACAAAATGTTAAGGGCCTTGAAGGAATTCAATATGTTTACTCTGCAGAAGAAAAACTATGAGAGTAAGTCTAGAAGCTAACATGCTTGTTTTCTTCACATGTTATAAAGATCATAATGTGAAGAATTGATTAGATTTGTTGTGTTTGCCTAGAGAAGGCAGAAATAGGAGCAAACAGGTGGAAATTGCAGAAAGGCAGATAACACCTGTCCAGAAGTAAAATAGATTATCTCTGGAAGTAGGGATAGAGATCATCACTAAAGACAGAAAGCAGAACCTTGGCCCTTTCTCAGAAGAGATATCAAGTCAATTATTTTCCTGGTATAGGTTGAACTAGGTGTCCTTGGAATTTCCTTTAATTTTTGAGTGTCTCTTCTTAACAGAACTGCTATTCTTATATGAATAAAAAAGGGACAGACCCAATGCCAATATAGTTAGAACTATGATAACAGGTGACACAGAAAAAAAAAACAATCAATCAGTTATTTGATTTCTATTTTCTGCCACGAATAATGATCTTCAGAACATGAACAAAGAACAAAACAGAAAACAGAAAATTGAACTGCAAGCTGAGGGAGAAAATGATAAAAGTGAACTTGCTATCACTTAAACACCAGTAGCTACTACTGGTAGATAAAGGAATGCTTTTGAAGGTATACCTCTAGGAACAATTATAAAATCTGCCATTTGGCTTTTGAAACCATTCATAACCATAACCTTCATACTTTTCTAGTGTTAGTACACATTATTTTCCTCCTTATGCTCTGTGATCCAATGACACTGGCCTCCAAGCGGTTTCTTGAACATGGCATTACATTTCTCAACTCAAAGTGCTTTTGCTGACTGTCCCTTTTTCCTGGAATGCTTTCCCTCCTCATATCTACCTCCTAAATTCCCTGGCTTTCTTTAAGTCTCAGAAGCCTTCCCTAGTCCTCAATAATATTAGTGTCTTCCCTCTGAGACTAACTCCCAATTTATCCTGCAAATATCTTGTTTGCACAAAGTTATTTGTGCATTATCTGTATTATACTGTAAGTTCCTTGAGACTAGGGTCTGTTTTTTGCCTTTTTATCTCCATAGCTTGGCACAGTGTCAATCATGTAATAGGCATTTAATAAATGCTAGTTACTGATTGGCTGGATAAGTTTGTCACTTGACTTAGACAAATTACATTCTAGTATACTAAAATAACATAAGATATGATTGGTGACCCTTATATTTTAAAATCTGTTTTTATTCTAAAACACAAAATAAAATGTGCATTTTCAGATACTCAGTAAAATAGAAAAAAAGAATTGTACATAAAATCATAGGTCTCCATTCTATACAGTCAGTTTTTCTTTGTAAATATATAATAGAGTCTATCTGTAGCTTTCAAAGCTCTCCTGCTTGTCTGTCACTATTTTCTGTTGCAGTCCATGCATTATTTTAAAAGTTGCTTTAATAGCCTTCTTTCAATATTTCTTTTCCTTTTTTCTGACTTCTTTTTCCTTTTCCTCCTTCATCCTAAGATATCTCAACTGCTTCCCTTCCACTCTCAAAAGAAAAGATAAACAAATACTTAGTAACAAATATGCATAAAGAAAAATAAATTCTCAAATGTTTTATATCTCAAAATCTATTCATTTGCCTCTTGAATAAATCACTTCTCTATCAAGAGAAGGATAGCATGCTTCATCAATTTTTTGATGTCATGGATGGTTATTGTATTAATTAGTTGTTAAGTCTTTGAAAATTGTTTTCTTTCTAATGTTATCAGATTTTTTCTTATTTTGCTCACTTAAATCTACATTATTTTATAAAAGTCAATCCAGATTTCTCTAAGTCCACACAGTTTATAATTTCTTACATTTTAATGATATTCTATTTTGTTCACATACCATAATTTGTTCATCCTTTCATCAATAGATTTATAAGCGCTTCATTTCTAATTTTTTGCCAGTATAAAAAAGATAAAAAATATATTTGTATGTATGGGTCTTTTTCCTCTTTTTTTGTTCCCTTTAGTGGTGTATGGGCCTAGTGCACAATTTCAAATAGTTTTCCTAAATGACTGGACCAATGTTCATCTCCAACAACAGATCCATCAATCTCTTTTCCCTTAGTCCTTCAAATAATTGCCATTCTCCCTCTTTTTTGCCATCTTTGCCAATCTGAAAAGTGTGAGGTGAAACTTTAAAGTGGATTTAATTTTAATTTCTCTAATTATTATTGATTTGTAATATTTTTCTTCCCAAAGTTGGGTGATAGCTGCGATTTTTTCCTTTAAATGCTTCATATTTTTCTTCTTTGGTTATTTATCTATTATTTAATGATTTATTTTTATGTGTGAATTAGTCTTTTTTCAGATATGAGTCCTTCATCAGAGAATTTTGGTGAAAAGATTTTTTTCCCTAAGTTAACTGTTTCCCTTCTCATTTTAATTGCAATGATTTTTCTTTGTGCAGTGATCAATGATTCTTAAAGATTTCTAGCAAACACAAGAAGTGATTCATCATTGGAGGCAGGAAAACATACTCATGTTTAAAAAGGTGAAGAACAGAAGCTTTGGAATAGCCATAGTATATTAGAATTGCTTTTGAATAGCCATGTGATAGACAGGTTTGTGAACTTAAGGTACATATTTGGAATAAATCTGGAAGAACTTATCCAAGGGATAGTTTGGGGTGATATAAAATTCAATTCAATTAATTTAAAAAATGTATTAAGGGTCTACTATATGTCAGGGACTATGCTTAACACTTGCAATACAAATAAGAACAAGAAAGACAGTGGCTGATCTCAAGGAGCTTACAATCTAATGGCAGAAGAAAACACACAAAAGAAAGCTAAAAAGGGGCCCTGGATCTGCCAGGGGAATATTGTTATTTGGAGTTCAAACCAAGCAGAGCTAGATTTGGGAAGTGAAGAATGAGATGAAATTTTTTTTGAAGTTCAAGTGAAGAGGTTAAAGTATCTCTAGTTCTCAAAATATATTACAAAACAATTTCAACAAAACTAATTGTAAAAGAGAAAAGATGGTAGTGGAAAAGATTATTTAGCAAGATCCAATTACAAGTGAAAAGAGTTTGACAAGTTCTAAAATACAACCAACTGGGCAAATGAGTTTTTATTTGACAAAACTGCTGGTAAAATCAGAAATCAGTTTGGGGGCAGCTAGGTGGTGCAGAATAGATCACCAGCCCTGGAGTCAGGAAGACCTGAGTTCAAATCCGGCTTCAGACACTTGACACAATTACTAGCCATGTGACATTGGGCAAGTAACCCAACTGCCCTTCAAAAAGCAAAAAAAAAAAAAATTGGATTGTCTTTTTTTTTCTTCTTTAAAGTATTCATATAGTACCTACTCTTTGCCAGACACTGTGATAAGTGTTTTCACACACATTATTTCATGTGATCCTCACAACAATGTTGTGATGTAAGTGATATTATTATTCCTTTTTTATATTTTAGGAAACTGAGGTAAATAGGCTGTGACTTGTTCCAGTGTTACACAACTAGTAAGTTTCTGAGGCTAAATTTGTATTCAGTTCTTTCTGATCTCAGCATTCTATCCACTGTGCCACCTGAGCTGCCTCTGAAAATAGTTTTTTTTATTATACTACATATCACAATATGTAGCACAATAGTTAGTAGAGACATCAACTAAATGTATGGTCATATTAAAAAAAAACAAGAATAAAAGGAAGATTTTTTTCAGTTATGGCTAGGGGGAATTCATAAGAAAACAAGGGATAGAAAATTAAAAAAAAAACAAATAAATAATTCCCTTTCAATAAAATTTTTAAAAGTTTTTCCCCTACAATCAAAATCAATATCACTAGGATAAGAACCATATTTACATCAAAAAAAATCCTTGATAAGATCTATAAGGAATTGACACAAGCACATAAGAACAAAAAACATTGGTAAGTGGGTGAATGATCAAAGGATACATGCAAGCATTTTTCAAAAGAATTGCAGCCTATAAACAACCATGTGAAAAATCTTCCAGATCAGTAATAAATAGAGAATGTAAATAAAAACAGCTCTATAGTTTCACCTCACACCTATCAATTTAGCAAAAATAATAAATAATCTATTTTTCCTCATGCTGTTGTGGGCATCTGGGTGACCCAGTGAAGAGATTGCCTGGCTGCATGCCAGGAAGACTCATCATTCTGAGTTCAGATCTGACCTTACACACTTACTAACTGTGTGACACTGGATAAGTAATTTAACACATAACCCCATTTGCCTTAGTTTCCCCATCTGTAGAATGAGCTGGAGAAGGAAGTGGCCAACTATTTTCTTTCCCAAGAAAACCCAAATGGGGTTACACAGAGTCAGATATAAATGGAAATAATTTAACAACAAGATGACCTAACCAGTGCACTCTTGTCGGAGTTAGAAATTGGTCCATTTTTCCAGAAAAAATCTAGAATTATACAAGAATAGTTACTAAATTGTTCAAACATATGATTCAGTGATCTTACTTCTCAGCACATACCTTAAAGAAATGAAATACAGAAAAACATATACCAAACTTTTACCATATGTATAAAATTTTCATAAGAGCACTCTATGTTAACAAAAAGATGAGAACAAAGTGGTACTGTCCCATGAGGAATCTCTAAACACATTTTGGCATGTAAATGTAATGGAATATTACTTGACCATCAGAAACAATGAGAATTTCAGAGAAATGTGGGATGACACCTATAATTTGATGCAAACTGAAATAAACCGAGCAAGGAGGACAGTATACATAGTGAAGACAATAATAACATTTTAAAATGTGAAGACAGCTATCTGATAGGAGGTAGACTGAAGTAGCTTGTTCAGTCAGAATTTCAAGGAAAGATTAATTAAAGCTGTCAAAAAATGGAATGGACGAGGTCAGGGTGCAAATATGTCCCTTGTTGTCAGAAGTCTTCTAGTATAGACAAGATAACCACTTGTTAGATGATTTAGAGAAGTATTAATTGATCACCTCTGATGACTAGAATTCTGTAAATGTCTTCAGCAGATACTGCCAGGAATTGTGCAGAGAAATAAAGGGCATTTATGATGTGTCTGAAGATATTTATTATTTTCTTTTGTAAATTATTTTATTTTTCAACTGCAATATTCACTTCTATAAGTTTTAAATCTTCTATGCTTCCCTCCCCTCCCCCATTCCCAAGACAGTGTGCAATGCAATATAGGTTCTACATATACATTCTTATTAAACATATTTCACATTAGTCATATTGTATAGAAGAATTAGAATGTATGGGAGGAATAATGAGAAAGAAAAACAAAACAAAAATTAAAAAAGAGAAAATAGTATGCTTTGATATGCATTCAGACTCAGTATTTCTTTGTCTGGATGTGGATGGCATTTTCCATCCTGAATCTTTTGGAGTTGTTTTAAGTCCTTGCATTGCTAAATCTATCAAACTTAGTTATCACACAATGTGGCTGTCATGGTGCACAATGTTATCCTGGTTCTACTTACTTTCCTTAGCATCAGTTCATATAAGGCTTTCCAGATTTTTCTGGTTTGTCTGCTCATCATTTCTTATAGCACAATAGTATTCCATTACATTTATATACAACAACTTGTTCAGTCATTCCCCAATTGATGGTCATTCTCTTAATTTCCAATTCTTGGCTAATACAAAAAGAGTTGCTATAAATATTTTTGTCCTTGTGGTTCCCTTCCCCATTTTTATGGTCTCTTTGGGATACAGTTCTGGAAGTGGTATTGCTGAGTCCAAGGGTATACACATTTTCATAGCCCTTTCAGCAGAGTTCCAAATTGTTCTCTAGAATGATTAGATCAGTTCACAAATCCACCAATAATGCATTAGTGTTACAATTTTGCCACATCTTCTCCAACATTTATAGTTTCCCTATCTTTTCACATTAGCCAGTGTGATGTGGTGGCTCAGAATTGTTTATTCATATGACTATATGAATTTATTATTATTCATGTGATTATAGATAATTTAATTTCTTCCTCTGAAAACTGCCTCTTCACATTCTTTGACCATTTATCAATTAGAGAATGACTTGTATTCTTATAAATTTGACTCGGTTTTCTATATATTTTAGAAATGTGGTCTTTATCAGAGACATTGGTTGTAAAAATTCTTTCCCAATTTATTGCTTTTTCCTAAATTTGGTTGCATTAACTTTGTGCAAAATTTGTCAATTTATTGTAATCAAAATTATCCATTTTCCATTTCATAATGGTCTCCATATCTTATTTGGTCATAAATTCCTCTGTTCTCCATAAATCTGACAGGTGAATTACTCCTTGCCCTCCTAATTTGCTTATTATATAAACCTTCATATCTAAATTGTGTGCCCGTTTTGACTTTATCTTGGTATAGAGTGCAAGATGTTGGTCTATGCCCAGTTTATGCCATACTGTTTTTCAGTTTTCCCAGCAGTTTTTGTCAAGTAGAGAGTTCTTATCCCAGAAGCTGGAGTCTTTGGGTTTATCAAACAATAGATTACTATAGTAATTTACTACTGTATCTTCTGTACCTAACCTATTCCATTGACCCACCACTATATTTCTTAGCCAGCACCAAGTAGTTTTGATTATTGCTGTTTTACAATACAATTTAAGATCTGGTATGGCTTGGCCACCTTCTATAACATTTTCCCCCATTAATTCCCTTGATATTCTGGACCTTTTGTTCTTCCAGATGAATTTTATTATTTTTTTCTAGCTCTATAAAATAATTTTTTTTATTTTGATTGATATGGCACTGATAAAGTAAATTATTTTAGCTTGAACTAGCTTGACTTACCCATGAACAACAGATGTTTTTTCCCCCAGTTATTTAGATCTGACTTTACTTTCATAACAAGTATTTTGTAATTGTGTTAATATAGTTTCTGGGTTTGTTTTGGTAGGTAGACTCCCAAATATTTTATGTCTATAGCAAATTTTGCTGTTGGGCTTTGTTATTAATACATAGAAATGTTGATGATTTATGCAGGTTTATTTTATATCATGAAACTGTGCTAACATTGTTTATTATTTCAAGTAGTTTTTTAATGTGATTCTCTACTATCCTCTAAGTATGCCATCATATCATCTGCATATAGTTTAGTTTCTTCTTTGTCTTGTCTAATTCCTTCAATTTATTTTTCTTCTCTTGTTGCTAAAGCTAACATTTCTAGTACAATATTGAATAACAGTGGTAATAATGGACATCCTTGTTTCTCTCCTGATCTTATTTGAAATGCTTCTAGCTTATCCCCATTACATATAATCCTTACTGATGGTTTTAGGTATATGTTACTTATCATTTTAAGAAAGGCTCCATTTATTTCATTGCTCTCTACTGTTTTTAATAGGAATGGGTGTTGCATTCCATCAAAAGCTTTTTCTGCAGCTATTGAGATAATCATATAATTTCTGTTAGTTTTGTTGTTGATATGATCAAATATACTGATAGTTTTCCTAATAGTGGACCAGCCCTGCATTCCTACTATAAATCCTCCCTGATCATAATGTATTAGTCTCATGATAAGTTGCTGTAATCTTTTTGCTAATGTTTTATTTAAAATTTTTTGAATCTATATTCATTAGGGAAATTGGTCTATAGTTTTCTTTCTCTGTTTTGACTCTTCTGGTTTAGGTATAAGCACCATATTTATATCATAAAAAAATTTAATAGAATTAATTTTTTGCCTATTTTCCCAAATAGTCTATGTAGTTTGGGAATTAAATGTTCTTTAAATTTTTGATAGAATTAACTTGTAAATCCATCTGGCCCTGGAATTTTTTTTCCTAGGGAGTCCATTTATGGCTTGTTCAATTTAGTATCTTACCTCCTCTGCTATTAATCTGGGCAATTTGTATTTCTATGTATATTCATCCATTTCACTAAGATTGTCAAATTTATTGGTATATAGTTGTACAAAATAGATGCTTATTATTTTTTAATTTCCTCTTCATTGGTGGTGAATTCACCCTTTCCATTTATGATACTGGTAATTTGGTTTTCTCCTTTCTTTTTTAATCAAATTAACCAAAGGGTTATAAATTTAATTGTTTTTCCCCATAAAACCAGTACTTAGTTTTATTTATTAAATACTTTTCTTCATTTCAATTTCATTAATCTATCCTTTGGTTTTCAGTATGTCTAATTTGGTATTTAAATGGGTGTTTTAATTTGTTCTTTTTCTAGCTTTTTTTCTTGCAGGTCCAATTCATTGATCTCAATACATTGATCTTTCTCTGTTTTTTCCTACAAGCATTTAGAGATATAAAAATCCCCCTAAAAACCAGTTTCACTGCATCCCATAAGTTTTGGTGTGTTGTCTCATTATTGTCATTCTCTTGGATGAAGTTTTTTATTGTTTCTATAGTTTGACCCACTCATTCTTTGGAATTACTTATTTTCCAATTAATTTTTAGTCTTTCTTTCCATGGTCCTTTATTACACGTAATTTTTATTGCATCATGATCTGAAAAAGTATGCATTTATATTTCTGCCTTTCTGCATTGGATTGTGAGATTTATATGCCCCAGTATGTGGTAAATTTCTGTGTAGGGGCCATGTACCACTGAGAAAAAGGTATATTCCTTTCTATCCCCATTCAGTTTTCTCCAGAGATTTACCTTATCTCATGTTTTTCTAAAATTCTATTCATCTATCTCCTTTACTTTCTTCTTTTTTATTTTGTGGTTAGATTTATCTAGTTTGGAGGGTGAGGACAGGATTGAGGTCCCCTACAAGCATGGTGTTACTGCCATTTTCTTCCCGAAACTCCCTTAACATCTCCACTAAGAATTTATATACTATACCACCTGGTGAATATGTGATTAATAATAATATTGCTTCACTGTCTATGGTGACTTTTAGCAGGATATAGTTTTCTTCCTTACCTCTTTTTGCTTTTGCTTTGTCAGAGATCAAGATCATGACCCTTCCTTTTTTTTTTACTAAAGCTATAGCATAATATATCCTACCATGTGTGTATCCCTCTGTTTCAAATCTGTTTCTTGTAAAGAGCATATTGTAGTATCATGATGTGTAATCCATTATATTTACTTTCATTTTAGATTACTTGTGTCTCTTCATATGATGTAATTTACCCTTTTCTACCTCCTTCTTTCCTCTTCTCCCATTATAATCCCATTGTACAACTTAATTATTTTTTTATCACCACATCAGTTAGTTTATACCCACACCCTCTGTCTATGTATATACCTTTTAAATTTTGAAATAAAGATGACAATTCTCAAGATTTACAGGTATCATCTTCCTATATAATGATGTAAAAAGCTTGCCTTTATTGAATAATATATTTTTCCCATTT
Organism: Petaurus breviceps papuanus; assembly: GCF_028583685.1. NCBI lineage: Eukaryota > Metazoa > Chordata > Mammalia > Diprotodontia > Petauridae > Petaurus > Petaurus breviceps. Next base: position 4,030,267 of record NW_027187263.1, on the reverse strand, counting down.
CCCATTTACCTTTTTCTGTCTCTCGAGTTTTATATTTGAAGATCAAATTTTCCATTGAGCTCTGGTCTTTTTATCAGGAAGGTCTGGAAGCCCCCCCCCCTTTTTTTCAATTTCATTGAATATCCATTTCCTTGCCCAAAAGATTAAGCTCAATGTTCCTTTGGTTGCAATTCAAGCCCCTTTGCCTTATGGAATATTATATTCCAAGCCCTCCAATCTTTTAATGTAGAAGCTGCAAGGTCCTACATTATCCTGACTGTAGTTCCATGATATTTAAATTATTTTTCTGGCTTCTTACAATATTTTCTGCTTGACTTTATAAATCTGGAATTAGACTATAATATTCCTTGGCATTTTCAATTTGGGGTCTATTTCAGGAGGTGATTGGTGGATTCTTTCAATGACTATTTTACCCTCTAGTTCTAGGAGCTTGGGTCAGTTTTCCTAAATGATTTCTTGGAAAATGCTGTCCAGTTTCTTTTTTTTTCATCATGATTTTAGGGAGATGAATAATTCTTAAATTATCTCTCCTGGAGCTATTTTCCAGGTCAATTCTTTTTCCAATGGGGTATTTTATGTTTTCTTCTATTTTTTCATTCTTTTGATTTTGTTTGACTGATTCTTCATGTCTTATAGAGCCATTAGCTTCCACTTGCCCAATTCCAATTTTTAAGGAATTGATTTCTTTAGTTAGCTTTTGTATATCCTTTTCCATTTGCCCGAGTTTACTTTTTAAGGAGTTTTTTTCTTCAGTGTAATTTTTTCCATTTTATCAAATGTATTTTTAAAGGAATTGTTCAGTTTTTCTTCCATCTTTCTAATTTGAGTTTTACAATCCCTCTTGAGCTCTTCCAGGAATACTTTTTGGACTTGACACCAATTCATATTCTCCTTTGAGGTTTCAGATGTGGGTATAGTGACAATGCTATCCTCTTCTGAATTTGTGTTTTGGTCTTCTCTGTCCCCATAATAAGAATCGATAGTCTTTGATTTTTTATTTTGCTTCTGGCTCATTATGCTTGCCATTTTCCTGGCTTTTAAAATTGATCTCTGCTTCTGGGGTACAGGTGGCACTAAGTCACACTTCTTGTGCTGGGGGTTAAGGGTCTGGTCATTGGTTTTGTGTGCTGGGGACTCAGGTTCTGGAGCTGGAGGCTGTAGAGGTTGTAGTTTACCTAGTGCTGAACTAGAGTTTGGTGATGTTGACTGGTGTGTGTAGATGCCATGTGGGGTTTTAATGCATTTCCTCTAGGTTACACTGAAACTTTAAGGTTGAGGTATGGGGATAGGGGTTGTCTGGTCATTGGAGATTGCCTCCTCACAGGGAGGTGTGCTAGAGCCGGGGGTAGGCTCACCTTCTAGTGGACACCCATCTGCCAAACAAGTGGTAGTTCTCCACACTGGAGTCTTCTGGTTCCCCTGTCTGTGCAAAGGCATGTGCAGGGGTCCTAGTGTTGGCATATGCTGACTCCATCACCCTGGTGCTCAGGATCTCCCACTGGTTTGTTGAGGCGGGGCTTGCTATTGTCTTGCCAGTCTGCCTCCTATCCTGTACTGGTGCCCCTCAGCCACAGCAAGAGGGACATTTTCCGCTAGCCTCACAAGCAAAAAATTGTTGCACCGTGTCTTTGTGCTGACTCCATTATCCTAGGATTGTTCCTATAGCAGTATTTTCTGGGTTTTTCAAGGTCAGTAAGGCAGAGTGAGAATGACTTATTGCTTATTCCACCATCTTGGTTCCCCTCTTAGAGTATTATTGTATTTTTTAAAAGTATTTTTTGATTATTAGCTACCAAAAGTGACTGTGTACCCTATTAATTAATGTCTAAAATGCTGTTGTACAACTTTTTTTACTTTACCTCAAATGTCTGCATTCTCATAGCTGATACTATTAGACTATGTGTACTAGTATTTCCTTCCCTATCTACTTTAAAAAAGAAATTTAATTTTTCTTTACACAGCATCTAAAGTACTGCTGAATTCTATGATGAAATTTGATATTAATAATATTTAACATTATGAAAAATGTATATTTATAACATGAAATGTTATAAAAACCCTGCATTCTAGAAGAAAGAAACATTTTAATGTTGTACCAAAATAGTTGAAAGATCAAGTGATATTAGCCTATTGTAGATAGCCCTGAACTGCCTTTTGTGTATTGACCTACATCTGAGAGACTGCATGTTTTAGTGAATGCAACAACCAATTAGGATTCAGGAACCCAGGATTTTGTCTTTGACTTTGCTATTATTACTAACTAGTAGTGAGACCTTGAACAAGGGCTACCCTTCATAGGACTCGGTTTCCATAACTATAATGCAATTATGATTTCCTGAAAATAAAGAATGATGGAGCAGGTTACTGGAGAGAGACCTTGCAATTTTCTCTGTAAGATAGATTTTCACCTGATTCTCATTAAAGGATATGACACAGATTTGGGAATCTCCTAAGTAGCTTTTCAAATGTATCCTGTTAAATATTCTAAAGATGTCAATACTACTTCCAAAGCATGTTGTGATGATTAAAAATTGGTTTTAGAAGTCTTAGGAAGGTTTTAACTTGACAGATAACATGGGGTGTGCTTTCTCCTCTGCAGCCACAAAATAGAGGATATCCTCCAACTTGAGAAAGGCAAGTAATGGAAACGAATGAATGAATGAGTAGATAGAAGGAGAGAAAGGAAGAAAAAAGAAAGAAAGAAAGAAAGAAAGAAAGAAAGAAAGAAAGAAAGAAAGAAAGAAAGAAAGAAAGAAAGAAAGAAAGAAAGCCAGGTAGCACAAACCAGCTCCAGTGTCATGATGACCTGAGGATCAAATCCAGGCTCACACACTTAGCACCCACCCAGAAACACCTGGCCGTGTAACCTTGAGCAA
>NW_027187263.1:3921614-4026991 GCF_028583685.1 Petaurus breviceps papuanus | reverse complement strand
AGAAAGAAAGAAAGAAAGAAAGAAAGAAAGAAAGAAAGAAAGAAAGATAGATAAAAGAACAGACCGCAAGGCAGTTCTTTTAGGAACAAATTGAATAACAGCTCTATAAGACTAGTTCCTAGAAGTCATTGCTTCTAGGAAAACTCCACTCCCCTCTCTTGTATACTCCCCTTATCTCTCAGGCCATTATCTCAGTATCTCAGGGATCCTGAAGTTTTAGGCTTTATCATTTGTAGTTAATGTCTTTCTGGGTCTTTGGAAGATGCGGGGGTAGTTATAATAGTTATAAAGAAGCTTGTCACTTAGGAGAAAAGATTACAGAAGACTACAAAAGTATCCCAGAAGTGGGTTGTTGGTTCCAACTATTTGATACTATCCAAAGGAAATAGATAGTCAGTATAGCAGCAAGCACCCTCCCATACCAAGGGTGCTGCCAACACAGGTTCCATGATATGTTTTCTAAAGGAAAGCAACTTAAAATGGGTTAACAATCTTGCTTTAATCAAACATATGTCATTTATCTATTTCAGCAGAAAAAGGTCAGCACTCCAACCTTCAGAGAATACAAACAAGTTACAGGCAGAAGTTACAAGAAGACAAAAAGACAGATCAAGCAGACAGGCCTCCAACTATCTGATTATTATATCCATACCTAGTCAGTTACCAGAGAGGGAAGCATCAACATCTGGGGTTTCAAAACAGGGGGGCTTGACAGCTGCCCAGAGTCTCATCTGGTCAAATCACACAACACTTTTCAAAGTAAGCCCCAAAACAAAGCCTCACATCAGGGTTTATATAGCCATCTCCTGGCTCAGAAAATGTAACAACCCTCTTGACCCACTGCCCAATCAAAAAACATTCCTGAAAACCAAGCCTCCTGACACAGGTTCCAGATGCACTTAAGCCTATCAAAGGGTCTAGGGACAGGGAAGATCTTAAATTCACATTCCCATAACAGGGACCTATTGGTAGAGCTAAAGAATTAAAAATGAAATTGATATGAGAAAACAAAAGGTTAAGAATATCAAGTGAATCAATGAAAAAAAAAATGGAAAGAAAGGTGCCCTAGCAGTACTAGATCTCAAACTGTATTACAAAGCAGTAATCATCAAAAAAAAAATCTGATACTGGCTAAGAAATAGAATGGTGTATCAATAAAATAGGTTAGGTAGACAATACACAGCAGTAAATGACTATAGTAATCTAGTGTTTGATATACCCTAAGATAAAAACTTTTGGGATAAGAACTCAAAAATTGCTGGGACAAAATTTGACATAAGTGGACAAAATTACAGGAAAACTAGAAAGCAATTCAGTTGAAATTAGGCACAGATCAGCACTACACACTAGATACCAACATAAGGTTAAAAATAATTTCATTATTTAGACATAAAGGCTGATATCATAAGCAAATTAGGGGAGTATGGAAAACTTTTCCTGTTAAATCTATGGCGAAGGGAAGAATTTTTGACCAAACAAGGATAGAGAGCATTACAGGATGTAAAATGGATAAATCTGATTACATTAAATTAAAACATTTTTCCTCAAACAAAACTAGTTCAGTGAAGATTAGACAGAAAGGAATAAACTTGTTGGGGTGGGAATTTACAGCAAGTTTCCCTGATAAATTAATGAAGAAATGAGTAAAATTTATAAGAATATGAGGCATTAGGGGCAGCCAGGTGGCACAGCAAGTAAGAGCGCCGGCCCTGGAGTCGGGAGACCTGGAATCGGTTCCAGCCCCAGATACTTGGCACCCACACAAAATATAACTGGCCATGTAATTTGAGCAAGTTACCTAACCACAATTGCTTTAAAAAAAAAGAATATGAGGCATTCCTCAAATAATGGGGTCAAAGGATTATGAACAGGCAGTTTTCAGAAGAAGACACCAGAGCTATGTATAGTTATATTTGAAAATGCTCTAAATCATTATTGATTAGAGAAATGCAGATTAATGTAAATAGGTGCAGCTAGGTGGCACAGTGAATATAGCACGGGCCCTGGAGTCAGGAGGACCTGAGTTCAAATCTGACCTCAGACATTTAACAGAAAAACTAGCTGTGTGACCTTGGGCAAGTCACTTAACCCCAATTGCCCTCCAAAAAAAAAAAGCAAAAAAAAAGAAAATTAATATAACTCTGAGTTACTACTTCAGACCTATCAGATTGGCTAGGATTACAGAAAAGAATGAACTGGTTCAACCATTCTGGAAAGCAATTTGGAACTATGCCCAAATGCCTATAAAACTGTGCATGTTCTTTTACCCAGCAGTACCACTACTGGGTCTGTATCCCAATGATATCAAAGAAAAATGAAAAGGATCTATCTGTACAAAAATAGCTTTAGCATTTCTTTTCATGGTGGCAAAGAATCAGAAACCATGGGGATGCTCATCAGTTGTGGAAAGAATGAACAAGTGGTATGATTGTGATGGAAAACTATTGTGTAATAAAAAATGATGAGAAGGATGCTTTTAGAAAAAGCTGAGAAAACATCTGAACTGTTATGAAGCAAAGTTAGTAAAACTAGGAGAACACTGAAGAATATTGCTGTACACTACAACAGCAATGTTATTTGATGATCAACTATGAATGATTTAGCTATTCTGAACGATATAATGATCCAAGATAATTCTGAAGGACGTATGATGAAAATTTCGATCCACTTCCTGAGAAAGAAATGATAGAGTCAAAGCACTGGCCCCGGAGTCAGGAAGACCCAAGTTCGGTTCCAGCCTCAGACACTTAACACCCACACACACACAAAAATAGCCATGTAACCTTGGGCAATTTCCTTAACCCCAATTGCCCTCCAAAAAGCAAAAAAAAAAAATGTTAGAGTCTGAATGTAGATCTAAGGATATTTTATTTTATCTTTGTTGTTGTTGTTATTCTTGTTTGGGGGGAGGGGAGTTCTCTGTGTTTTCTTTTGTAACATGCCTAATATGGAAATATGTTTCATATGACATTAAATGTATAATCTATATCAAATTGTTTACCTTCTCGAAGAGGGTGAGAGGAGAATAATGGTGGAAGAGCATCTGAAACTCATTTTTTTAATGAATGTTAAAAATATTATACATGAAATTGAGAAATACATAATGAAATAAAAATATATTGGGCAAAAAGAATAGATGCTTAAGGTACTCCCTCCATTAGAAATAGGTGTCTAAGCTACTCCCCATGCTAGAAATCTCCCACTAAGTTGATATTGATCTTTATGTGTGTCCAGTAAGACAGTTTGGAATCTTTCTAAATGCACTGTTTTCTCAACTGCATATCACCATCTTGTCTACAATATAGCATCAGAATCTTTCAAATACTTTGATGAAATCTAGGAATACTAGGTATATAAAAATTCTTCCAATCTACTATCTAGTAAGATCAGCAATGAACCGTGTTTAGTCTATCTCATCCTGCTCTTGATGGAACCAGACTTGTTTTCAGTGATCACTACTGTTATTCTTCAGTCATTTTTAGTCGTCTTACTCCTTATGACCCTATGTGAGGTTTTCTTGACAAAGATACTGGAGTGATTTACCATTTCCTTCTCTAGCTCATTTCACAGAAGAGGAAACTGAAGCAAACAGGGTTAAATGACTTGCCCAGGGTCACATATTTAATAAGCTTATGAGATCAGATTTGAACTCGGGAAGATGAATCTTCCCAACTCCAGGCCTAGCACTCTATCCATTGTGCCACTTAGATGCCCTTGATCACTATGATATAATTTATTTTTTAAAATCTCAAAAAACCCGCTCTTTGATAATACATTCCAGAATTTTTTTCAGGAATAGAATTAACACCTTTTCCTAAAGCATGTGTCAACCTAGGTTTAGAGATTCCTATACTTAGACCTGGATTTAGTTTTGCATGGTTGCTACCTCATAACGTTACCACTTGCTTTATTTCTTGCAACTAGTCCCTTCTTATTTTTTGGTCCAAGTTAGAACTAGACTAATAATCCATATCTTTGCTACCTTTAGCTTCTAAAAGTTGAAATTAGTAGCAAGCTGAGTCAAAATTCGATTGTATTAAGTAGTTACAATTTGATTCTCTAAAACTTGGACTGACAACAATTCCAGAGAACTGAAGATGAATTATGCTACCAACCTCCTCAAAGAGAAGTCAGATTTAAGATTCAGAATGAGTCATAATTTTTTGTATGGCCAATATGGAAATATATGTTATGAAAGGTTTTACTTTTAAATTGGGTAGCAGAGCAACAGGGAGAAGAAAATAAATGCTTGTTAATTGAAAGTCATTGTCCTAAAGACCCACATCCTGATAATATTTTGGTTTTTTCCAAGCCTTGTCATTTTGGTCAGGAACTCATCATTTATTTTTCCCCAAGTGGCATGGTAATCTGTAATATGATCCCTACATTATATTGCTTCTTTCACTCTCTTATTTGATCATACCATAAACGATTCCCATCTTGCTTTGCCCCTCTAGAGGATAAATTTCCATAGCTAAATATAATCTCAATGTGCATTATTACTCTATCACTAGAGTTAGTGTTCAGAGTCAAACTTAAAATGATATTTTCACTTCACAGCCTAAAGAACAGCTAAATAACATTTACTGGTGGAATGAATCTTTTTTTTTCTTTTTCAAAATTTTACTTTGGGGGCAGCTAGACAGCCCAATGAATAGAGCACCAGCCCTGGAGTCAGGAGGACCTGAGTTCAAATCCAGCCTGACACTTTACACACTAGCCATGTGACTTTGGGCAAGTCACTTAACCCCAATTGCCCTCCAAAAAGCAAAAAAAAAACACAAAAAAGAAAATTTTACTTTAGACTCAAGCACAGCCTGAACACAAATATAGAATAGAGAAAAGAAACAAAAATATATCATAAACTTAAATATTGGAACTTAAATGCAAATTTAGAAAGAAAAAAACAAGCATGTTGTGTGCATAGAAAAACATAAGAGATGATTTGAAATATGTAAAAATAAATTTTCATTTCAAGAAAGTCTATATGATAAATAATGCTTATTGCATTGAGAATTGTCCATCTTTTCTTTGCTTCCTGGTCAGGTTTCCTTTATTCTCTGTTGTGCACTTTTTTACTTTGTTCTTCTTTTCCATCCCCTCACCTCCCCCTAGAAGGCTACAATAAAGTTTACATCAGTTTCTCTATAGTTATAGATATAGATATAGATATGTATATATATACACGCATACATACATAGACATCTACTTTCTCAAACCTATTCTACTCCTGATCTTTGTTTTGTTTTGTTTTTTATGTATGTACATATCTCTTGTTTCCTGTCTCTTCTGCCTCCTCTACTTTACTTCTACCCACTACCTTGCCCTCCTATAACTTTCCTACCCCCCCTATAAGGATCCATCCCTATGCTCCCATTCCCATAAATTTAAACACCCTTCTATACCCCTACTTTACCTATTTCCCCCTCCAAATACCCCTACTGTTTTATTTCTTCTGAATTTAGAAGACTTTTATACTCTTCTAAATATATATGTATTGTTCCGTCTTAAACCCATTCCAGATAAAAGTAGATTACCAAAACTACCAGCCCTCCTCCCCAAACTAATGTCTCTGTATCAATTCTTCTTCGTGTACCTCATTTATATAAAATTACTCCTCTAAGTTATTCCTAAATCGTTTTATTTTTAAATCCATATCAGACTAGGTTTACCCCACTCTTTCTTTTAAACTACCCAATTATTAATTCTAAGAGAATCTTAGACATTTGTGTTACATTTTACATACATAAAAACTAAACAATCTGTTCTTACAGATCCTTTATAATCATTAGACTTTGCTATGTACCTTATATTTCTCTTGGTTCTTATATGTCAAATCTTCTATTAAGCTTAAGATTTTTTAAAAACAAAGTCTTAAAAGTCTGAGAGTTTATCAAATATCCATTTTTCATTCAGGATAATACTTAATTTTGCAAGGTATAATATTTTTGGCCAGAGCCCCAGTTGTTTTGCTCTTTGATATGTTGTGTCCCAAGACCTGTGGTCCTTTACTGTCACTGCTGCTAGGTCTTGTGTAATTCTAGTTGTGGTACCATCATTTTGGAATTGTTCTAATCTTGATGCTTTTAATATTTTTTTCTTTGAGCTGGGGCTTTTGGAATTTGACTATGATATTCCTATGAGTTTTCCTTGTAGGATCTCTTTTAAGTGGTGATTGATAGATTTTTTTTTCTACTTCTACTTTCTATATACAGCAGGAATGAATCTTGCACTCACACAGAAAGTCATAGAAAGCCCATAGTTACTGCATAGAGTGGGCATTGTCCATTCGAGAATTTAAATGAACTTGTTCAGGATGATAGAAAGAGAAAGGAATTTGGAAGTCATTTAGAAATAAGATTATAGACTTAGAAGAGGCTTTTTAGTAGTTTTCTTGTCCACTTCCCTCATTTTACAAATGAGGAAACTGAGACCTCAGAATAGCAAGTGTCAGAATCAAGATGCAAGCCTATATCCTCAGACTCCAATCTGCTTCTCCTCTCACTGCTTCTCAGAGATCTTTCAAGGATCTGGAGCCTTGTATTTCTTCCTAAAAAAAATCTAGTGCCTTCTGAAGTAAATATGTAGAAGAATGAAGCTTTAGATAAAATGAAAATGCTTTCCTTCATTAAATAATTAAGACTAATGTTGAATTGATTGAATATTCTGTTCCCCAACTCAAAATTCTGAAAATTGTGAAGCACAGCTCACAGAGTTTATAACTTGAAGATTCCAGGTCAAGTCACATCAACAAGCAATTTATCAAATGCCTATAGGGGAAGGATAGAAGGAAAGGCAAAGGATAACCTCTGGTCCCAAGGAGCTCACAGGAGTCATTCTTCTCTGTGTTAACCCCAGTTTCAGTAGCCCTATTGCAGCTATCTCTTTAAAAAGTTTAACTGGGTAAATAATAAAGTTCCATTTTGAGTTTGATAGCAGGTAAGAAATAGCATTAAAATTCCTGGAGTGTCTGGGAGGAAGTCCACAAATAAATACTAGTTTGGAAGCAAAAATTATCAGCCCATAAAAAGGGCTCCGTGGTTTCTGTTTGTGTAGATTCTCACACAGAGTCTTCAGTGAATTCTAAAAATGCTTAGCCCTCTGCAATCCAAAGATCCTTCCAAAGTTCCATAAAATTATTCCAGCTTACTCTCCGCAATTTGTATTTTAAATTTCAATAACTTTATTAGTATACTTAGATACGAAAATACTGCCAAAGTCAACACTTTAGTATGTAAAAGGAAGGAGGCCTCTGAGGGCCAAAGAGAGTCCATCCCCTATTTATATATCGACTTAGGTAACAAGCTCACATAGTAAGATTAATCTCTTCTTCCACCCCAAAAAATGTTATATGATTTTTAAAAAATAAATTCACTTCCCATTTGACAACAAAGGAAATGGTTTTTGTTTTGTTTTTGTTGGTTTGGGGTTTTGTTTGTTTGTTTGCTTTAACTATGTTATGGCAAATAGATTCTAGGATTTGGATGCAGCAGCCCAGATCTGAGTGCCAGTTTTGCTACTTATTAATTATGTGACCTTGAATAAGCTATTTTTCATTTCTGAGCTTCAGTTTCCTTATCTATGTTATAATGATCCAATGAAATAATAATGAGTGCTAAGAATTTCATAAACCTTAAGTGCCATACAAATACCAGATACTATTATTCTTGGATTTTTTTACTATTCATTGTCACATCAGTTAAAATAGGTCATCTTTCTTCATGTCCTCTTTAAAGCCTAATGTTTATAATTTATGATAACTAATTCATGAGTTTAGGGAATTTGCTTATGGTATGATAATCGACTTACTGTATTCCTTCTCTGCAGGGATGCCAAACTCTGTATCCTGGTATTTGTCCTTTCCAAGTATTCCAATCCTCTTCCATCTGTTACTTGTCTGCCACTTTATATTGGTTTATATAATTCCCTTTAATGACTCTCTAGATATTCTATTTTTCCATATCTCTATCATCATGTTTTTCTTATGTGGACTATTTCACTAAAACAATGTCTTTTCTAGCCAAAGGTACCATCGGAACCCTGGAAAAGTATCATTGCACCAGTCTTAGAATTTTGTCCCATGGTGCTATCCACCCAATGATGCAAATATAATTGATATTATTCAGGAAACTAAATAGAAATGAAAATGCTAGCTCAGATCCATGTTGTTCTTTTCCAATGACACCTCTTCTCATTTGCCACTTCCCCAATATTAATGTTTTTTATATTTAAGTTTCATTTTGTGCTGTCAAGATAATAAAAATGATTATCCACACAGATGGCAAAATTGAAACCGCACCAATCAAATATTTAACAGTCACAAGTATTCGGGCAACAATTAACCTTGGTATGAGCAGAGCTTGGCAAATTGGTCAGCTGAAGGAAAGGGAGAACCCTCAAAGAAGACCAAAGAATGGGCTATCACTTCAATATGAACACCAAATTGAAAAACACTAGTTGAAATTGTTTTTAATTAGCTTCTTTCATTAAACAAAACATATAAAATATAGCTTTATTTTATCATATTAGTCTCTAAACCTCTGTTTCTACTTTATTGAGCATTAAAATATATTGATACATTCATTTTGGTTTTATTTTCCTGTGTTATGACCTTCGGTATTAGCAATGTTTAATGAAAAATATTACTGAAAATTTTCTTCAGTACAGAATTAGGATGAGTTAATGGTTTTCCACCCACAGTATGAAAGAACAGATGGACATAGCAACCTAATCACCAGACTAGTAATAATTAGATTTCCCAAATCCACAGACTCAAAAGATGGATGAGATCACTGAGAAATTGGGTGTGAAGAAAAGACACCTGGGAGTCTAGGACATAGTTCTAGAAAATCATTTTTTATGACTGGAGTTAACCATCTGTCTACAAGACCCAACTCCACCTTTCCACCCCTGACCTTTCCTTGTTGGTTCAGTTTCAGTGTTTTCATGGAACATTTAGAACTATATGTCTTACACTTGTCTCAACTTAATAGAGATGTCAGACCACATCTTCTCCTTCCTCTAGCCAATGCCTCAATACTCTTCTCTTACTTCATTTTTTAACATATTGATGTCATTTTGCTGTAGTGCATAAAGTCCTTGATAGCAAAGAAAAAGACTACTAAAATTTCTCCCCATAAAATGGCAGTCCCTCAGAGTTCACATATGCATGGCTTGGCACTGGGTAAATAACACATGCTGATGTCCTAGAGAAGAGTCATTTTGTTTTACACAAACCCTTGCACAACATCATGGCCATAAATACAAATCATTAGTTTTATTTTAAAATAAACATGACAGGACCTGAAAAAAGAAGTGTCTCATGGGTTTTTAAACTATATAGTTCCTTTAATTCCACCAGTGATCCCAAGTTCTAGACCACAAAGGTACTAAAGTGCTTAAATTTGGGGGACCTAAAAGTCTGAGAGCTAAACACTTGCTTTGTGAGAGAATGTCTTCTACATATGCTTTATCCCTTGATATTTTAGAAGAAGGCTGTGAGTTATATAGAACTTGGAGAATTGAACTATATATATTTTAACTCTGAAACCCAGACAGAGCTTCCTATTATTTTCACATACTTCTTAGACAATCAGTTCATTGGGTTTGGAGTGTCATGTGAGTGAAGTTAACACTACTATCCTTATACCAATAAAATACTCATTCATCATAGAACCCTCTAGTATGGTTTCTTCACCAAATGTATGGATAGTAACCTCCTACCTCTCACTCCCCTAATATCAATGATTTAGGGTCACTATTGGGATATCTCTTACAGTACTATCATCCTGATTTATCTCAGGTCTACTCCTTCATGGTCTAGATCCTGTTATTCCCTCCTATTCCATTGTCCCTTCTGGAATCCCTGTGGAATTGTTTCAGAGCTTCTCTGCAAGGAATACCTCTTTCAGACCTCAAATTATATTATAAAGCAATAATTATAAACATATTTAGTACTGGTCTAAAAAATAGAAAAATAGATCAATAGAGCCAGCTAGAGAAGGAAGAATAAAAATAATTGAACTCAACAACCCAGTGTTTGATAAACACCCCAAAAATAAACTAGGAAAGAACTTTCCATTCATGGGAAAACTGGAAAAGTCTGGCAGAATTTAGGATTAGATAAGTATATTATACCACATTCTACAATAATTTTAAAATGGTTGGACAATTTGAATATTAAATTTGATGTCATTAAAAAAATAGAAGAAGGGGTAGCCAGGTGGCTCAGCAAGTAAGAGCACCGGCTCCAGTGTTGGGATGCCCTGGGGATCAAATCCGGGCTCAGATACTTAGCACCACACCCAGAAATAACTGGCCATGTAACCTTGAGCAAGTTACTTAACCCCCATTGCTTTAAAAAAGAGAGAGAGAGAAGAAAACAAGATCATATATCTTTCATGTCTATGGTTAAGCAACAAATTCTAAACAAAATAAGTGATACGCTCAGAGCTAAGATTGCAGAGTACAGACCCAGATGAACTCTCCCAACATTCCTTTCCAAACAATTTTAAAATAATGCCTCAAATCAAATTTTGGAGCAGATGAGCCAATGAAAGTTCACATGGAGACAATTTTCCAGCCTAAGACAACTCAGGAGATCCACAGAAAAGGTTTGTAACACCATGATGGGCACAATCCTAGAACATGGCAGAAGTACCAACAGAGGACTTTAGAGGCAATAATTACAACAACAACTTTGGAAGGTCTCCACCCAGAGTGGTAAGGGGGTAGAACAATTGCTCAGAAAGAGATTACAAGGGGCAGCCAGATGGCTCAGTGAGTAAGAGCACTGGCCCCATAGTTGGGATGACCTGGCATTGAATCTGGGCTCTGATACTTAGCACCACACCCAGAAATAACTGGCCATGTAACCTTGAGCAAGTTACTTAATCCAGATTGCTTAAAAAAAGAGAGAGAGAGAGATTACAGGGGACTTTTTGCTAACAATGGGTGCAGGTGATGCTGACTGACAATCCCATTGCCCATAAGCAGTAATGGGTCACAGTTCCAGCATGGAGGAGAGCTCTTATCTTCATTCACAAGGAAATATAAGTGCTGGTTAGAGTTACAGAGTCAAGAGGAATGCTTGAACTTGCACCTGCTGGAGATCAGGGGACCTGGTCATAGTCCCAGGGCCAAGAGGAAAAACAATACTTGTGGATGCAGAGGAACAGGGTCCCTTCCTGGGAAAAAAACAGGGCACAGACCAGGAGAGCAAGGAACACACCTCTATCAAGATAACACCACCTTGGAAGCACCTAAAACTTGAAGACCCCAAGAGCTACTCTGAAAACAGCTGCATGTAAAAGACTAAAGCTTGGTACAATGGTTCCCCACCCCAGGTATGAAGAGACCAACTTTATCATAATGTTCAAAGTGAAGAAATGCACTGGAAAAAAGAGCAAACAAACAAAAAATAACTTGACAATAAAAAGTTAGTTTGATGGCAGTGAAAATGAAGACAGAAACTTAAAAGAAGAGAGCAATGTGAAAACAGCTATAAGCAGAGTCTCAAAGAAAAATGCTAATTGTACCAAGGCCAGCGAGAATTCTTAAAAGAGTTTTAAGGGAGAGAGAGATAAGAGCGGTATAGGAAAAGTTGAGTAAAGAAATGAGAGTGATGCATATTTAGTATCTATATTGAAATATGGAACATAATGTCTGGGTCTCCATCTATTTTGGAAATCAATAGGATTTTCCTCAGCCATGTTAAAAAAAAAGGACATATTACATTCAAATTGATCTTTTTGATTTATAGTGATAAATGCTATCCACTTCCAGAGAAAGAACTGATAAGAGTCTGAATGCAGATAAAAGCATACTTTTTTTTTACTTTCTTCATTTTTGTTGTCTGTTTTTTTTTTGTTCTGTATTTTCTTTCACAACATGATTAACATGGAAATTTGTTTTGCATGACTACATATATATATATAACCTAAATCAACTTGCTCACCTTTCAATAAGGAGGATGAGGAGGGAGGAAAGGAGAGAATTTGGAACTCCAATTTTTTTAATGAATGCTAAAAATTACTTTTACATATAATTAGGAAAATATTAGAAAGACAACGTAATCTTTCTAAAGTACAGGTCTGACTATGTCTTCTCCCTCCCCTCACCACACTCAATAAACGCCAATATCATTCTTTAATCTTCAGGATCAAATATTGAATCCTCTTTGTCATTTATAGCCCTTCATAATCTCTCTACATTCTAGTAACCTCATACAATACAATGCTCCCCTTTTGGTTCCCAACACAAAACCATTTATCTTCCAAATCTGTCCTTTACTCTGGGAAGATCTTGCTCTTCATCTCCACCCCTGTCTCCTTCAAGTTCCAATTAAAACCCCATCTTTTATAAGAAATCTATCACAATGTGCCTTAATTCCACTTATCTTGTTTCTACGTAGTTGCTTGCATGTTGTCTCTCCCATTAGACTGTGAAGTCTTTGAGAGCTAGTACTATCTTTGATCTTTCTTTGTATCCCCAAGGCTTAGCACAGAGCCTGGCACATAGTAGGTGCTTAATAAATACTTATTGACTGACTGATATTCCCAGACAATTGAATACACTGTTTAAATAGGGAATTCAAAGTGTTCACCTTCCTATAAAACCTGAAACACTTAATATATTTAAAGTAGTATACTGACAAAAGAAACAAAAACAATTATCTAAAGGTTTAAAGTTCACTATATTTCAAATGATTATCTTATCATCAGAAAAGAGTGGAATTCCTGAAAGCAAACTACAAAGAAAAATAAATATGCTTATAAAGAGCTCTATCAGATAAGATACTTTGCTCCAAATACCCACCAAATATGATGAGGTAATTGCCAAAGGTAAATATTTTTGAATGCCTGTATTTGAGTGGCACTTATTAAATGAAATATGATGTATCTAAAATAGATACCAAACACATGTAACCAATGGAAACAATTAATGTTGAGTCTGCACAAGGCTAAAAAATTGTCAATAGGACAGGTCAGATGATCTCTCATGAGATTTGGATACAGTGACCCAGAATCTAATGAAAAAGGTACCATTATTGGCACATTTGATTCCATGACATAATAGAAACAGATATCTGAAAATAAAATCTTTCTTTTTAGAATGAGTCATAGCAGTCTATTTAGATATTGTTTGAACTAATTTCTTCAAAGTTGCCCTTATAGAACTTCTGGTTTCATTTAATAGTAAAAATGTCGATATGGATGTGTGTGGTTCAATTCCTACAATATTGTGTTAACTCATCTACTCGGGCAAAGATCACACATGAAGAGTACCAAGAGATAACTTAATGTTGGCAGATTACTTAAGAATTTAAAATTCTTAATACCCTCATGAGACATCAAACTTGGAAAAATTTAAAGATAACATAAGGGGCAAGTGGAAAGTTTGTATACTCTGAGACTAAGAAGGCTACAACATATTGCATTTTAAAAAATGAAGAGGCATGAAAAATATTATCAAGATAATTAATGACTGGAAAAGGAAGTAGGCGATCTGTTTATTGAGAATCATGGTGAATATCAAGAGTATCAAGGGAAAGGTTGTTATTTTGTTTTTGTTTTAGAGTTTTGGCAAACCTTATAAAGAAGATTTATGGGAAAAACATGTAGAAGAGTTTCACAAGAAGACACGGCATGGAAGGGTTATAATCTGCTTTGGTGAAATCTTTACCTATTCCAATTAAATTAAAGGCCTACCCAAGTGCCAAAGCAGCAGTAAAAACAATGACATTTAATTAAAAATAAAACAGCAATATTCTCACCTCATAGTTATACAAATGCACATTTCAGTGTCAAGTATGGGAAGGAAATAGGCATTTATCTAGCACCTACTGTGTGCCAGGCACTGTGCTAAACACTTTGTACAAATACTATCCTATCTATCATCATAACAACCCTATAAAGTAAAGCTGTATGAGTAACTGGGAGACTGCATTTATCCTATAGTAAGATCAGGTGAGAGACTTGAACCATATGGGACTCAATACTAAATAGAGTTGTACTAAAATTAGTACAAATAAAATAGTAATTGATTATGATGATACAGTGGCATTATGTTGAAGACAGGTGGTTTTATCTCTTTAATTTTTTCTAATGAAGAATATTAATTTCTCCCTAGCAGATCACTTACATGGCTCTTGGCGTACAATAAACCACTGCATCACCCAACAGCTTTGCTCTCAATATTATTTATTGATTTAGTCAGACCCACTTTTTTCTCCTCTGAATACTTACTAAAGAGAGCTGTTGTGTTCTGAATTGATTTTGCTGTCTCAGCCACATTGAGGCCTAGATGCTTTTTGGCTTTCATCTGAATGAACAATTTCCTAGTTAGACACACTGGATTTGGAGTTGGGTCAATAAAAGCTTTACTGTGTCCTTTCTCTTTCCTCCCAGAGCTCACAAAAGAGAACTAAATTCCATTCATCCTTTCACTGGCCACTGTGGAATCTTTAGCAATGCAATTCTGGCTTGGATGAGGAAACATGGCAAGAAATTGGCAGAAACACAAATAGGAATTCTCTATTTCCCATGCTCACTGCCCTGAAGATCAGTTGCCACTGGGGATGCATATGAATTTGCTGCACTTTAGCTATTTGTCTTTGCCACCAAATGCTTTGGAAGCATAACACGTTAGATATCAAAAGAAGGTTTAGCTTAATCCTACTGAATCCTATGTGGTTAACTGTAAGTTATTTGCAAGGAAGCCATTTTGATTGGTTCCTGGCAATTTAAACTTGAAAGATTTTGAATAGATTAAGGCAATGAGTTCTTTTCCCAAATTTGAATGAACAAGGTTTGCAGTGACCAGGTTAATAAAAAGTCAGAACCCTATAATCTTTATGAGCATTTATAAAAATTCTTTTTCAGACTTTTGCTGTGTTCCATAGTTTTATGGCAGTCCTCTGAGTTAGATATATCTGACAAAAATGTAATGAAAATAATAACAATAATACAAAGCTATCCTAGAATGGGCAATAGTAAAGATTGTCATGATATAGAAACTGGCAAATTGCATAGTAACTAAAATGGCCCCAGTTCTTAGGATAAGGGTTAACTAAGGTGTTGGTGAGGTTTTAACTGTGGGTATTAAACAATGATGGTTTTGCTAGCCTGTGCCAATGCCATTTCTAAGCCTACATTAGAAAGGTTTTCTCTAGTCTGGCATGTCCAAGAAAGGCTCCTTTCTTGAAGTCCTGTAGAATTCTCTTATATATGCCCAGGACTCTCACTGCTACTGGAACATTTCTGTAGGGACTAGAAAGCAGGAATAAACTCAGTAGATAGCATTCAGATGGGCAGCTCTAAGATGAACATCCATATAAGATGAATCTGCCCAGAGTTTTCACTCTTACTTATTTTTCCAATTCTTCTATGTTTTGTGTTTGGAATCTGAAACAGCACAAGGAATGACCATTTCCCAACCTTATACCTATAAACACACATAACTGGTATAACATTTAGAAAGAGTTTGAAAAGGTCACAACACCCATTTAATATAGCAAAAAAATTTAAAAAAAAAACTAAGTACCTTATGGAGACCTATTGCATCATGTCTCTGTTATGGGACAACATAAACAAAAAGAGTACCTAGGTGAACTACTCTATAGAACCTATAATCCAATAAAAAGTTTGGTTGAATTAGTACCTCTTATGGACAAGAACATGCATAGAATTAAAAGGCAGCATGACTGCCAAAAAAGTGTGGAATTATTCAAAAATTGATCCATGGTTTTATAAACTCCCACAGACTTGGGTAGCATTTCATTAGAAGGAATCTGTTGTCACACATTTCTGCTTGGACATTGATGAAGTAAGTTGATTTCATTATTACAGCAGAGCTCTAGTAAGTGGCTTTTTAGGGACTTTCCCACCCCTTGAACTATCTTAGCGACCTAGAAAAAGAGGAACCAATACCACTTGGAAGAGGATATTTCTTATAGCCTGAAAAGACAGCATACATACCTTATCTAATAGTAAATTCATTTCAAATTAGCATAAAATCCAAGTGTAGATTACTGTGTAGATACTGAATTTTCAGATGAGCATACCAGATAGATAGATAACATTTATAGATTTATAGAAAGCACTTTAAGGTTGGCAAAAATATTTTACACATGTTAACTCATTCGATCCTCAAAAAAATTCTGTAAGGTAGGAACTATTATTTTTTATTTTATAGATGAAAAAACTGAAACTGAGAGAGGATAGATAACTGCCCAGGATCATATAGCTGACAAGTATCTGGGACAGTACTTTTCTAACTCCAAGTCCAGGGCTCTATCCACACAGATACTTATATATACACACATATATTTATGAGTGTGTATGTTTATGTGTATACACACATATATACATAGACAATAAGATGTGTCTATATATAATCAAGTATATATCATTGTGTATATGTGTATATATGTCATTGTGTATTTATATGTATGTGTCTATACACATATGCACACACACAAGTGTACACACATGTATCCATATACATGCACACATATATGAAAAATTATCCCATTTTGTCTAACCACTTCACTAAATAGGCAAGGAAATTGAGGCCCAGAGAGATTCATTGGCCTGATCAAACTTATGCAACATGCAACTGCAACTAGTGACAAAACTGAAACTGACCCGAAACTGACTCCCACTGGGAACCTCTTGACTTTCAGCCACTCAGTGATCTTTCCACATGACGTTGTCTCAAAGCAGGTGTGCAATTTAAAATTTAATAAAAACTGAAGACTCATCATCAGAGAATTTTGACAAATAAAGATGTAATGAAAGAAAGAAAGACAGAAGAGGAGGAAGGGAAGGAGGGAGGATGGAAGGAAGGAAGGAAGAGAGAGAAGTTAGGAGGGAGGAAAGAAAGAAAGAAAGAAAGAAAGAAAGAAAGAAAGAAAGAAAGAAAGAAAGAAAGCCAGGTAGCACAAACCAGCTCCAGTGTCATGATGACCTGAGGATCAAATCCAGGCTCACACACTTAGCACCCACCCAGAAACACCTGGCCGTGTAACCTTGAGCAAGTTACTTAACCCCAATTGCTTAGGCGTGGCCAGGTGGCTCAGTGAGTAAGAGCACCGGCTCCAGTGTCGGGATGACCTGGGGATCAAATCCGGGCTCAGATACTTAGCACCACACCCAGAAATAACTGGCCGTGTAACCTTGAGCAAATTACTTAACCCCAATTGCTTAAAAAAA
Organism: Petaurus breviceps papuanus; assembly: GCF_028583685.1. Taxonomy (NCBI): domain Eukaryota; kingdom Metazoa; phylum Chordata; class Mammalia; order Diprotodontia; family Petauridae; genus Petaurus; species Petaurus breviceps. Next base: position 4,009,778 of record NW_027187263.1, on the reverse strand, counting down.
AGAAAAAAAAAGAAAGGAAGGAAGGAGAGAGAGAGAGAAAGACAGAAAGAAGGAAGGAAAGAAAGGCAGAAGGAAGAGAGAAAAGAGAAATAAAATCTTACAATTGTTGCTCCCTAACAACTAGGCAGAAAGAGAACATTGAGGAAAATGAGGCTTATTGGTGTCATAACTTACAAGTCCATAGTTTAAATCTTCTTTTTTAACTTTATTTTTAATTTGTGGAATAAAACTAGCATTTCCATAAAATGGTACAATAAAAAGATGATTGCACATAAAATTATAAATCTACAATATATAACTTGCTATTCTTTTCAAATGTACAACAAAATTGTTGTGTAAATTTCATTTTTTTCTTCCCTCTACCCCCTGCCTTAGAGATGGTTACCATTAGATATAAATAGGCATATATATATATGATTATTCTATATATACATCTATTTTTCAGTTGTTTATCTGGATGCAGATAGAGTCTTCCTTTATGCGCCCTTTATAGTTAATTTGGGTATTTATAATAGTCAAAATAACTTATTCATTCAAAGTCATTCTTTTTTTTCAATTAATTAATTTATTTGTTTTCAGTTTTCAACATTCACTTCCATAAGTTTTAAATTTTCTCCTCCTCCTTCCCCAAGGCAGCATGCAATCTTATATGGGCTCTACACATACATTCATATTAAACAAATTTTCACATTGGTCACGTTGCATAGCATAATTATAACGAATGGGAGAAACCATGGGAAGAAAAGACAATATAACAAAACAAAGCAAAAGAGAAAATAGTCTGCTCCACTCTGCATTCTGACTCCATAGTTCTTTCTCTGGAAGTGGATGGCATTTTCCATCATGAGTCCTTTGAAAATGTTTTATATCCTTCCATTGCTGAGAAGGGCTATGTCTATCAAAATCAGTCATCATTCACTGTGGCTGTTACTGTGTACAATTTTCTTCTGATTCTACTTACTTCACTCAGCATCAGTTCATATAAGGCTTTCCAGGTTTTCTGAAATCCTCCTACTCATCTTTTCTTATAACACAATACTATTCCATTGTATTAAAAAAAAAAAAACTTGCTCAGTCATTCCCCAATTGATACGTATTCCCTTGATTTCCAGTTCTTGGCCACCACAAAAAGAGCTGCCATAAATATTTTTGTGCATTGTGTCATTTTCCCATTTTAATAATCTCTTTGGGATACAGGACTAGACATGGTATTGCTGGGTCAAAGGGTAAGCACATTTTTATAACCCATTGGGCATAGCTCCAAATTACTCTCCAGAATGGTTGGATCAGCTCCAACTTTTCCACATCATCTCCAACATTTATCATTTTTCTGTTTTGTCATGTTAGTCAATCTGATAGGTGTTATGTGCGACCTCAGAGTTTTTTGATTTGCATTTCTCTAATCAATAGTGGTTTAGAGGATTTTTTTCATATGACTATAGATAGTTTTAATTTTTTCCTCTGAAAACTGCCTGTTCATATCATTTGTCCATTTATCAATTGGGGAATGACTTGTATTGTTGTAAATTTGACTCAGTTCTCTATACATTTTAGAAATTTTATTTATTTATCGGAGACACTAGTTATAAAATTTCTTTCCCAATTTACTGCATCTCTCCTAAACTTGGTTGCATTGACTTTGTCAAAAACTTTTCAACTTATTATAATCAAAATTATCTTTTTTGCATTTCATAATGGTCTTTATCTCTTGTTTGGTCATAAATTCCTCGATTCTCCATAAATCTGACAGATAAACAATTCCTTGCTCCCCTAATTTGTTTATAGTATCAGCCTTTATACTTGGATCATGTACCCATTTGGACTTTATTCTGGTATACAGTGTGAGACATTGGCCTATGCCCAGTTTCTGCCATACTATTTTCCAGTTTTCCAAGCGGTTTTTGTCAAACAGTGAGTTCTTATCCCAGAATCTGGGGTCTTTGGGTTTATCAAACAGTAGATTGCTATAATTATTGACTATTATTTGTCTTGTGTAACCTATTTCACTGATCTACCCCTCTGTTTCTTAGCCAGTACCAAGTGGTTTTGATGATTGATGCTTTATAATACAATATATACAATATAAACAATATAATATAATATATACAATATAAATACAATCTGGCATGGCTATGCCAGCTTCCCTAGCATTTCATTAATTCCTTTGATATTCTGGACCTTTTGTCCTTCCAGATGAATTTTGATATTATTTTTTCTAGCTCTATAAAATATTTTTTGATTGTTTCATTGGTATAGCACTGTGTAAGCAAATTAACTTAGGTAGAATTGTCATTTCTATTATATTAGCTCATTAAAGTCATTCTTAAAATAACATTGCTGTTACTTAATGCAATATTCTCCTGGTCCTATTCACATTGATCTTCATTATTTCATGCAAGTCTTTCCGTTTTTCATTTCTAAAATCATTGAGCTCATCATTTCATATAGCACAGTAGCATTCCATCACAATCACATACCACAGCCAATTCAGTCATTCCCCACTTGATGGGCATCTCTGCAATTCCATGCTCTTTACCACCTCAAAGAGAGATGCTATAAAATTTTAGAACATAAGTGTTCTTTTCCTTTTCCCTAATTATCTTCAGAAATAGACTAAGTAGTGGCTTTGCTGGGTCAAAGGGCATAGGTAGTTTAATAACTCTTTGGGTATAATTCCAGACTGCTCTCCAAAATGGTTGAATCAGTTAACAACTCCACCAATAATGAACTAGTGTCCCAATTTTTCCACATCCCATCCAACAACCATCACCTTTCCTCGCTATCATTTTAGCCTGTCTGAAAAGTGCAAAATGATATTTCAAGGTTATTTCAATTTGCACTTCTCCATTTAATAATGGTTTGGAGAATTTCTTCACATGATTATAAATTGTTCTGATTTCTTCAGGATTCATATCCTTTAACCATTCATCAATTGGAGAATAACTCATATTCTTATAGATTTGGCAATTCTTTACATATTTTAGATATTAGATCCTTACCTGACAAGTTATCTATAAAAAATTTCTCCGGTTTTCTGTTTTTCTTCTGATCTTGGCTATATTTGTTTTATTTGTATTCAGACTTTTCAATTTAATGTAATTAAAATCATCCATTTTACACCTAACTTTGCTATCTCGTGCTTATTCATAAATTGTTCCCCTCGCAATAAGTCTGATAAAATAATGTTTCTTGTTCTTCTAATTTCTTATAATATCTCTAGGTCTTGTATCTATTTTGACCTTATCTTGGTGTAAGATATTACTCTATGCCCATTTTCTTCCATACTGCTTTCCAGTTTTCCCAACAATTTTTACCAAATAATGAATTCTTATCCCCAAATCTTATCTTTATACTTTTCAAATGCAAGTCTATTATGCTTATTTGCTGCTGTAAATTTTATCTCTACTCTATTCCATTTTTCTACCTTTCTATTTCCTAGCCAGGATGATAATTACTACCTTATAATATAACTTAAGATCTGTTATGCTAAACCTCTTTACATTTTTAAATTATTTCCTTTGATATTCTTGACTTTTTGTTTTTCCAAATAGATTTTGTTATTATTTTTTTTTCTAATTCAGTACAAAAAAATGGGAATGTAATTGGGAAGATGTCGAACCATCCCAATTAATATAGTCATTGAATTACTCAATCACATATTAAACCAGATGCCCTCTTATTGCATTGTAATTGTGGACAAGTCCTTAATCAAAAGGACATAAGATCATTTGAGGTAAGGTAGATGACAATACACAGGCAACATCTTGAATGGCATGTAAAACAACTATTTCAAAGTTAAATGGTCACCATGACCCAGAGAATTGAAATTAAGTCCCTGAAAGGTAATAATGACCATTAAGGGAGTGACAGAAGTAGAGAAAGTGACACAGAAAGAGAGACAAAGACCAAGGAAAAGACTGAGATAAGGACCAAGACAATTAAAAAGAAAGAAGCCAATGGACTTTCTTTTTGGAGATACTAGAACAGAAGGAGATATCTCCAGTCAAGAGCAAAGAGATATACCAAGAAAAAGCAGTTTTCCTAAGAAAAGGGAAGTCTATGTATCTGTTTTCCCACCTTCTACATAGAATGTAATTCCCTGAGGGAGAGAGAGGATAGCTAGCTGTTTTGTTCATCCAGTCATGGAGGCTATGGGCACATGGCCACCCACTTCTCTCTTTGTGTTTATTCTTTCTTGATCATAGGTAAGTATTGTGAGGTGGATATGGCCAGGCAGAGACTTTGTAAGTTTGGGAGATCTATGGATCTCACAGCCAGAGGAGAAAGAAGAGTCAACGGCAGTTAGTAGCAATTGCCGTTGGTATTAGGTAGTGACTTGGAAGCAACTTTGAGATGGATGCACCCAGCCAGTGACCCTGTAAGCAATTTAACATATGGAGAGATTGAAAAGCATCAGCTGAGACAGCCTAGCTCAGTAGTAGGTTTGTCCAGTTCACCCAAGGTGCTGTGTTCTGTGAGGAGCCAACCAGAAGAGCAAGTCATCAATCACTGATGTCATAACCCACAATGAAATCCAGAATTCCTCCACCAAATATGAAAAGTCTTTTTGGTGCCAGAATTTGGGAGGCACCCCTTTGCCATACATATTCTCTACTCTGAGTATAATGTGTCTCTTTGTAATTGTACTTTAAGCTTTATCCTACTCTCCCCAGTATACTTAGGTGCAAGATATATGTCCCTTTTTTTAGTCTCATTTTGGTTATAGAACAGAAATTAAAGGAAAACTTCCTATAAAAATTGAACTTTTAATTGGGACTTAAAGGAAGCCAGGGAGGTAAGTAATCTGAGAGGAGGAAGGAGAGTATTCCAGGCATAGGGGACAGCCAGAGAAAATGCCTGGAGCTGAGCTGTGGAGAGTCTTGTTCATGTCCAGGACTCCAGTCACTGGATCAAAGAGTATGTGTTGTGGAGTAAGGTGTAAGAAGACTGGAAAGACAAGAGGATATTGAATTATGACTGGCTTTAAATGCCAAACAGAGCATTTTGCATTTGATTTTGGAGGCAATAGGAAGTCACAGGAGTAAGGGGACTTTGAGGGTGGGGATGGACATGATTGGATTTGTATTTTAGAAAAAAAAAACACATTAGTTGAATGGAGAACAGACTGGAGTGGAGAGAGACTTGATGAAGGAAGTTCCAGAAACCTAGCACCCAATACAAGTCTGAAGTTAGTAATAGCAGTAATCTTCTAAGGAAGCAGAGGAATTGTCCCAGAAGGAATGATACATTTTAATATTTCAATGATCTGTAGTTTCACCGGTGGCAGGTGGGTTGATGGGAGTCTCTTCATTAAAGCAGATCTAATGCCTCTAGAAGAACCACCAAAAGAGGCTATTTCCAATAAATTCAGCACCCTGAATCCAGCCTGATGATGAACCTGTGCGAAACTGGCTAATTTGATCCCTAGACAGCAGATATGCAGTTCACTTCTTGGCAATACTCAATGTCTTTCCTGTTTAGTAGGGCCTGACAGAGTTTGAGCTCTTCCACCATAAACTTTGAGAACCCAGGGTCATATCTCTAGCACAAAAGAGTCAGAGTAGGGCTTTTGGTGAAGTTAACTTTGACTATGACTTCAAACGTTGAATTATTGAACAAAAAATAAAGTCATTTAGTTTCTTGTTCTAGCATCACTACTAACTACGTGACCTTAGAATTCCACTAAGCTGTTAGTATTCTTATATTCTTTGGTTTATTTAGAGTGTATATGTTCTGACCCTATTATCTCATGGTCAGGAAATATTCATCTCTCCCTCCGAGTTCTAGGAGACCCTAAGGGATCATAGGATCTCTTTTATCTACTTCCATTCATTTGTGCCCCTACTAGCTATATTTCCTCCATTGTTACAAGGCCAGCTACCCAGTTCCCTTTTATCATTTAATACCAATCAATTCTACAAAGGAATATTTACTTCAAATATGTAGCAAAAATAAATGTAAAAAAAATATTTCCCCAATACCTTGGAGGCATAATTCTTCTTATACCACCTGGAGTGTTCAATTAGGTTCAAACTTTAGCTAGAGTTTCTACATAGCTCTAGTCACTTCCTGAAACTAAAATGAAAGAAAGGACCAAAAAGGCTTGATATCTCTGGGCCAAATGGACTCAGAGGTGGAAGACGGCCCTAATGCTATTTACTTTGACAAATGGTCTTACTAGATGCTTGGAGCAAGAGTCTCTGAGCTCCCCTAGATGAGAATGGAACAAAGACTATGATGAAGCTGATTAAAGATGCTCATAATTTCACAATGCAAAAACAAAAACAAACAAACAAACAATCAAACCTCTTAGCCATGCAGTAGGCCAGTCAGAAGTGGTAACAGAATATCCATGAATACTCTTGTGTCTCTGAAGCAATTCCATTACTTGTCATCGCAGTTCTCCTGGATACAGGTTCCCAGCTTCTCTGCAGAAAGAGATACAATCCCAGGTGGTCTAAGCATGATCAAAATTCTCACTGCATTCTCACTACAGCATTTATTGAATACCTACTTTTTCATTCAATAGGAATTTAATAAGTACTTACTATTTGCAAGGTAAGTACTTAGGGGAATCAGATGGAACACTGTCTTCTAGAAGTTTATAGTCTGATGTATAACAAATGTTGAATACACATGTGTTGGCCAGATGTGATAGCTCATATTGTCCTCCCTGCTGCTAGAGAGGCTAAGGCCTTGATATTGGGGATTGAGAACTACTGGAAGGCTCAAACTGATTGGACATATGCACAAAGTCCACAAAGTCCAGTATGAATACAGTGAGCCCTGCAGAAGAAGAAAGCCACAAGGATGTCTAAGATGGGGCACCAGCCCAGGTTAGAAAAACAGAATAGATTAAAGCTTTCTTACTGACTGATCACCCTTGGTATCCAGTCTTGAATGGCCACTGTACTTCCAACCATGGCAAGCTAGGAAGACCCAGTCTCTAATGATGATGGTGACGAAAATAATAATAACAGCAGTAACTAATAATAATGATAGTGCATTGAATGAATTAAATGAACAATTCTCAAAAAGACCATAGATGAGAACTACAATAAGAGATTCACAAAGTGATCCAAGAGGTCAGAGTAGGAAGATCCATGCCAGCAAGAGTAATCAATAGGGTTTTTACTAAAGAAGTAACATTTAAACTTGAACCTTCTTGTAGGGGTGGGATTTTGTAGGTTAAGATGAGAAGCAGAGGGGTGGCTAGGTGGCACAGTGAGTAAGAGCACTGGCCCCGGAATCAGGAGGACCCAGGATCGGTTCCAGCCTCAGATACTTAACACCACACAAAAAAACTGGCCCTGTAACCTTGGACAAGTTACTTAGCCCCAATTGCCTTAAAAAAAAAGATGGGAGGCAGAGAATATTTAAGGAATAAGAACAGGTAAAAAGGTAGAAAATTTAAAAAGGAAGAATATTTCATTGTGGCTGAAACAGGATTTATGCAGGACTATAGTGTGAGGCAAGGTTGGGAAAGCAGTCTGGACCAAATTTTCTGACCTTGAATGACACACTAAAGAATTTTGGTTATGCTCTGTATGTTACTTTAACAGAGTGACAGTAGTCATAATGGTGCATTGGAAAGATAAATCAGGCAGTAGCGTGAAAGATGGATTAGAAATGAATTGTAGGTAGGAAGATTAACAAGGAAACTGCTGAAATACTCCAGAGCTTGAAATAGTTTGGTACTAACAGAAATGGACTCAGAAAACACCTAATACCCTGCTTTGCATACAGTAGATGTTTAATTGTTTGTTGATTTGTGAGGGAAAAACAAACAGGACTTGAGAAATAACTCACTATGTATAGGGGGGGGGCAGAATAGGGTAAAAGTGTTAAGATAACTGTGGTTTCCATGTATGAAATAAAGAATATAATACTTCCTTTTATCAGACTAGCAGGGATTTTATAGGAACAAATGGGATATTAAATGAGAACTTACTGTGAGCATCTGTAAAGAAAAAATTTTGCAAATATTATTAATTAATATGGGTCAGTATCACATATCAGACCAGAGATTCTGAAAGACCAAACCCAATTCAAGCTCTGTTGAATGCTCAGGAAATAAAAAATAATATTTCATTTTCATTTGCTATTGATCTGGCCACTCTATTGCCACCAATGCTTCATGTCTCCTATTCACATTTTTTTTTTGCTCCTTCTACCGTAAATGCTCCTAGAAACATTCAGTATTTCCACACCCCTCAGTCCTTCCCTCCCTCATTTTCCCATATTGGCAAGAATTATGAAGGACCAGGAATGTAGTCCTGCTTTTAGCAGCTGGAGCTGGTACCTTCCCAGCTGTTCTCTCTTATCCCAGCAGCCCCGGATGTGGGATTGGGCAACAAACCAATGTCGGAAATGACCTCTCCTTCCCCTGATGTTGGTTCTCCTGAATTTAATACAAAAGCAGATGTCCACCTAGAAAAGCCAAAATCATAGTAGCCTTTTTCTTCATATCCTTCCCTCCCACTGACCCCCATCATAGACTACTCCAGACAAAACCACAGGTCCTGAGCCTTTTGGCAATGAGCTACAGAATCAGGATTGAGACCTTGAGCAAGATCTACTTCAGTTGGGGACATAGCCAAGCAAATAGAATTTTTTTCCACTGACTTGTTTATTTTAATTCTCTAACTCAATGGAGACCGAGCACTGTTAGTTACTTTATCTTCTTACACAGACAACAATTTTCACCATAGAAAATGTAGCATTTGTCCTAGAATGTATGATTAACATTTTGCTATTAACATAAATGTGTTGAAGGGAAGGAAGGGGTAGAAAGGTAGAAGAAGAAATATTCAAACTCCTTTAGACTCCTGTCACCCAAGTATACATTTTCCTCATGACCAACAAAAAAGTATCTATAGAACTTGTTCTCTCAGTAAATGCTATGGGGTAGAGGGTAGAGAGAATTTAATTTATCTTGTGAACTATATTGGGTTTTGAATTCTAAGATAATGAATCCTTAAAAATATTTGGGAACTCATATCATCCAGTTTAAGTCCATCATTTTATAGATGAGAAAAGTGAGGCTCAGAGAATTTAAATGATATAAACAAAAAGGAATTATTAATTCTTTCTATATGCCAAGCTGTACTAAGTGCTGAGGATATAAATGAGAGTCAAAGGTGGTCCTGGGCCTCAAGAAACTTGCCTTGTAATGGCGGACATAATGCACAAAGGTCAGTGGTGGTTGGGGTACTTCATGCTGGTGCTGTATTTTACAGAGATTCTGAGTAGGCCATGAGATTGACACACCCCATCCAAGAGCAATGAAAATTTTACTGACAGAGCTAATACTAACACCTAGAATGCCTGATTCACACTCTATTGCTCATAACCCATCTGTATCTTAATCTGTTATTTTTTGATCTATCAAATGAAAATAACAAAACCTCACATCTAAGAGAGTAGATGTGAAAAACAAATGGGATAATGTATGTAAAAATACTTTGCAAGCTACAAGATCAAGTACATATAAATGTATTTAAATTTGATTTTTAAAAGTCTTAATTTAGTGCCTACGAATTGCATGAACTATGCTGGAAACTGGGTATACAAAGACAAAAATAAATAAAAACTGTCTGCCATCTACAGAAGGTGCATATACTTTTTTCCTCACATTGTCTTCTTGACTTTCTACAATCTAACTTCCAACTTTGTTATTCAACTGAAACTTCCCTTTTCAAAGTTACAGATATAATTGTCAGATCTAATAACCTGTTCCCAATCCTCATTTTTCTTGACCTCTGTCCAGTTTTTTACATTATTGATAATCCTCTTATTGTTACCCTCTTCTCTCTATGTTTCTATGACATGACTCTCTCCTGATTCTCCTCCTTCCTCTCCAACCACTCATTCATAATCTCCAATGTTGGATGTTCATGCAGGTTATGCCTCCTAAAGGCAGGTAGCCCCAATGGCTCTGTTTTGGACCCTCCTTATATATATATATATGTGTGTGTGTGTGTGTGTGTGTGTGTGTGTGTGTGTATGTATATATATATGTATGTATGTATGTATATGTATGTATATATATATATTCATTTTGTGATCTCATCAGGTCCCATTCAATTATCAGCTCAACCTATGCTAATGATTCCCAAATCTACTTATCTAGCCCTAACCTCTCTGTTAGCTATAATAGAAGTTTAAAAGTAAAACCTAACACCCAGGGGAGGAAAATTGATTGTGACTAAACCTGGGGAAAGAAGAATATCAGCATGTAAAACAGACTCTATACTATTTACGTGCTCTCTCTCTCTCTCTCTCTCTCTCTCTCTCTCTCTCTCTCTTTCTCTCTCTCATTTTATTTTTTCTTTTTTGTGGTTTCTCCCATTCATTCTAATTCTAATTATTCTTTACAACATGACCAATGTGAAAATATGTCTAATAAAAATGCATATGCAGAGTCTTTATCAGATAGTACACCATCTTGAGGAGAGGGAAGGGGAGGGAGATGAACTAAATTTAAAATTCAAAAGCTTATGGAAGTGAATATTGAAAATTAAATTAATTAATTTAAAGGAAAAAAAGAGATTCTATGAATTTTTAAAAATGAAATGTTATTTAGATGTTTCTGGGAGGACAATGAAACCCGAGGAAGAGAAGTGTCTCAAATTTCAATCTTTTAAGGATCCATGATTATTCTAGTCTTCCCCATCCCCCCAGGCAGATCATAACTGCAACAAATTATCACAAACCACCATAGCCAAATATATAACTATATTTATACTTATATGCATGTATGTGTGGATGTGCATATAAAACTGCTAATCGACTAGTAGATAAGCCTCTCTGAAGTCAGCTAGGTTGGGCCCCAAGAGTTCATTACTAAACTCATTCCCCACACTTTCTTAGTTTAAAATTATTTGTAAGAGATGGCATGCCCTTCAAAGGGGCTGTGGCTCTAAAGCTGGAAGCAAGATGACAAATGAAGAAGAAATTAAATAAGTTGCCCAAGGTCACTTAAGAAGCATCTCAAGTGAGATTTGAACCCAGATCCTTTCAAATACAAAGCCCTTTATGGATTCGGCAGTGCAGCACACACTGCCTGTGCCTATGGCAGAATATAGATCCACATCACCATGATGAGACATCTAAGTAGAATTTCAGTAGAGGATGACATCCCATACCTGAACAATAATAGAAGCGCTTGTGGCAGTGTGAGTTTCAGAAATTGATGGCATGTAAAAGCTAAATATACTTCATCTGTTCTGTATTGTTAGGGTAAAAATAACCTCTTTAACATTTCAGCAGTGTGCATAATTATAGCATTGTTGAAAATGTTGAACACAGTCAACTCATTTTTTCTTTATTTACATAGCTACAGGACAAAACTTACTGACATTTCTGGGCACAAATGAATTTTTAAAATAGATTTAAACTTAGCTTTAGTCTCAAAGTGAAAAGTAGTTTTAAGACAATCTCTTTCCTTACTCATAATTCATAAATATAATTATGTAAATGACATGAATGGGATAGGAAAGTAGCCTTCATTATTAAATGAACAATCCATCCTGCAAAGACAAAACTGCTATAATTGGCCACATTAAGAGAAGCACAATTTTCTAGACAAAGAATGTGTTAGAGTGTCTGAAATGTGTTCTAAGAAGAGCTCTTCTTAAATTATCACAACTTAAGAAGGACATATATAAGCTAGAGAGTATCCAGAAGAGAGCAGTCAGAATGATTGAGGGCCTTGAGTTCAGGTCTCACAAGAACTTGAAGATATTAGGGATATTTGGTCTGGAGAAGATTAAGGAAAGAATACAAGTATGCTTACTACTTGAAGGGATACTATACAGAAGAAGGATTCAATTTTTGCCATTGACTCCCACAAGAAAGAAATAGGGAAAAAATACAGAAATTGCAAAAACACAAAATCTAGGGATGAGAGCCATCCAAAAGGAGAATGGGCTATCTGGGGAGGCTATAGATTCTCCCTCCTTGGAGATATGCAAACCGAGACTGGATAACTACTTGTCAGACAGTTTTAGTGGGTTTCTTTCTTGTATGGGTTGGTTAGATGGTTACTGAAGTCTCTTCCAACTCTTAAATTCTAGAATTCTATAAAAATATAGACACTTAATCCTATAATAACTATTGGTGAACAAACTATTTTAGGAGCAAAACACTGACCCATGTGAGGTTAATCATACCTTCCCAAGATCAATATAGTAAACTACTTATTTCAGAGTAAGAAATGGTTATCATTGGACCTTTCATATAAAAAAACAGTCTAAATTTGTGAAAAGCACACAAAAATGATATATGTCAAGTGCCAGAAGTAATTGCTTAGGATTATGAAGTCCTGGACAAGAAACTGAAGACTTTGGTATCTGCATGCTTATTTCCTGATTTCTACCTTTCAAAGACAAGGATTTTGTAAAATAGGGACTGCAAATAAACAAACAAATAAATAAGGGGTAAAGACTCATTGTTCAATCAAAAATATTAGGAAAATTGAAAAACAATCTAGCAGAAATTAGATATATGCCACATACTAAGATAAACTCCAAATTAATATATGACAGATATAAAAAGTTATATTGTAAACAAATGAAGGTAATGAAGAAGAAAATACTTTTTGCAACAATGGCTAGGAAAGAGTTCATAACCAAATAAGGGATATAGATCATAGCAGATAAAATATACAATTTTCATTACATTAATTTTAATCGGTTTTGTACAAACAAAACCAATGCAACTAAAATTAAAAGGGGGAAGAAAACAGCTAATAAGAAAATATCTGCAATGATTTCTCTGATAAAGGTCTCATGTCCGAGATCTATAAGAATAATAAGAATAAAAACCCTTTCCAATAGATAGTCAAAGTATATGAACAGGCACTTTTCAGAAGAAATTAAATATAAGCTATCAATGGATTATGTAAAAATGCTACAAATCACTAATAATTAAATAGATGCAAATTAAAGCAAATTTAGTTTTATATTTCATATGCATCAAATTGACAAAGATGTCAAAAAAGCATTGGAGGGGCTATAGGAAAACAGGAACAGTAATGTATTATTCATAGGTCTGTAAATTGGTGCAACCATGCTGGAAAACAATTTAGAACTATGCCCAAAATGTTATTAAATTGTGTCTCTCCTTTGCCCCAGGAAATTCACTACTGTGCCTATGCTCCAAACAGCTCAAAGAATGAGGAAAAGCATTTATGTGTTTGTGTGTACATATGTGTGTGTATATGTATACACACATTTATGTATGTGTTTATATCTATATATTTATATCAGCTCTTTGTTACAGCAAAGAACTAGAAACTAAGGGGCTACTAATAAATTGGGAATTGGGTAGAAAAATTACAGTATAGGAAGATAATGGGATATCATTGAACAATAAGAAATGATGAAAGGGAATGTATCAGAGAAGCCTGGGAAGACTTGTCTGAATTTATGTAGAATGAAGTGAAGAGAACCAAGAGAACTGATACAATAACATCATAAAGAAAAACAACTATAAAAGATTTAAGAATCCATTGATTAGTTCATTGGTTCATTAGTCAATGAAGTATTCAACCATGATTCCAGAGGACCAAGGATGAATCATGCTACCTAGATCTTGACAGAAGTAGTGATCTCTAGATGTAGATTCAGGCAGCATAAAAGTACCAGGTTTCAAACTATATTACAAAGGGGTAAGCATCAAAACAATCTGGTACTGTCTAAGAAATAAAGTGCTGCATGAGTAGAATAGATTAGGTACACAAGTCACAGTAGTAAATGACCATAGTAATCCAATGATTGACAACCCCAAAGATTCAAGCTTTGGGAGCAAAAACCATTTGACAAAATTTTCTGGGAAAACTGAAAATCAGTTCGGCAGAAACTAGGCATAGACAAATATCTCACATTGTATACCAAGATACGATAAAAAAAAAAAAGAGGTACAAAAAGAGTAGTTTCATAAGCAAATTAAGGAAGCATGGAAAAATTCACCCATCAGATCTATGGATAAAGGAACAATGTATAACCTAACAAGAGATAGAGAGGATCATGGGAAGTAGAAAAAAGATAATTTTGATTATGTGAAATTAAAACAGTTTTGCTAAAACAAAACCAAAGCAGCCAAAATTAGAAGGAAAGCAGGAAACTGGGGTGGGGGGAGGTCTTTATCAGTTTAAGACCTCATTTCTTAAATATGTAAGGAACTGAACTGAATTTATAAAAATAAGATTCATTCCCCAATTAAGAAATAGTCAAAGAATATGAACAGGCAATTTGCAGAAGAAGAAATCAAAGCTATCAAGTCACATAAAATGCTCTAAATCACTATTCATTAGAGAAATGAAAATGGAAACAACTCTGAGGTAGCATTTCACCCTAATCACATTGGCTAATGTGACAGAAAAGAAACATGATAAATGCTGCAGGGAATGTGGAAAAAATAGGTACCCTAATGCCCTGTTGATGAAGTTTTGAACTAGTCCAATCCTTCTGGAAAAGAATTTGGAATTATGACCACAGGGCTATGCTTACCCTTTGACCTGGAAGTACCACTACTAGGTCTGTATCCTAAGAAGATCAAAGAAAAGGGGAAATACCTGTACATACAAAAATATTTTAGCAGATCTTTTTGTGTTAGCAAAGAGCTGAAAATTGAGGAATTAGGGAATGACTGAACAAGTTTGGGTGTATGATTGTGATGGAATACTATCATTCTATAAGAAATGATGAGATGGTTTCAGAAAAATCTGAAAAGACACATATAAACTAATGCAAAGTGAAGTGAGCAGAACCAAGAGAACTTGTACACAGTGACAACATTATACTGTGAAAGACTTAGCTATTCTGATCAAGACAATGACCCCAGAGGAGCCATGATGAAAAATGTTCTCTACCTCCAGAGAAAAAACTGATGAACTGAGTACAGATTGAAGCATACTTTTTTTAAGTTTTCTTTACTTTTCTTGCTTTTCTGAGACATGACTAATATTGAAATATACTTTGCATGACTTTACATGTATAATTGATATCATGTTGCTTTCCTTCACAATAAGTGGGAGGAAAAGGAAAAGAGAGAGTTTGAAATTCATTTTTAAAAAAGAATGTTGAAAAAATTAATTAAAGATCAAAAAAAAAACCTAACGATATACACTTTCAGACACAACCAATGTAGAAGTTTGTTTTACTTGACTGTGCATGTATGCCAAAAGTCTTTTCTTTAAAAAAACAAATTATTTTCAATGGAGAGAAAGGAAATGTGGAGAGAGATTTACACTAGAGGAACCAAAAGGATCTTAATGCAAAGAACAGAACAGAAGGAAGGTCAAAAATAATCATGGATAAGAACAGTTTTGAAAGCTACCTATTAAATTTATTATATATTTTAAAAGAAAAGCTGCTTGTAGAGATTGACAATTTCATATGCAATCCTCTTATTCTATTCCTATATGTACATGGTAGTGCCATGTTTGTGGTGCTTTTAAATGTAGAAAATGTATTGATATCAAATTTATATCTATCTCTAATCTGTATCACTATGTCTATGCATATGTCTTTATATCTGTCTTTATGACTATGTCCATAACCATATACAAATCTATAGTTACATTTAATATAATCTTATCTATAGCTACATCTATCTTTGTATCTCTACCTGTCTATATCTATATTTTTCCATATCAATATCCAGTCATTTTTATGTCTACAAATTTTATGTGTCCATAGCTAGCTATATATCTACATCCAAATCAATGTCTATCTATATATCTATCAATCATAGTGGCTTTGGGGGGAAATGAGTCCTAGTTGAGATGATATCTGAAAGAAGAAATGAGGGTTTTACATTTCTGGAACACAACATAAGATATAGTAATGTTCAGCTGCTAATCAAAATAGAATGCAACTCTAAGTCATATCTAGAGTCTTGAAAGTAAGAGAACGAATATTTATTAAGAGACAAAGATGTGTGAAGGACTATGCTGAGAACTTTACAAATATTATCTCATCTCTTCCTCACAACAACCCTGGGAAGTGCTCTATTTACTATACCACCTAGCTTCAAACTGAAAGGAAAGGGAAAGAAGAAAACTGTAAATAAGCTAAATACCATAGAGAGTAGCTTCAATAAATGGGGGAGGGGGCAGGAATAGCAGTAGAGGAACACCTAGAAATTACTAAAATTGCTCAAAACTCAAAAAGATCAATGATCACATTGATTTGGCCATCCTTTCTCATGAAATAGATTACAACTCTTGCATACTTACTCCTCCTTTGCAAAGTATAATTATATCCATTTTCACCCATAAATTGGCCAAAAGAGTTCTGTCCAACATGCTGACCAGACAGTTCTTTTTGCTTTCCCTCCAACATCACACAAGAGGAGATATCAAAGGAAAAATCTATTATCCCCCACTTTTTTCATATGACCAGTCCTTTTTTGTCCATACTTTTTCCTTATGACTTACTTTGCTCCATTTTTTCTTCAAAGTTTTTTATTTTCTCTGTATTTCAGTCTATTCACATCCACTATGTGCTACTCATCACTAATTACTTGGAAATTGAACCATAACTTTCATCCATGTAACAATGGCAGCAGAATATTACTATTTTGAAAAATGGGATTTTATTCCCAGGAAAAGCTTGGGTTCATTAAAGGAACTTTGCAATTTCAAGAAGGCAAGCTTGCCATTATCCTTATATTTAATTAAATCGCAACTCATTTTCCTGGTTTTCCTGTTATTCTGTTGTTGTTGTTGTTGCTGCTGTTTAATCTTTTTCAGTTGTGTTTTACTCTTTGTAAGGTTTTGGTGTGTTCTTGTCAAAGATACTTGAGTGTTTTGCAATTTCCTTCTTCAGCTTGTTTTGTAGATTAGGAAAATGAAGAAACCAGCATTAAATGACTTGCCCAGGGTCACACACCTAGTAAGTGTCTGGGGCTGGATCTGAACTCAGGTCTTCCTGATTCTAGGCCCAGCATTCTGTGCCACCTAGCTTCTCAGATATACCAAAAGAAAAAAAAAGATAAGGGAAAAGAAAAAAGATAGATACATAGATGCATAGATAGATAGATACATAGACAGATCTACTGGCTGTTCATCTATTTCTGGGCAACATAGTTTTTCATAAGTTTTTAAACATAAAAACATAAGTTTCTACTTAGTTTTTCCTGTGTGCAGGATAGGCCAAACTTGTGAGTGGTTATAGATCTCTTAGCAGAGACCCATTAGTGCTCCAGGGTTTGATACGACTTGCATAATGTTATCCACAAATAGGATTAATCCTCTTCTACTTGGATTAGTCATGTATATTTTCTCTACAACACTGTGGAGAGCACATTTCTCTTTGTTCTAGGCCTTGCCAGAAATTTATGATCAGATTGTATTGGAACAAGAATATCTCTGTTACAATCTGGCTTTTAGCCCTATAACTGAACTGAAACATCACTGACCAAGATTACCAATGATCTCTTTATGGTTTAATTCAATGACTTTTTTCCTTAGTCTTCATTCATTCTGACCTTGCTGCAGCATTTGGCACTGTTGACCAATCCCTCCTTCCAGACAGTCTTTCCTCCTCAGGTTTTTGTGACACTAATCATATTCTCTTCCATTTTTTTTTTGCTGGAAATTGGGCCATGTCTTACCCTTTTTGAATGAGTGTGGCCCAAGACCCTTTCAGAGACCTTCTTCCCTGTCCATAGTTTCTCTGGGTGACCTAATAAGGTCTGTAAATTCAGGCATAATGGCTATATAGATGACTCCCAGACTTACTTATCCACCATCATCTTTTTCCTGAATTGCAGTTCTGCAACTTCAACTACCAGTTTGGTATTTCCACTCATATATCCATTTGCATCTCTATTCAAATCAACATATCTAAAGAAGAACCTATTATCTCTCCCCTTAAGCCCATTCATTCCTTCACTTCTCTATTTTTGTTGAGGTCCCAATCTTTATTTTGGTAACCCTTGATCAAAAACTAGGAATAATTCCTGACTTACTAGCTGAAATTTCCTTCTTATTTTAGGAATATCAAGATTAATGTGATTCATTTACTTTTTGATATATCTCCTTCTTGATCACTAGACAAGGATCTCATGTTGAGAGTATCAAAAAACAAGTAAATTTTGAAGATGTTATAAAAATTTTGATTCTTAGCACTCTCTGACTTCTTTTCAATTCACTCTAAAATTGACTCCACTGATTAAAACTTTGTAGTAGGGAGTGCTATTTTGCTTTTGTGTGTTGGTTTATTTCTTGAATTCTGTGGCTAAAGAATTCATCACCAAATGGTTGGCATATTGGTGATGAACTTCTCCATACTTAGCTAGGCTGGTCTTCACAAAGTAAGATCAGGGTCCTCCAGAAAGTCTCTCTAGTAATGTAATACCTGCCCAAGACTGTGCTCTACTGACATATCCTTTCAAAATCCAGATCACCTTAATGGTATATTTAAGCACAGAATGTGACTAGAAAGAATTCAGAAATTAACAGGAGTAAAAATTCAAGAAAAGAGCTAGCCAAAAAAGTCATGGTTTTGGTTGTTGTCAGAGTCTACTTTTAGAAATAAAGGGCTTTTAAAGAGAAATTAGAAAAAACCAATAAGTGTTGAAAGGAAAGGGTCTTTATATTTGGTTTGTTTAAATGGTGTCCCAAAAAAGCAGATCACATAGCTTACTTAGAGATAGCCGATAGTCAAGGAAGCATGAGAAAATAACGCGTGAAAGGAACCATGGTAGCACCCTAACTTTTCCTTTTCACTGGGGCCCCAATTGACTCCTCTCAACTAGGGCATTCCACTGTCCCCTTCAAAATTACACCAGGACTGGCACCTCCAACCTAAGATAACCTAAAAAATTATTTCACACTAGAACTATATATGCTGGAAAGAAATGCCAAGCCACTATCTACTCCCTTCTCTGCAGTCTCATCCTTCCTTACTGCCTGCAGCCATGCCTATGCTTCCCCCCAACCTTCAAAAAACCTCCCCTGATGCAACCATCTTTACTAAATAGTATCCTGTTTTTCTCCTCCCCTTCTCAGTGTTACTCCTTGAAAAAGTATTTTACATTGGGTGCTTCTAATTCCTATCTCTCACTCTCTTCTAAATCCCCTGGAATATGCTTTTTTTGGAAGAGTTGAGGAGAAGGCAGAATACTTTGAATACTTATACAGTTTAATTTGTAAATAGAATTTCCATAACAAATTGTTTTCTTAACCAAATCATGTCATGTAAACTGTTTATAGAAAAACCCAGAATGAAATGAACTGTGGGTTGTAAAGGCCTTAAATTACATTATTACAGTAGAAAATTCCAGAATTAGAAGATAACTAAAAAGACTAATACAACATTAGATTCAAATCTATAATTCCTGTGGCTCCAAAAAGCTGTAGCATGTGTAGTGGCCACACCCTTGTAAAACCATCTTGGCAGATGGACTTAACCAGGTTGAGGGTAACTGATAAGCCTCAAATCCTTTGGTTATTTAGGGGCACGCATATCCCAAGCATGTATAGACTTCCCCCAGGTGGAATGGGTGGATAAGAACAATTTGTTCCAGTGTCCACGAATGAAGCTGACTAAGGTGCTTTGGAGGGCTTAGAACTTGACTGGACATCAAAAACATTAAGGTTATCCACTGCATCTATACCATGACCATTCATCCTGACTTTTGTTCTGCCACTGGACTTCAATGATGCTCGAAGAGAAAGGCTGATGACATTGTTTTATTCTGTCTCACTTAAATCCAGTTCTTGTGCAAATCAAGACATCATGTATGATGTCATTTTTTCTCTTTAAAAATGAAGAACAAACAATAACAATAAGACTAACACCTCAAAAAATGTGTATGGAAATGAAAGAACCAGGGATGTTTCCTCAAACATAGTATATATAGAGAATTAGAAGGAAACTAGTGTAATCCCTACATTTTTTACATATAAGAAAAGTGATATCTAGGGCTTTAAGTACCTTTGACTAAGATCACACAGTGTCAGGGAAAGATTTTAATCTGTATCTTCTGACAACAGAGATAGTTCTGTATCAATTATACCATATAGTACCCCTGTCATGGCATAAAGAGAGTCCAATACTTGGCTCCTAGACTGATTCAAAGTGTTGGCCACCAATGGATTAAAGACCCTTAGGGTTTTTTGTTTTTTATTTTTTTTATGGAAGGGACTAGATTAATGCAAAAATGAATCTCATTGGGGCAGAGCTAAAATGGCAGAATAAAAAAAGGAACTTGTTTAAGCTCCCACACCAACCACCTCCAATAACTGTTAAGCATCACTCTAAACAAATTTTAGAGCTACAAAATCCACAAAGTGACAGAGAGAAACAAATCTCCCACTGAAGGCAGCCTGGCAGGCCAACAGGAAGGGTCTATCTCATTATGCTGGGAGTCGAGCACAATCCCACATGAGCCACTTGGGCCCAGACCCAGAGCCCCCAAGCAGAGTGGCCCAGATCAGCCAGAGCATACTTCAGAAGAATAAATCACTGGCAGCTGTGACAGTTTCCAGACTTCTCAATCCATAAACAACAAAGAGAAAGCAAAAGGTCAGTAGGGAACTCTGTTGAAACTGGGAGATGGAAGAGCATGGTATGGGCCCTGCCCCCCCCAGGGCAAGAGGTGATAAAGGCACAGTGGCTGTAGCTGCAGCCATATGGCTGCCTCCAGAGCTCCTGACCTGCAGATCTTAGGTGGACCAAGTGACCATTCAGAGGATAATCACTATTGCTTTGACCTGCTTGGATCTAGGTCAAAGTCTTGGGTGGTGGCCCTGGGATGTGTGGCCAGTGTGCCAGAGCTTGGGGTTGCTGTGGAGAGGGTGCCCTCCTCAGACCTCTGACAACATTTGTGAAAACCCCAGTGATTTGGGACACAGCTCTCTCCACTCTGGAAGCAGAGTTCTACTGTGGCAAAAAGCTCAAAAGTCAAGTAATTGGCTGGCAAGATGAGCAAGCAGAGGAAGCACAATCAGCCCACAGAATGTTTTATTGGGGAGAAAAAGGTTCAAAACATGAAACCAGAAGACAACAAAGTCAAAACTCCTGCATCAAAATCTTCCAAGAAAAATATGATTTGGTTGCAGGCCATGGAGGAGCTCAGGAAGGATTTTGGAAGTCAAGTAAGAGAAGTGGAGGAAAAATTGGGAAGAGAAATGAGAATGATGCAAGAAAATCATGAAAAGGGAGTCAACAGCCTGCTAGGGGAGACTGTAATGCCATGCACAAGCAGCTTTCCAGAAGAATGCTACTGTGAACAGCTTTTAAGGTTCTGATTACACAACATAGTAAACACTCTATTCCATAACAAATCAAAGCAAAATATTCACAGACAATTAAGGTACATCATTCACAATATTGCATCTTATCACAGAAAATCACAATATAATATTCACAACAGCTTATCATTAAAATGGCCACCTAGTTTCCACCATAGTGGCCACAAAGTTTTGAACAAAGAGCAATCATCTCAAAGTACAATACTCAAAGTCCTCCATTCAAGGGGCATACTACAAATCAACTCAATCAGTCACTTATTCAGCAACCAATTACTAAGTATCATTAATCACTAAGACACAAACCCTCCACCCCTAGGTTACTAGTAAACTACAATTCCATCATTATTCAATACCCATGGAGAGGTCTTTTCATCTTGACTTGGGGTCAATTCTCAAATACCCTGGATCCCTTTCCATGGTTCCAGATTCTACCTGGATTCACCAGACTGTCACCTGGGTTCAATGTCAGAGAGCTCCCATTTCCTTGTCCAGCTCTCTGGTTAGGTCCTGCTCCACACTGAAGTTCACAGGGTCCAGTTGATCTCAAATCCTTCACAATTTCTGCTCCCAGAAATTCAAGGCACAACTAAGACACAAAAATACAAAGTCTCAGGATCCTGGTCATTCTTGCTCAGTCTTCTGCTTCCTCAGTCTTCTCCTGGGCTCCTGGGCTCATCTGTTATCTGGGTTCCTGGGCTCTTGGGTTCCTGTTCAGAAGAAGCTCCACAACCACAAGTTCTCAGGAAATTCTGGCTCACTTCTCAATTATCTCTTCTGTAGCTGCTCTGCCACCAGATGCTGATAACAAGAAATTCTGACTGTGCCTCTCTGGGCCTTTTCTTATATACACACAACATTAGCTTCCTGTTTCAGCCAACCCCTTCCTGTTACATCAGCAACAGGAGACAGGAGCTTATACCTTCTGTTTCCCCAACAGAGGCTTGATCAATTATTAAGTGCTAAGTACCTGTTGCCTTTGACAACACAAAGGGATCTTCAAATTCAAATTACATTACCATTACCCAATAAAATACTGAAGAAAATAATACCTTAAAAATAGATTAACTCAAATGTCTAAAGAGGCCCAAAAAGGCAATGAGGAGAAGAATGCCTTAAAAAGTCAAATTGGCCAGACGGAAAAGGAATTTCAAAAACTCACTGAAGAGACTAATTCCTTCAAAAGTATATAGGAGCAAATGAAAGCTAATGACTTTATGAGAAATCAAGATACTGAAAAAAAGATCCAAACAAATTAAAAAATAGAAGGCAATGTGAAATGTCTCATTGGAAAAAACACTGACCTGGAAAATAGATCAAGGAGAGACAATTTAAAAATTATTGGACTACCTGAAAGCCATGATCAAAAAAAAGAGCCTAGAAATCATCCTTTAAGAAATTCTCAAGGAAAATTTCCCTGATATTCTAGAACCAGAGGGCAAAGTAGAAATTGGAAGAATTCACTGATGGCCTCTTGAAAAAGATCCCAAAAAGAAAACTCCTAGGAATATCATAGAAAAATTCAAAAGTTCCCAGGTCACAGACAAAATATTACAAGCTGTCAGGAGGAAACAATTTGAGTATTTTGTAAACACAATAAGGATAACACAAGACCTAGTAGCTTCTACATTAAGGGATGGCAGGGCTTGGAATATGATATTCTGGAGGTCAAAATATGGTCATTCAAGGAAATAGAGGACTTTCAAGTATTCTGCATGAAAAAAACAGACCTAAACAGAAAATCTGACCTTCAAAAACAAGAAACAAGAGAAGCATGAGAAGGTAAACAGGAAAAATAAATCATAAAGAACTTATTAAAATTGAACTCTTTGCATTCTTACATGGAAAAATGTTAATTGTAACTCTTGAGACTTTACTCAGTATGAGGATAGTTGAAGGGAATATATATGTGTGTGTATATATATATATATATATGTATGTATACATATATATGTATGTAAAGGAGGGTGTGTGTGTATATAAATACATATGTAAGTGTTTGTGTATATGTGTATATGTGTATACATAATCAGAAGGCACAAGATCAGTTGCATAGGAAGGGTTGTTATCTAAAAAAAATAAAATTAAGAGGTGAGAGAGGAATATAATGGGAGAAGGAGAAAGGAAGAGTTAGAATAAGGTAAATTATATCATATAAAAAAGGCAAGAGAAAACTGGTACAGTGAAGGAGAAGATAAGGAAAGTGAAAGGGAATGGGTCAACATGCCTCTCATTGAATTTGGCTGAAGGAGGGAATAACATACTCACTCAATTGGGTATCTTACCTACAGGAAAATAGGGAGGAAGGGGAGAAAAGGGGGGATGATAGAAGGAAGAGCAGATTGTGGAAGAGGGTAGTGTAATGTAATGATAAGCAAAGGCAACTTCCCAAGGTTCAAAATACCAGCATAGATGCTCTCCATTTTATTCAGTGACAAATTAAGAACAGAGGTAATCAAAATATGACATCATTAAAAATACAACATTTACCAAGTGTGATTAAATAATCTCCAAATACTACCTGATTTAATCAAGTACTACCCCACCCCAGGACATTACATTCATTTAATCAATTACAAAGTCCCTGTTCTAAATACTACTCCACCCCTAGGCTGTACCTTCATTTAGTCCATCACAAAGCCTCTCTTGCAAATGGAGATTAGTTTCCAATCATAAGTAAAGTACATTCATTTGTTCAATCATAGAACACAAAAAGGTCAAAAGTTCCCCACCCCTGGATCGCAATTTAATCTACCCCAGAGTTACAACAAGTTTAAGCATACCACTTAATACCCAAAGGGAGGTCTTTTCTTCATTTTGACAGGAGGCAAGTTCTCAACAATCTTTGTTCCTGGGGAGACAAAGCTTAGCAAGGCCACAAGATACATTGCCAGTCTCTTCATTAATTCATTCTCTGTCTGCAGAACAGTCCTAGGACCCCTGAAAACATTAGCAAAACCCTCTTCCAGGATTTCTGTAAACATACAACAAGAAAATCCTTCTTCAGGGCTTTGGAACCAACAGCAAGGTTCCAAGAATGCTGCAACAACAGCACTGTCCTTCACCAGTGGACAGTATTCACTCTCTGTCTGCAGAACAGTCTTAGGAGCTCTGAACCAACAGCAAGGTTCCTGGACCTCTGCAACAACAGCATTGTCCTTCACCAGTGGACAAATCTGGCAAAACAACATCAAAACAGACAAAGTACCAGCATAACAGCCATGTCTCCTCAGTCCTTGGCAGCTCTGGGTGGCAGGTCTCAAAAGTCCTTGGCAATTCAAAGCGGCCCTCAGCAATCCTCTCGGTCTCTCTCTGCCTCCAAAAGGGCGCTGCTTCCAAAAAGTTCTTCTGCCTCTCTCTTGTCTCTCTCCAAATTTTACATCACCAGCTCCTCCCAGTTCAGCCCTCTCTTTTCACCTCAACAAGTCCATCCCACAAGTGGGATTAACAAGCTCTGGGTTTTAACACCAAAAACCAAGCCAATACAGGGGGATCTTTATATTCCATTACTATTACAGGTAGTTAGAAGCAAACACTTTTGAAAAGGGACAGGGTCAAAGTAGAAAATAGAATAAGTGGGGGGTGGGATAGGATGAAGGAAAATATAGTTAGTCTTCCACAATATAACTACTATGGAAATGTTTTGCATAATTACATATGTACCACCTGTATTGAATTGCTTGTCTTCCCAGTGGGCGTGGGTGAGGAGGGAAGAAGAGAAAGAATCTGTAAATCAAAGTTTTAAAAACAAATGTTAAAAATGTTTTTTACATGCAACTGGGAAATAAGGTATACAGACACTGGAGTATAGAAATCCATCTTGCCCTACTAGAAAATTGGGGGAGGGAGAAGGAGGGGATATAAGAGAGAACAGATTGGAGGAAGGGGTATTCAATAGACTCACTATCTTTGAATGAGGATTAGGTGAAAGACAGGGAGAAAATCTGTAACTCAAAATCTTGTGGAAATTAATGTTGAAAATTAAAAATAAATAAATAAAAGATTAATTTTTTTAAATGAATACGATTAGCATCCTACCACTGAAATCATTGGAATGAAACCTTCAATGGTCAAAGACACTGAAGGTTTCTAACTTGGAATGTTCTAAGTATAAAAGTTTGACAAGGACAAAAGAAAAAAGGAGTTATACAGCAGAAGGAGACTAAGGAATAAGCAGAATAGTTAGCATATAAATGTGTGATTTATTAATAAGCAAGATAAATGAGATCAGAATTCCACACAAATCTGATTTCATAGGCATCACAAACAGTAGAAGTGAGTAGAAGACTCATGATTGGGGGTAAGAAGGAAGGACTGTGGAGGGCATTTGTAGACAAGAATAGGAAGAAAAGTGATGTTATTGTGAGCTTATACCATAAACCACTTGGACAGAAAGGAAATTGATGAGGAATTCAGGAAAAAAAAGACTAGAAGTCTGGCACAAATGCATAATATATTCATAATATAGTAACAGGGTACTTCAATTAACTGGACATTTACTGGACCTCTCTGCCAAAAGCAGTGCAATTAATAATACCTTGACTTTTCCTAATGATAAATATAAGCTATGAAGGAAATTGCTATTCTAAAACTGATTTTCACCAACAAGGAGGAGGTGATTGTAGAAATGAAGAAATCTTTTTGGGTATGTAAATAATCCAATTTAGAATTTATTATGAAGAAGGAGAAGAAAACTTGGCATCATTTGACATGTTCTATAGATTTTTTTTTTAGAGTAGATTTCAAGGGGTTTCAAAAATGAATTAAAATCTTATCAGGAAAGTCTTTCCAGGAGGTATGGGAAGTCCTCAAGAGAATAAAAATCAGTCTCGGCTTGTAATCCTATAAATTAAACCTAGCCTAAAGGATAATCCACTTCTTCTAGAAATAGAGGGTTTCCATTACTAGAGGTATTCAAGCAATGGCCAAGGTCCAATTATTGGACATGTCTTAATGAGTTTTTATCTACTTATACCGTGTTTCCCCGATAATAAGACCTATCCTGAAAATAAGGCCTCCCTTTACTGTGTAAGATTCCTCTAAAATAAGCCCTCCCCTGAAAATAAGCCCTATTGAGATTGCTACTGTAGTGAAGGTGATCCCCTGCGCTACACGCTACATTACGGTACTCTCTGTATGCACTGTCCTCCCCTCCCCCCGGGTGAAACGCACGCCATGCTCCGAGCTGCATCCAATCAGAGCTGCAGCAGTGAGCGCGTCATCCTGTTCTTCCCCAGTGATTTGCTTGCTGGCGCCATTGAGAGCAGTGCCGTGGAGGAGAGCTGAGGCAGGACAACATAAAAACCCAGTATGTAAGCGGGAGTGAGGGGGCATGATGGAGGATAAAAAGGGCATGATGGAGGAAAAAAGAAGAACTCAGGGGGCACAATGGAGTGAAAAGAAGGACTGATGGTCATAATTTTATTATTCTGTCTGTTTTGACCCCCAGACATGAGTACAAAAAGGAAGAGCTATACTGTTGAGTATAAGAAAGCAATTGTAGAGGAGTCACATGGCAAGAATCTTGCAGTTTTCTGTAAAGAAAACTTTTGGATCTTTGAATGGTCAGAAAATGGAGAGCAGATTATAATAACCTCAATCAATAGGTGGATGAGGGAAAAGGGAAAAAGCACAGATCTGGATCAGGTTGGCAGTCCTTATATCCTGACTTGGAGATCTTCATTGGTGAATGGATTGCTGACAGGAGAGCAAAGGCCTTGGTTGTGCGCAGGGCTGATATTCAAGCATTTGCCCTTTCAATGGCACCAGAGTTTGAAATGGTCTCAGAAGGATTCAAAGCATCACAACACTGGTTGGACGGTTTCCTTCAATGGTATGAACTGTCCCTAAGAAGATCAACAACACTGTTTAAGCTGGAAGATGCTGAAGTTATTAAACGTGCACTTGCATTCAAGTCCTTTATTGGAAGGATCGACATTTCCAAGTCTGCAATATGATTGCTATGGATGAAACTGCAGTGTTTATGGGACAAGGATCTCAAACAACAATTCCTCACAGGGGTGCAACGTCAATCTACATTCCCACCACTGTCTATGAAAGTGCACGGGTCACCTGTGTTTTGGCAATTCGTTTGGATGGAAAGAAAGCCACACCTCTAATCATCAGTAAGGGCAAGAAAGATAAGATTGAATGTGTATCTGGCATTTACATTCTTGAAACCGAAAAAGCCTGGGGTACACAAGCCGTTATAAGAAAGTGGGTTGATTTAATGCTGCCACTTGTTATGCGAGGTAACCAAAGAGGTCTGATAGTCTGGGATTCAGCCAGCACTCACTGCGCTAAAGAAATGAAGAACTTCCTTGCAGAGAGAAGAATAGATCAAGTAATGATTCCTGCAGGAATGACTGCCTATCTCCAGACCCTTGATATTGCAATAAACAAGCCATTCAAGGACCATTTGCGCATGGAAGTAAATGACTACATTGAAAATAGAATGGAAAGAAATCAGTGTGGAAACTTTGTGAAGCCCTGTCTGCAAGAAGTCGTGACTTGGGTGAAGAAGTCATGGGATAAAATTACTGACAGCTGTGTCGCCAAGGCACTACAAGCAGGTTACCTGGACAAGACATATTCATTTAAAAAGAGCTATATTGCTGGACATGACAGATTGGGTCCACTTCTTCTGAAGGAAATGGAGGCGCAAGACATCCAGGATGGAATTCAGGGTATGGACACTTCTGACGATGTTGTTGAAGAAGATGACATGATCATTATTGAATAAAGGTACATTTTTTTGTTCACATTTACCTGTTTATTAAAATTGCTGTCAATGTTCATTAAAATAAACCCTCCCCTGAAAATAAGCCCTCTGGTGTTTTTCTGTCCAAAAAATTAATAAGACAGTGTCTTATTATCGGGGAAACACGGTAGGTTAGAGGAATTCTCTGAGATCTCTTCAAACTCTTAGATTTCACAAACTCCCAATTTGTTTTTGTACCCAAAGTAATGGAGAAATACTCTCAATAACCCATTAGATATTTAGCTTTGGAAAACCTTGGATGTTTTTTGAAGGGGTTGCCTTCCTAGCATTCTACACCTCTGCAACATGTTTGCATAGAATAGCTAATAAGAATTGCATGTGTGTTGCACACACATACACACAAACTGAACTCAGTCTGGAGTTTTCTTTGCCACCTTTTCCCTCTCTTTCTCTGGGTGGCTGCCCTCCTCTCTGCCTCGCTCTCCCTCCAATATTCTCCTCCTCTCCCTCCTTTTTTGGACCATACCTTTTTCTCCATCCTGGCCCCCAATACATTTCTTTCATTTAGGAGGGTAGTTTGGAGGGGTCCTATACTCCTCCATTCTTCCCCTTCTCCTGCTACCCCATCTCCTCTTCTTCTTTTTGTTCTTTATGAATGTATTTATATGTACAAAAAAAAATAGATTTCCCCCCTCCTTTTATTTCCCCTCCATCTTGTCTCCCCTATCCCAGGAGTTAAACCTGTGCCTACCCCTCCTCTATCCAACCCAGCTCCCTAGAACTCTTGTATATTGTTTGTTTGAGGTTCATGCCACAGTAACAGACACAGTATTTAATTGCACATACAAATGTTTCCTGGGTATGTTCATGTAAGTTTTATTTAATCTGGGTTATTTTGTTTGTTTTGAGGCATTGTTTTGGGGGGTTTTATTTTATTGTTTTTGTTTTGTTTTTAAATATATAAAAAGTCATCTGTCAAAAAAAAAGAATTGTGTGTGTGAGAGAGAGACAGAGACAGAGATAGAGACAGAGAGAGAGAGAGAAAGATTGTGGACAAACTTGATGCCACTAAATAGTATGCATAAGAACTGATAACCTTGCTCCCCAACTCTTCATTTATCATCTCATTCATTCAAAAGTTTTTGATGGAGCAATAAATTTGAGCAAAATTTGGAGCTAAGAAGATTAAGGTGAATAAGATATGGATCCTACCAAAGAACTCAACAGAAGAAATAAGGTGAGCTTCTTTCTAACATTTATTTTTTCATCTCTCCCTTTTTGTCTCTTACTTTCTTCCTTTAACGTTTTTTGTTTTTCCCTCCAGATTGGATTTCTTATGCTTAAAGTTCTTTGGAAAAGTCTAAGCTAGCACAGCAAAGATGATGACACTTGTGAGTGTGTCTCTACACACATATATTTAGGTGTGTGTATATGTGTATATACACATACACACAATAAATATCTGGCAATCTTTAACACTTAAAGAATTAAACCTAATCCCAAGTCATTTATTATATTACCAATTAGTAATACCTCACATTTTCCAAGTTATTTTATACACAGTACATCAATTAGTTTGCATTTTCTGAGCATAAACCACCTGACAGGGAGAAGCCTCCAAACAGTAACTGAGACAGAAAAGTGAGTCTAGGATTCAGGAATTGCTACAACTAATTCATCTCAGCAGAAAATTCACAAATGGTAAGGGACAGCCAAAGGGTAATGTCACCATACATTATTTCCTTCCCCAAAATTAGCATTAACTTCCAGTGATATCTTCTTGTGGTCTCAACAAATAGCCTGGTCACCAGGAGAATGTGACTGGAAATAGAGATGCTTGTCAATGTTCATTTAGAATGATATTTGAAAAAAGTCGAAGAAGAAAATCTTCAATGTTGATTTTCCTCCACGTGTCCCTACTGTCACTATTGGTAGCTCACTGAAATTTTAGCAATTTGAATTTAAAAAGATAAAATTCTATACAAGAGTATTAGGGAAAGGCCATCTTCTCTTAATACTGGAAATTGTGTGAAACAAACAGCAGGGATGCACTGAATAACTTACAAAGTCCTCATTACTTCTTTAAATGAGGCATTCATCTTTAATGACAAAAGAAAAGCACGTAGGCATTGGGCCAGAGAATTTGCATGCAAAGTTCAGCCTGAGAAAATAAACCACAAAGACTCCTATAAATGCCTGGAGATAGTCATATATAAGTTCAAGAGGATCACAATCTTTAAATGTTTATATTATGGAAACTCAGTTTCCAGTGGCAACTAAAGATTGCCTTTGTATGTTATTTATTCATTCATTCAATCAGTAAACACTTACTAAATGCTTACCATGTGCACTAGAGGATATATAAAGCTTATATAAGACAGAGTATAACATTGAGGACTTTAATTCACTGTTCTAGAGAGCCTTGAAGTTTATATAGTACAATTACTCCATGAAGTAGGTAATACAAGTGTTATTATTCATTTTTTAAGGATAGGAAACGGGGCCTCAACCATGGTCGTGCAGCTATAAATGTCAGAACTAGAGTTCAGATCCATGTTCCCTGACTCTACACTGTTTCTAAGCACAGATAACTTCAATATGTTCAGTGACCTTTAGATGGGATGACTGCAAGTGAACAGAAATGGTAGCTACATGGACAGGTTCATGCACTAAGAAAGGGAGCAGCTAGGCAGTTCAACAGATAGAACACTGGGCCTGGAGTCAGAAAGACCAGAATTCAAATCTGACCTCATACATTTACTAGCTGCGTGACCCTGGGCAAGTCACTTAACCCCTCCTTAAAGCTGGAGAAGCAAATGACAAACAATTCCAGTATCTCTGGATAAGAAAACCCCATGGGATTGCAAAGAGTTGGATTCAACAAAACAACATGCACCAAGAAACAATATATTTCTATCATGGGTTACCTAGAGTTAGTACATCTTTTATCAGTTTTTCTAAAAGTCATAAAATGGGTCTAGGAATGTTAATTGCTCTGTGGTCATGACTTCTCACAAAGGAGATAGAACTATAGTTAACTAACACATCTTCTCTTGGATGTACCTCTGTTTTAAGTTCCTGTCAAGTATGTGTTCTGGGTGTCATTATTTCTCTTTATGTTTGGTAAACGAAGGCTCACATTTGGCCAGGTCACATGGCTAATAAATTTGAGGAGATGATGAGTGAGGTAGGTGTTGCTGTACCAAGAAGAAACATAAGAGTTCAAAGGATCACAAGTCAGGCAGCTTATTACTCTCAGGCATACAGGTGTGTAGCTCCTTAGCCTTATAGTCCCACAGATGCATGAAGGAACAGTGACTTGGGTGTACAATGTGATGAAAATCCTGACTGAGATTCCACATCTCCTGGGTCTCTGTTCTTATATCTGATTGTTCTTTTGTAGATTCACAGGGACTGAAAGGGAGAGGGAATTTTAGGGTAGTCATTCATCAGGCGGTGTGAACTCATTCTCCCCTCCCCACTCCCAACTTCTGACCACAAGAGCATTGTGACTAGGAAAATTTGCTTACCTTGCATACCTAGATTGATGAAGTTTACAAAGCTGACAATTTGCTAAACTTGTATTAATAATTCTAAATGGTCAAACCAGTTATTGGATACATAAGAACTCCTGGAATATCAGCAGATTAATCAGTGGTCAGACATGGAGTCACTTTTGTCACCTAAGGCCTAGGGCAATCAGCTAGTCTTCACAATAAGTATCTGAAATAGGATAGAAACTCAAGTCTTCTTGCTACAAATCTAGTGATCTTTCCACTAAACCATGCTGCCTTCTTTTTTACATCATCATATAGCTTTCATCATTATAAGGGGAGGGGAAAGGAGTATGTATTTATATCAGAGGTTCTCAAATTTATTTGGCCTACCAGCTTCTTTAAAAAAAAAAAATTACTCAGTGTCCCGCTGGAAATCTACTTTCTTTAATCCTGTAATGGTTTGGTTTTTGTTAATTACATCATTTCAAAAAAGTGTTTTAAATGTTGCCTCTTAAATGTTATAATTCATTATGAATTTGTGGGGGTTTTCCTGCAGCAAAATGTTGACAATGCAATACTACATCAGGTCACCGTATAGTATCAGATTGTAAATAAGTCATTATACACACATATTCCTTTTCATACATGTTGGACTTCCCAACAATGCACAACACACTCAAATGCCAATATTTGCTTGTTAAGACCTGTCAGCAGACTTGATCACCGACATTGTATTTTGTGTGTTTATTTGTAAAATAATGTATTAACTTTGTCTCATTGTTACACAACAGATGAAACATGTACAAATGATTTTTCAAAATTTTCTTCTCTTTCCTTCTTTCCTTAAGCTTCTATTGGGCCCCCTCAGTTGCACTATTATCACCCCCCTGGATCATTCTAGCACCCCCTAGAGGGCAATATAGCCCACTTTGGGAACCTATGAATAGTATCCAGTATGTCTTAAGCCCTGTGCTAAGTAATTTACAAATATTAATTCTCCCGACAACTGGGCAAAGTTGTAGCTATTAAGTAGGTGCTTTAGCATTATCCCCATTTTACAATTAAGGAAACTGAACCAGAGTTTTAATGACTTACTAGGGGCATACAGTAAATATCTGATTTGAAATCAGGTATTCTTGACTCAGGCCCAGTATGCTATCTGCTATGCCACCTAGCTACCTTGTTTTAAACAATTAAGTATATTTTATTTAATGGTTTTATGCCATATAGGATATATCTCCAGGCACCCAGATTATAAAAATCTTTTTTTTAAGCAGGGGAATAATTTTAATCTTTCTCCCATTTAGTAGCTGCACCACAGAAAAATTCAGGCAGGCTTTATGTAAATGATTCTCAGATCTACATAGCAGGCTTACATAAAGTCTTCTAGCATCCTTCTAATTTCTTGTGCTTCCCCTGCATGGCCCCCACAAGAAACACACACAAACACACACACACACACACACACGCACCTGTGTTTACTTTGCATATATCTTATATTTACTTATCATATGAACATTATCCTCAATAGAGTACAAGTTAAAGGCGAAGACTGTTTCATTAAAAATATTCAATAAATGCTTTTGGATTGATTAATTGAATGAGTAAAGCAGTCCATTTCAACTATCTACTTTTTCATAGAGGCAGCACCTTCAAATTTTGGATCTCTCTAATCCCTAGGAAATTTTTTGTTATATCAAACAAAAATCAGCTTCTTTTCCAACTCTGGCAATGTGTGCATCAACCTGGTCTTCTATGCATATATCCCTGGAAAGCATACTGCTGACATAAGTGAACTTATCCATAGCATTGGAAATTTCTCCATTTGGTATAAACTGATGGTTCTGTTGCATCTCAGACACAGAGAGTGCATTGAGTGCACAAATTATCCGATAACAAAAAAAATCACGCACCAACTATCCTTCCAGTTTAATCTTGGCTTGTAGCCTTTTCAAGTTAAATAATTAAGCCTCAGTGTGGTAGTTGACCTTGATGCCATTTTCATCCTCGTTGAAGGCATCTGAAAACATTGGTGAAAACATCATCCTAAAAAGCACAGCAGAATCTGGAACAGTGGTGTTAGTTCTGAATTGCTTTATTATGATTTCTTCCCAGTGTATTACTTTTTATCCTGCTGCTTCTTCTGCTGCTGCTGTTTCTTTTGTTGCTGCTGCTTCTTTTGTTGATGTTCTTCTTATGTTTCTGCTTCTTCTGCTGCTGCTGCTACTACTACTACTTCTGCTTCTTTTTCTTCCTTTGTTGTTTCTTTTTTTGCTGCTGCTGCATCTGCTTCTTATTTTGCTGCTGCTGCTTCTTTTTTGCTGCTGCTTCTTTCCCTTCTTCCCTTTCCTCTTCTCCTTTACCACTTCTGTTTGTTTCCTTAGCAAGATGGAAGATTGAAGCAGGCTTTCCTACATCCTCCTTTTATGTGCCATCATAAATAAGGAGGGCACATGTTTCTATTTGTTCTGATTTTAATTTCTCTCTTTCCTCTGGCAAAACTGAATTTTAAAATCTCTAGCCAAATAGAAAGCAAATAATTGAAACTTTATTTGGTGCTTATGATATAAAGATATATATCCATATATGTTTATACATGTATATATGTAATATATAAAATATGTAATATTTGCAAATTATATATTGCATGCATATGTATATATGTGTTATATGTGTGTATAAAATTTTTTATTTTCCACATTAGAATAAAAGCTTTGTGAAGGGAAAAAAAAAGCACAACAGAAAGTACACAGCCCTGCTTCACTCCATTGGTGACTGAGCAACTTGGAAAGAATCATCCATTATCCAGAATTCGTGCAAGCATGCCTTGATGGAACTGGCAAACAATACTGATAAATTTCTCTGGATAACCAAATTTCATCATACTTTTCCACAAGTCCTCATCACTGACAGTTTCAAATGTATTGGTATTATTGCTACAGATATCATTTAAATGGTGTAGTATGATAGGATTATTAGGCTAAGATAAAATCAATCAGTGTTCTTTCTTATTATTTGTTCTAATATTCACCAACTTGGATACTTCATTAGCCATTAATCAGGAAAATACATGAGTAATTCTCTTATCTTTATGGTTAAGCCATTGATGTTGAATAATTGCTAGCTACTGATAAAAAATCATTTGCTATCTTATTAAAAACAGATTTCAATAAAATCTTCCATGGTTATTACTTTTAAAACAAAAAAAATCACCTTTAGTTACCATTTAAAATTTATGAATCTTCAAAAATACTAGATTTTGTATGAAGTGTTGTAAGGGTTATGGGATTTAAAGATCTCCCATGCCCCATGGACGTGCTGACATAGCAGAGCAAGAGAAAGTGAAAAGCTGAGCTAACGGTCCTGCAGTTGGCAGTTGGCAGCGGTTGCCTTTTTTTTTTTTTTAGTTAGGACCCCTGCTGAGCACTGACAGCGGCTGGAGCTGCTGGGAGCAGGACTTTCTGCTAAGGACTCCTGCTGAGGACTGCCAGGGGCCGGAGCTGCTGGGAGCCCGCTTCCAGGACGCTGGGTGGTTGCTGTGAGTGGGGAGAGGAGGACCTTTGCCTGAGGTAGCCTGTTCTGTTTTAAAGGCTTGAAAATGTGGGTGCTTTCTACTTTATCTACCTGTGCCAATATCATAACTACTCTGATGGCTTTCACTTTCTGGTTTTGGGACTCAGTCTTTTGGTATCTTAATATATTTTCTAGTTTATTTCCCCAAATGGCAAACCTGATGTATTTTGTGATGGATAATTATATCAGCATATTTGTAATCTCTATAGGCATTGTGAATATGGCATTGCTGATACAAGTGTGAATTTTTTTTCCAAATGCAAGGACTTTTTTTTAGTAAAGGGAAAATAGACAAGGTTAAAAAGAATACTTGTCATTCCCCCTACTTATACTCTATATATTTATCTACATAACAATAACCATAAAAGAAAAACCATCAGTGACTGGGTGGCTAGGTGGCACAGTGAATAGAGCACTGGCCCTGGAGTCAGAAGGATGTAAGTTCAAATCCGGCCTCAGAAACAACACAAAAATAGCTGGGTGAGGTTGGGCAAATCACTGAACCCCAATTACCCTACCTTACCCCCCCCCTCCAAAAAGAAAAAACAAAAACAAAAGAACCATCAGTGAAAGCCTAGGACATTTTAGAGAAAAAAAAAGATGATTTTTTTTTACAACATTGAGTAATCATTTCACCAGTAAAATGGCCAATACATACATAGATGTTATATTATTCATATCTTAAAAGGACTGACTAGATCCTGCCCAAAATTACCAGAGTGATTGAATCATTCAAAAGTATGTTAAAAAGGAAATATAAATACAATTTGAAAGATGGCTGATAGTAATGTTATATTATTATATATCTCTTGAGCAAAGAAGAATAAACAAATAGCTACTCAAGTGGGAACCAGCTTTGCTGCTTCTAAACATCACAGCAAAGTTCTTAAGGCCTGGATCCCTCACAAGTATGTTTTAATGAGTTCATTGTTTTGTTTATTCTGCTTGTCAGGAGTCAGAGCTAACTTGATATTTACATCACTAATAGTCCTAATGGTTCTCAGCACTTGGACATGGCCCATCTGGCCAATCTCAGCTTTCCATATATGGGGCACAACATAGCCTAATAGCATTTAGTTCATGTGATTAAAAGTTGCTATATTGTTTGGAGCAAAGACATGATACAAAATACAAAGTGAAGCATTAAAACTACTAGCTATCATTGACAATAATTACATGTTCCTTTGGTTAATTCTAGCCATTATTCAAAACTGGATACAGAGTCAAGATGATGGAGTAAAGGCAACAGCCCAGCTGAACTTTCCCAATGTTCCTTCCAAACAACTTTAAAGTAACTCCTCTAATCACATTTTGGAGTGTTAGAGCCAACAAAAGTTCAGTGAGTCATTTCTGTAGCCTAAGGCAACTTAGGAAGTCAATAGGAAAAGTCTATTACACCAGAGTGGGAGTTAGTCCAGAACTGGGAAGGATCACCAATGGTGGGTGTTGGAGGTAGCTGTGACAGTGGCAGCAGCTTTCAGGAGCTGTCAGCCCAGAGATAGTAAAGAGGTTGGATGGCTGGTTGGAAAAAGATTACGGGGGCCCCCTGGCTGGGACCAGGTACAGCAGATGCTGATTGGCAACTCTGTACAGTTCTAGATCAGTTCCAGAGAGGAGTGATGTACTTGTGGCCAGTAACAAGAAGGCAGGGGCCAGAGAGAAACATTAGCATTTGTGGCCACAGAAAAACAGGGGCCCAAAGACATGAAAAGAATTACATGAAATGATGGCAAATGAAGTGAGTAAAAACAAGAGAACATTGTGCACAGTAATAGCAATATTAAGAATGACTTTCAGGGGCTAAGTCATTTTGACTATTATAAATATACAAATTAAAAATAAAGGACATATGATGAAAGATGTCATCTCCATTCAGAGAAAGAACTGATAAATAAAAGTATGTATAGAATAATTTTACAAACGCACATGTGTATATACATATACATACACACATATTTGTGTCTAATGGTAGCCATCTCTAGGGTGAAGGGTTATGAGTGAAGAAATTTTCAAAATAACTTTGCTGTATATTTGGAGGGAATAACAAGTTGTACATGGTAGATTTGCATTTTCATGTTTAATTATCTTTATTATTGTCCTGTGTTCTGGAAATACTTTGTTCTATGAATTGAAAAAAAATAATTAAAAATAAAGGAAAACAGGGTCCCTGGTTAGAATTCCAGAACCAAGATGAGCATTAGCACTTGGAGCCTCAGGGGAGTAACGACCAGACCACAAACCAGGAGTGCAGTGACCATACCTCTCCCTAGATCACACCACCTAAAAAACACTGAAAACTTACCAACCCCAGAACTAGCTCTGAAAAAAAAAGTAACACAAAATGCCTGAAGCTTGGAATAGTACCTACCCAACTTCAGGTGAGGAGAGTCAAACTTTAACACAAAGTTAAAAGTCAAGAAATAAGCTGGAAAATGAGTAAACAAATTTTAAGAAATTATAAAAAGCTACTATGGTAGTAGGGAAGACCAAAGCAAAAACTCCAAAAGAGACAACAATTTGGGAAACATCTATAATCAAAGCCTCAACAAGAAAATGCTAATTGCATCAAAACCCAACAATAATTCCTGGAAACTTTAAAGAAAGAGATAAAAATAGTAAAGGAAACATTGGTAAAAGAAATGAGTAAGGTAAGAAAATAGGAAAATTCAATGAACAACTTGGTAAAAGAGGCACAAAAATTTCACTGAAGGAAACAACTCCTTAAATAGACTGAAGTACCAAATGGAAAAAAAAAAGTATGAAGATTCACTCAAGAAAAAAGTTCCTTTAAAATTAGATATATAAAAATGGAAGCTAATGATTCCATGAGACATCAAGAAACAATGAAATAAAGAAAAAGAATGAAAACAAAGAAGAAAATGTGAAACATCTCATTAAAAACAACTGGAAAACAGATAGAGATAATTTATACACATACACACATGTGTATATATGTATATATTTATATTTATTTATTTACATACCTGTGTGTGTGTGTGTAATTTAAGAATTATTGAAAGGGGAAAAAAAAGAAAGATACTAGACATCATATTTCAAGAAATCACAAAGGAAAACTGCCCTGATATCATAGATTTAGAGAGTAAAATAGAAATTGAAATAATAATCTACTGATCACTTCCTAAAAGAGATACCAAAATGAAAACTCCCAGAAATGTTATAACTAAATTACAGAGCTATCAGGTTGATGAGAAAATACTTCAAGCAGCCAGAAAGAAAGAATTCACATATCATGGAACTATAGTCAGGATCACACGAGATTTAGCAGCTTCCACATTAAAGGAGTGGAGGATGTGGAATATATTATAGAAGGTAAAGTAGCTAGGATTAGAACAAAGAATAACCTACCCAGCAAAATTTAGTATAATCTTTCAGTGTGTTGGAGGGATTTGGGGGGGGGGGGGGGGCCAAGGGGGAGAGAGAATTGAATATTTAATGAAATAGAAGATTGTCAAGTATTCCTGATGGAAAGACCAGAGCCGAATAGAAAATTGGACTTTCAAACACAAGCCTCAAGGGAAGCATAAAAAGGTAAACATGAAAGACTAATCACAATGAATTCAATAAAGTTAAGATGATACATGTAACTCTTTAGAACTTTATCATTATTAGGGAAGTGAGATCTGTCTACATAGACAGTGGGGATAGGTGTGAGTTAATTATGTTGGGATGATCTCAAACAAACAAATAAAAAGTGAGAAAGAAGGATGCACTGGAAGAAGGGGAAAAATTGTCTAATATAATAGAGGTACACAAGAAAGAGCTTTATAGTGAAGAAGAAAATGGGAGAGGGGGTGGCAGGCAATACTTGAACATCATTCTCATTAATATCAGTTCAAAGAGGGAAGAATATATATTCTCAACCAGTTGGGTATAGAAATCTATCTTACCCAATAAGGAAAAAGAAAGGGATGTGGATAAGAAATGTGGGATTGGAGGATGATAAAAAGGAGGGCAGATTAAGGGAGGCAGTGGTCAAAAGCAAACCAGATTTTTGAGGAGGGACAGGATAAAATTAGACAGAGAAGGATAAATAGAAGAAAATAGGATGGAGGAGAATGCCTTCCAGACCTGGAATGGTGAGGTTGGGAAGGAGCAATAGAGGGAGCTGAGGCACTCACTACCTAGCAATGGGTCTCTTCACCACATATATAAACCACTCTTGTGTGGTTTATATATGTATACACATGTCCATCCGTGAGGGACTTTGTAAGCCTTAAAGTGTCAGGTGAAAGGTCACAACTTATTACCAGAGCTCTGCACTGATTCTATGATTACTCCTTCCTACTATACCACCTCTGAAGCAGTCATTTACACAGAGACTGTTTTCATGATTGAGATATCTCTGATATGTAAGAATGGAGCGAAGAACATGGCTCTTTATGCTGATGTTAATGGAAAACAGTTTCCAGTGACCTGTGGCCAGAATATTGAACATTATCATTTATCCTGGAGTTTGGAACATAAGAATGCCCATTCTGGAACTTATGAAGTCAAGTTCTTTCATGCAGAATCCTACAGTCTGAAGGGCAGAGCCAAGATGACAGAGTAAAAGCAGGAACTTGCTTGAACTCTTCCCTCAACCACCTCCAAATACCTGTAAAAAATGACTAAACAAATTTTAGAGCTACAGAACTAACAAAATGACAGAATGAAACACATCTCCAGCTGAAGACAGCCTTGCAGGCTGACAGGAAGTTTCTATTGTACCTGGCTAGGAGCAGAGCACAATCATGCAAGGGCCACACCAGCATGGACCAGGCCAGAGCAGACTCCAGGGTTCTGAATCACTGGCAGCTGTGATGGTTTCCAGACTTCTCAACCCACGATGCCAAAGACAAAGTAAAAGGTCAGTGGGGAAACTCTGTTGGACCTGGGTAAGAGAAGAGTTTGTTTAAGCCACAGGCCCAGGGTGGCAGAGGTGGTGGCAGCAGTGGCAGCAGGGGCTGCTTCCAGAGTTCCAGGCCCACAGATAGCGGGGGGACCAAGTGGCTGACCAGAAGGTAATTGGAGGAATCTCTTTGCTGGCACTGAGGCAGGATCTGGGTCACAGTCTTGGGTGACTGTCCTGGGGTGAGATGGCAGAGCTTGTGGTGTCTGTGGAGAGGGAGTTCTCCTCATAGTTCTGAGGCAGAAAAGAGTGCTTGTGGCCACTCATAGACCAGATCACAGGCCAGGTAAGGAGTAAACACCTCTCATTTGATCATATCAACATAGAAGAAATGAAAATTTACAGGTACCCAGAAGTAACTCTGATAGCAGCTGCACAAAACTGCAGAAATTTAGGACAGAGCATTCTCCACTCTGGAAGCAGAGACCTACTTTGCCAAACAGCACAAAAGTCAAGTAATTGGCTGGGAAAATGAGCAAACAGAGGAAAAAAAATCAGATTACAGAATCTTTCTTTGGTGACAAAGAAGAACAAATCATGCAACCAGAAGAAGACAGCAAACTCAAAATTCCTACATCAAAAGCCTCCAAGAAAAAGATGAATTGTGTCACAGGCTATGGAGGAGCTCAGAAAGGATTTTGAAAATCAAGTAAGAGACATAGAGGAAAAATTGGGAAGAAAAATGAGACTGATGCAAGAAAATCATGAAAAGAATCCTACAGTCTTTTGAGAAAGACACAGAGAAGCATTGAAGATGTATCAGGCATTAGACCTTTGTTCACAGTCAGCATGGATCACTGAGGTACCTGGAATGGGCCTTGGGTCGCTATCAAAGTGCTCGCTGCAATGATTAGCATGGTGGTCTATTAGATGGCCTTCAGTGTCAAAAGCAACATTTAGGTCTGAGTCATACTAATTGAGTTTCTCTATAGAAATTTTCTTCTTCATGCAAAATAAAAAGATTTGTCCCTGGGGGAAAAAAATTAGAATGGAGGGAAATACAAAGTACTCATACCTGTGAGTATAAATAGAATGAGCTCACCTGTAAAATGGAAGCAGATAGCAGAATGGATTAGAAACTAGAATCCAACCCTATGTTGTTTACAGAAGACATACTTGAAGCAGAAAGACACCCATACAGAGTTAAAATAAAGAGCTGGAACAGAATCTATCATGCTGCTGGTGAAGTGAAAAGGATAGGAGTAGTGATCAAGATCTCAGACAAATCAAAAGCAAAAATGGACTTAATCAAAAGAGAAAATCAGGGAAATTACATTTTGCTTAAAGGTATCATAAACAATGAAGTAATATCAAAACCATTTAAGGGTAAATGTCTTTGATAGAGCCCTCACTTCTCAAATATATAGGAAACTGAGTCAAATTTCTAAAAATAAGAGCCATTCTGCAATTGAGAGATGGCCAAAGGATATGAACAGGCAATTTTTTAGAAGAAATCAAGGCTATTTATAGTCACATAAAAACATTTTCTGAATCCATTATTGACTAGAATGCAAACCAAAACAATTATGAGGTAGAACCTCACACATATCAGAAATGAAGAATGGTGGAAGGGATGAGGGAAAATAGGTACACTAACAAATTATTTGTGGAATTGTGAACTGGTCCAAACATTCAGTAGAATAATTTAGAGCTGCACCTAAAGGATCATGAAACAGCACATGCTCTTTGATTCAGCAATGCTAGTATTATAATACTACTGCTAGGTCTGTACCCCAAAGAGATCAAAGAAAAATAATGTTCTGTGTAAATAAAAATATTTATAGCAGATCTTTTTGTTCTGGCAAAGAATTAGAGTTGAGTAATTGCCAAACAAGTTGTGGCATGTGATTGTGATGGAGTACAAGTTTGCTCCAGAAATGATGAAGGCAGTGAGTTCAGGAAAAAAACAAAAAACACAAAAAAAAACATGACAAGACCTGTATGAACTGATGCAAGGTGAAGTGAGAAGACCTGGGAAATCATTGTGCACAGTAATAGCAGTGTTTTAATGATGATCAACTGTGAATGGCTTGACTACTCTGATTAATACAATGATCCAAAAAAATTCCAAAGGACTCATGATAAAAAAATATGCTATCCATTTCCAGAGAGAGAGTACTGATGAACTCAGAGCAAACTGAAGTATAATTTTCTCACTTTCTTTACTTTTCTTGCTTTTTTGTGACATGGCTAATATAAAAATATTTTGCATGATTTCAGATGTATATTTGATTTAATTTTCCTTGCCTATGCTTTGGTGGGAGAGAGGTTGGATGAAAACAGAGAATTTGGAATTCAAAATTTTAAAAGAAAAGAGGGTTTTTAAAAAACAATAAATTTTAAAGTAAACAATTTACAAAAATTGACTTGACAAGGCATTCACTAAAGGGCAGCTGATTATGAAAAATACTTCAATAATACACATATGCACAGGTAGTAACATAACTACTACATTCATCTTTTCAAACAAAGGAAAATTGCCTATAAATTCCTCTTTTGGAGCTACATCTCTTCATCAAGGAAGTATTTGGTCCATTTGGAAATATAATTGAAGATTTTAAAGAAATAGAAGGAAAAGAGCAGGCCAGATTGCATGTTGGGAAATTATCCAGTGCTTTGAGTGACCCTGAGTTGCTCTCTGGTACAGAAACCCATCTTTAGACTAGAGATGTTCCCTAGATAGTGCTGTATGGTTGAAAATCTTGGAACAACGCAATCTTATAAGAATCAAAGTTGCAGGGGACTCAGAGAATCATAAAGAGTTAGATGGAAGATGTAAGTATGCTACAGAGTATTTTCACATTTTTACCTACAAATAAGAAGTAATCTAACAGATATCATCAAGGAAACCTATCATCAAAACAAAGGAGGTGTGGTTGCCATATATGGAAGAGTGAAGGATAACAAATGTATAGCCTGTGGGTTGTGCTGGTTCCCATGAAAAATAAAAAAAGACCTAAAAGGAAATTTTCAATATGATGGAGTCTTTCATGAAAATACTGTGGAGAAAACAGACAACAATCTACAGAATAGGAGGAGATAAATGCCATGTTGAAGAAATCACAGATCCACTGATATATTAAATGAACTATCTTAAATCTGCTGCAGCTACTTCACTGTAATTTCAATTTGTATTTTCATTATTTTTATGCTGATATAAAAAAGAACATAATGAACTGAAGTTCTCTCAAAAAGGAACTTGACCTCCTTCATGGAAAAAGAGAAAACATAAAATAAAAAACAGCTGTTTGGCTTAAAGGAAGAAAAGGATTCCCCAATGACAAATTTACAATCAGGAGGAAACTGTCTCCAGAGGAATTAGATGGAGAGGGCCAATGAGATTTCCTCTGAACCCATATAAAAAAGTTTGAGTATCAAAGGAGGGCAAAGAGGAATGTCTTCAAGGAGACTAAACTCATCATAATTCCCTAAAAAGAACAAGAAGGAAAGGAGGAATAAAATAGAG
The DNA here is from genome assembly GCF_028583685.1 of Petaurus breviceps papuanus. Lineage (NCBI taxonomy): Eukaryota > Metazoa > Chordata > Mammalia > Diprotodontia > Petauridae > Petaurus > Petaurus breviceps. The sequence continues at coordinate 3,966,347 of NW_027187263.1, read as the reverse complement.
GAAATATAGACACACACACACATATACATAAATATGTGTGTCTATACACACATGTGTATGTTATATATGTATATATAATCACAGATTTCTGAGTTTTATCTTATATTTCTGAATTACTCATTGTCTGAAATCATGTACAATTTGCACTCACACAGCTCTGTTAGAGTAGTAAGGGAAAAACTGGTAACACTATATCCAAGTGATGGGGTATAGACTCTGGGAACCCCCTTGAACTCTCCTTGAATCTTCCCACTTGATCTTATTTTTCATAGCCAAATCTGTTACCCTTAACCTAGCCTAGCCCTCCATTGTCTGAATTGCCTCCAGCTACTTCCTGCCATTGATTCCATCAAAATTCCATTTTCATGGTTCCTGCTATCTGACCTCTAGTTACCACAGCTATGGACGACTCCCATCAAGACCCTCCCTAAACCTCTCCTCTAGTCACCCCAGACTACTTGACCATCCCTCCCATAGTCTTCCTGTATATAAGATCCATCTTGCCTCCAAGAAGGTGCTGAGATTCAATCTGGTCCACTGGCATTAGCTATACAAAGCTCAGGCTCATTAAGAGTCTACTCAATATGACAAATCTGTAATAAACTTTGTTTTTCTTTGGCTGAGAGAAGGCTTGAGTTGAATTCATTTCAGCAGGATCCCATGTGCCCTTATTTTGGGATCCTGAGCACCTCTAAATCTCAACAATAGTACAATGGAAAAATGACTGAAAGAAGATCTGAGTGCAAATCTCATATTATTTGTCATACATATAACCTTGGACAAGTCACAGAATCATGGATTCAGAATTAGAAGGGATTTTAAAAAGTCATCTAATCCAACCCTTTCATTTTGTGCATTGTAGGAAATTGAGACACAGAAAGACTTGGATAGAATGTTTTTTTCCCACATGGGAAAATAATGTGGATGAAAGAAACATATTATTCAGATTCTGTATGATATGCATTTGAATCAGTAAAACTAATAGAATGCTTGGCCAGCACTCAGGAAGACTTAAGTTCAAATACAGACTTAGACACTGACTTAAGTGCGTAACCCCTAGACAAATCATTTAATTTCTGTTTGCCTCACTTTCCTTGACTGTAAAATGGGGATAATAACAGCATCTACTTAATAGGGTTGTTATGAGGATCAGATGAGATAGTTATAAAGCACTTAGTACAGTGCCAGCCATAAAAAAAGCCATTAAAAAGCTACAAAAATGCCTATTCCTTCTGTCTTCATCACCACACACACACACACACACACACACACACACACACACACACACAAGGATGACAGGAAAAGCAGAATCTATAGTTTTTCCATGTTTACATAGATAGAGATAACTTGGATAGACAGTTCAAATGGACAGTGAACTGTTCTCAGAATCAATCAGGAAGAGGAGAGCAGGATGCACTTTGGGAAATACCAAAGCTTTTTTTAATGACACAAAATTTCTCACTGAAAGAAAGGCTCGTCTTTTAACTCCAATATTCATCTCTTGCTCCATATCTTTCTATTATCTTCTCTTGACCTAGCCCCAACTTTGAGAAGATTATGGTTTTATAATCTATTGCAAAGATATTTTTTAGATAACCTGAACATTACAAAAATGAATGAAAATGAAGATGAAGAACTTGAGGGGTACAAAAGGATTATAGGATAAATATATTTGAAATCTTCTCCCTCAGGTCACCGAATATGTTTGTAAAAATGGTCCACCCCAACTGACCAATTGAAGCTGACTGTTAGCAACCTTAGTCTTTTAAAATCACATGCTTCTTAATTGAAGATTCAAGTTCATAAAAGTCATTTCTGGGTCATAGAAACATGGAAGGTACTTTAGAGACCATCTAGTCCAGATCCCTCATTTTACAAAATTAGGAAAGTGAAGCCCAGAGAAGTTAATGGGCTAGTCACCTGTGATTGTTGTTTGTCCTTGGTTCCTGAAAAGTGAAGAGGACTAATGACTGTCAGGAGACTGACGTCTTGATTTGCAGGTGAACTGGATTAAAGTGAGGCAGAGATATGCAAAGTCCTCAGCCTCACTCATTCTCTCCTCCAGGATCATCTGAGTTCAATGACAAGATATAGGTCAGGATGACAGGAGATGACCCCAGATGCAATGGGAGATTAGCCTTTTTAATCTAAGATCTTTCAGGTCTCAGTGGATCTGAGGCAACACCCATTCAGTGATTTAAGGCTAGTTAAGAAATGGCAAAAGATGACCTAGTTTGCTTACTCATAAAAAAAAAAAATCAAACTGAGAGGGGAAGATCCTCAGGGTTTCTGGCCAGAACAGAAACAATATCTATTTAAACTCACTCTGAGTCATCAAAACCCAAACAATGACCAAGTGAAGTTTGAGCTGGGACCTATTATAGGCCCAACAGTGAGAATCAGTGATTTGATTTTAAAAGGCATGATCTAGTAGCTCCATGTGAATATCAAAGCCTTGTTTTCCAGAGTTCTATTTCAAGAAATCATAAATGAAACTCTATAGGACAAAAGAGTTAATTGTACAAGGTTTTTTTGTTTTGTTTTCTTTTTTGTTTTTGTTTTTTAGATAGAATAAATAACAAGGGAAGAGAAAAACTATCTAACCCCCAAACCAAGATATTTTGTGAGGCTTCAAAAATCAAAATTTGTATTCCTTTGGGCAGAGTACCCATGTGTAAGTGTCTGATTCTTCATGTGGACTGAAGAAGGGAGGAAGGAAGGAAGGAAAGAAGGAAGGAAGGAAGGAAGGAAGGAAGGAAGGAAGGAAGGAAGGAAGGAAGGAGGTATTGAGGTTAGGGTTAGGGGCACATGAGACCCCAAAATACCAACACACTGGGTCCTGTCAAATGAATTTGACTTGTCTTCTCTCAGCCAAAGAAAAGCAAAGTTTATTAAAGGTTCACATTAATGAAGCTCTTAAAGAGCCTCAGTATATGTGAGGCTTGTACTGGACAAGTGGGCCAGAATCATCACATACAGAGTAAGTCTGAGCTAGATAATTCGGAGGCTAGGTGTTCTCTTTCTTCATGGAGAAGATGGGGTCTTATATACAGAAAGGTTGTGGGAGGAATCTAGGGGTGGTCTAGAGGAAGAGTTTGGGGAGGGTCTTCAGGAGGAGTCAAATGAAGTCAGACAGATGAGAGATTAAGGGTGGGAAGTAGCTGGAGGCTATCTGGAGATAAGGCAATGGAGGGTTAGGCTAGTTGAAGGGCATATAGATATTTTGAGAGGATCAAGTTTGGGGACTAGCTGGACCATGGAGGGCTAGGCTAGTAACAGAGATTTGGGCCTGGCTATAATGAAAGTTTTATGGCCTCAGGAAATGCCTCATCAAATGGGAAGGTGGTTCCCAGAGCCTGTACCTCATCAGAAGGAAGGAAGGAATTGGGGCTAGGTGGCACAGTGGATAGAGCACCATCCCTGGAGTCAGGAGGACCTGAGTTCAAAATCTGTCCTCAGACACTTACCACACAAAAACTAGCCATGTGACCTTGGGCAAGTCAGGAATGAAGGAATCATATAATTAATAAGTGACAGATACAAGATTTGAGCCTGGTTCCTCTGATCTCAGAGTGTTCTTTCTATTTTATCATAATTCCTCTGTTAGTATTCTTTTAAAAGAAATAACTGAACACCTCAGGAGAAATTGGATTAGTATTTCCATATTACTGGAATATGAGAATATAGATAAGGTTGGATAATAGTATATGAATAACACTTTTTAATAACAATATATGTGTATCTAAAATAATAATTCTTTATTCATTCTTTTCACTATACATACTACATTTGTGCTTGAGGAGAAAGTACAATGACAACTGTGTCTGCAGCCTTTTTTATCCATGGAAAAGCAAGATTACTGATGTCATGGCTCCAAACCAGAGTAGGTTTAACCAACTAGCAAAGAAACTATGGCCAAGATTGCTAAGTACACATCCTGAATCTAAATAAAGCTGAAACTTGACAAGAGAATTCTGCTGTCCTCATGAAGGAGGTCAACCAGTGAGTCAAAAGGTTTCCAGGGGGTGTGGGGAGAGGAGAACTGGCAAAAACCTACTCAGTTTGTATCACCTGGAATTTGTTGGGGGGTTTTAACCAAATGTGTATTTTTAATTGGCCAAAGTGTGTATATATAAATGCATGTATATTTGTGTGCATACATTGAGGTTGGGTTGAGAAAGGGAGACAACAAAAGTAAATATTTTAGGGCAATAAAGAACATTCTCCAACATACAGAGGAAAAATAATTTTCTTGATATATCACTTGCTCATAGAAATGTGTAGATACTAGAACAAGTTTTGTAAGGAGATGTTAAGGAATGGTGCTGGAAAATATGTGTATTATATTCTCAAAGTTTCCTGTTCTCAAGAAAATTAACACAGGAAATGTCATATTAGGTCAAAACCCTGGTCCATTCAGGTAGTATCCTGTCTCTGAAAACAGCACAAAGGAAGGGTCTGTGGAACTTCAGTTTCAAAGGCCTAAGGACACAATGCATAATGTGAGAAGCAGTTCAGGGGAAGAGTGTTCCTGACTACAAATCCAGCACTTAAACTATTTAACCAAAATTGCCTCTCCAATGCAATCAAAGATCAGTAGGAGATAAGCCAGCAGCAGAGGTCCAGTGGACATTGAAGATAAAGTACTGACCTTCAGCTCCAAGATCCCAAAGGTCAAAAGACAGCCTTTCTCTGAGAAGATGGGTGTATTCTATTTAGGTCTTCTGTATCACTGAACACTACTCTCATAGTTAACCAATCAAAAATCATATCATGTTGACTCAATGCTGAACATGAACATGAACATAACTGAATACAAAACAAAAATAAAACAGACCTTGTCCTCGTGCGCCTTACATTGGTGAGATATTCTACAGTGACACAATAGCTACCTAAAAAATATGTGCAAAATAAATACATGATAAATTGGGAAGGTGAGGGTCACTAGCAACTTAAAGGATGAACAAAGGTTTCATATAGAAGCCATTTTCTGAGCAGAATTATAAAAGATACAGGAAAGCAAAAGACACTACAAGGAAAAAAGTGAGGTGAGATTGGATTCCAGACATAAGGGACAATCAATGCAAAGGCCTGGAAATGGGAGGGGAAGTGTTGTGTAAGGACTTCCTCACTAAAGCTCCAAACTTGAATTTTTAACTGCCTGCTGATTAAATCTACCTAGATGTCTCACCAGCACCTCAGACAACAAATTTCTGTAATTGTGTTATCTTGTGCCTATGTGCAGCTCTCACATCTATCTTTCTTCTAATGTCACTATCCCTGCTATTAGTACCAACACATACTCCCAGTATCCCATGCTTGTAATCTTGTGATTACTCATGTTTAACTTTTTTTCTCTACCTCCCCACCATTTGATGGTGCACTGGATAGAGTGGTTGATCTGGACTCACTAAACCCTGAGTTCAAATGCAGCCTCACATACCTATTATCTGGGCAACTCATCTATCTTTTGTTTTTCTCAGTTTCCTCATCTGTAAAATGTGGATAACAATAGTACCTATTTTCCAGGATCATTGTGAGGATCAGATGAGATAATAATTGTAAAACACTTTGCACAGTGCCAGGCATATAGTATTATATACATGTTAGCTATTATTATATACAACCAGTAACCATAGTATATCATTTCCATTTGCACAATATCCTCACATCTTCACTCCTCTATTATAGTAACCTCCCAAATTCAGGATTTTATCATTCCAGTGGTCTCTAAAATGGAGTCCACATCATTTCAAGAGGTATTTATCATATTCCAAATGGAGACTGAGAATATTGGTCACATAATCCCTCCTCATAATTGACAGTTAGGGGATTTGTCTCTAAAACTATCACATCTATATCCCAATGCTTCTTCATTCTATTCAGAATTTCCCCTTCTCCTTTGGGTATTATACCCTCAGACTTTATAATCTATCTCTAGTCTTGGGAACCTGTAGCAATAGTTGTACAGGTACTATTGGAAATATTACCTCCATCCCTGAGATCCCCAGGATAACCTGCCCATGTTCACCAGAACTCATATTGGTTGTGGCAGTTAAAATTTGGAGGGTAGCTCCAAGATCCTAGACATTGACCACTGAGTAAAAGCCCTGCCTCCCTCTCATATCTCCCAATTTTGAGTAGGACAGATTGGAAATCAGGAATGTGTTTTTCTCTGTTTTAAAGGTCTCATACACCAATGATGTCAAATTCAAATAGAAATATCATATTAACTTAGAAAATCACAAATTAACATTATCTATGTGTTATTGCATTTTTATTTATTTTGTTAAACATTTCCTAAATACATTTTATTCAGGTTCAACCTGCAGAGAGTTTTGCAGCTCAGTTCACCTTTCATGAGTTTAATACCTCTACATTACATTTGCTTTCCCTCTTCCAAACTTCCCTGTTTCTTTTAGGAGTACCACTCCCTTTCCAGCCAACCAGGTTTGCAACTTCAAAGTTATTCTGAAGTCTTTACTCTCCCTCACTCTACATATTCAATTAATTGCCAAATCTAGTTTTTATTTCCACAAAATGTCTATCTTTGTGCTTCTCTCCATTCAAACAAATAGCAAACTAGTTCAGACCCCAATCCCTTTCTCCTGAATTTTTGCAATAGCTAATGACTAATGACTAATTAGTATTCTTGCCTCAAGTTTCTCTACTTCTCCAATAAATTTTCCACATAGCTGCCAAAAAAATGCTTTCCTTGAAGAAGAGGTTGATGATGTCACCTGTTCCTCACCAGCACTGCCCCACTCAATAAACTCCAGTGACTTCCTATTAGCTCTAGGAAAACTTCTGTGTTTGGCACTGATAACCCTTCACAACCTGGCCCAAACCTATCTTTTCAGCCTTATTATGTATTTTTCCTCATCCTATGCTCCACAGGCCAAATTAGCCTCTTGTTTTATCACACATATATAAAAATAAAATTAAAATAACCAAAAATGAATAAGAAATTAACATAAGAATCCACCCATTAAGCAGGACCACACAAAGAAAGAAGAATAAAAGTATATGGAAAACTTTATTCTGAATTGAAACCAAAGCTATTTCACATTTTTGCATTGTATATGGTGAATATCTATATACAGAAAAACAATGACTCCACACTGCATACACTGGGTATACAAATACAGGCAAAAATAAAGACAGTCCCTTCCCTCAAAGTACTTATAATCATATGGGAGAAGACAACATACAAAAGGAATCTGAAAAGGGTTTGGGAGTAAGAAGAAGGTAACCTTTGAGCGGGCATGTTAAAGAGTTCCAAAGCCAAAATACAGCTTTTCTTACCTCTTTGGGTTGAAGTCCTGGATTCCAACCCCAAACCCTGTGCTCGAGTCATGGAGTCCAATCAGGGGGTCAGAAGATGATGATGAGATGTGAATACCAGGAAGATTCAATCTGATGAGATTTCCCAATTATGAGTTTCCTTGGTAAGGCAATCATGTTGGAGAGTTCCAGAGAAGTCCAAAAGCAGTGTAGGTGAGACCCCTCTTTAGAAATAGGTCCTGGCACCCAAGACCCTGCCATCCAGTCGTATGGTTCAATAAGAGGGGCAGAGAATACTGATAGATGTACCAGGCAACTCACTGTTATTTATGACACACTATTTGATTATTGCATTGTGGATCTTTCTATAAAAAAGTAACTGAAAAAATCCAAGTGCTTGGTTTATTTCATTAATCAAATTACTTGAAGTAATTACTAATAAATAGTAGTAGTTGTCTGACATCCCCCAGAACATTATATGGAGATTTGTTGAAAATAAAGTATGCAAAATCATTCAGATAAGGGGCTCTTAACTTTCAATGTGTGTATATACCATGTTTCCCCGATAACAAGACCTATCCCGAAAATAAGCCCTCCCCTTACTGTGTAAGATTCCTCTAAAATAAGCCCTCCCCCGAAAATAAGCCCTATTGAGATTGCTACTGTAGTGAAGGTGATCCCCTGTGCTACACGCTACATTATGGTACCATCTTCCCCCCCCCCCCCGTGAAACACACGCCACGCTCCGAGCTGCATCCAATCAGAGCTGCAGCAGTGAGAGCATCATCCTGTTCTTCCCCAGTGATTTGCTTATTGAATAAAGGTACATTTTTTTGTTCACATTTACCTGTTTATTAAAATTGCTGTCAATGTTCATTAAAATAAGCCCTCCCCTGAAAATAAGCCCTCTGGTGTTTTTCTGTCCAAAAAATTTAATAAGACAGTGTCTTATTATCGGGGAAACATGGTACATCATGGATACCTTGGCAATGTGGTAAAGTCTACAGACCACTTCTTAAAATAATTTTTTAATGAATAGAGTAAAATATATAAGATTACAAAGAAAACCAAAGGTTAATGAAAATTAAAATTATTTTTTTTCTATCCAAGGTCTGAGGCCCCTTAAAATCTATCCAGAGAGTCCAGAGTCTATGGACCACAGGTTAATAACCCTGTATTCAAATCCATGAAAACACCAGTACATTTGGGAATATAATCACACCTCCCTATAAACAAATCAAACTTATTCTTTTTTATTTCAATTTTTGTATCCATTTTATGATTTATATAATGTGATAGTACCATAGTAACCTACATAGTCTATAAACAAGTAAATATAGAAAAATGGAAGGAGAATGTTCTCAAAAAAATTACTGTACTCATGGGGATGAATGATCAAAAGTTTGGAGTCCAGTAGCCTAACAAAGATTATTGGCCAAACACAAGTCTGAAATGTGGCTTACATTAGTCATCATTCCCCTATGTGAAGCATGTATCTTTGAAATTACTAAGTTTCATCATGATTCTGGAAGGAATTTTTAGTCAGTAGAGCTTAAGCTTCAGTGTCCAATTAAACTTTACTTGTTTAAAAATCATCAGACACATCTTCCCTCATATATGCAAGAGCATATGTCTTGTTGTATCCATCTGTATAAACACTTCAGGGTTGAAATTCGACTCTAGAGAAGAAAAAAATACTTTAAGGAAGGTTTGGGATATAAGTATTTTCCTTTGTCATTTAAAGGTGTGTCTGGGGGGAAGTGAAAACTTCTCAGAACTTCCTTCTCCCCTCTCCCACCCTTTCACTTCTGCTGTCAATCAGCAGCAAGCCCTTTCAGGAGGCTTTCTGATTTTCCGCCTCTGTGGGCCTCTCCTTCCGGCCAGTGGGAGTCAGGGACAGCCCCAGCTCACTCCTCCCCCATTGCTTTGGGACCCTCCCCCTTTCCCTTGCTGTCAATCAGCATCAGCATTCTTGTGTTTTGTAAGCCTATCTCTCAGCCACTGAAGGATAGTGGTGGGCTTCTCTGTTGTTTGTCATCGGGGAAGATTTTCACACCGAGACTTGAGCCCACCTCTCAGCCAAAGGGAGAAGGGATAGACAGGGAAAGGGGTTTCACTGTGTTAGAGTATAAATTCTTGTTCTGCCTTTTGTAATGTGCCTCTTCCTCGTGATCAGTTATGGGGAAGACCACCCTTTTCTCCCAGGGAAGTGAATAAATTCCTGTTCTTATCCTAAGGGATCTCCTTTTCTTGATTAAATTTTGGATGAGGTTTTTCATCACAAACTGGGGGGAAAAAGTCATCAAGATACAAATTGCATTTAGAGTATAAATATAAGCATGAAAGCCATATGATTCCATTCTTAACATATTTTTATATCATTCCCTTCATCCCTTATAAAGAACTGAGCAGAATGTTTGAACAATCAATTAAAAATTATGATTATTCATATTCACCCAGATTCCTCCTTGTGTCTACCTGTATGTCTGCAACAGAGCATGGGAATGAGGTGTTCCTCTCTAATCTTCCTCATCCATCAGAGTAACCAGGGACCTTCCTAATGAGATGGCCATGAAAAGACTGGCTTAATAGTCATATACTATAGCACCTTTATTCGAATAAGGAGGATGTGACTCTCTCCAGCTAAAGGGCAAGAGTTCTGCTAAGGAGATTATGCTTGATTACAATTTAAATTGCAACCTTTAAAATCAGACTAGAACACAGGTATACTTTGGTTACCTGATACCTTAAATTGTTTCCTCCTACACACTATCCCATTTCCTTCCAATCACAATCTCAGTTATCTTGAAATATTCACTCTCACTCACTTTCCACATCTAATCAGTTACTATCTTATCATCTCTACTTCTAAAATTTCTTTCCAGTACATTTCCTTTTCTATCCTGACATGACCATTCCACTACTTCAGGTCCTTACCACCTCTGTTTCAATAACTACCTGGATTCCCAGCTTCCAATCTTTCCATTCTCCAATCTATCCTTCTCAGAGGTATCAAAATAATATTCCCAAATCCTAAATCCAAGCATATCACTTCTCTGTTCAATAAGATTCAGTCGCTCCTTGTTGTTGGTAGGATAAAATATAAACTTTTCAGCTTGGAATTTAAAACCCTTCACAATCTGTCTCCAGCATATGTGTCCAGATTTATATCCCATTATAACCCTTTATGGATTTTCTATTTCAGCCAAATTGACCTCAATTAGTTGCTGAATGAAATTCCTGCCTCTCAGTCTTTGTTTAACCTATCTACTTTACATGCCATAAATTATTCCCATCTTTCTTCCACCTCTTAGAAACTTTACTTCATGGATCATCTCAAAGAAGACAGAATACACTAGTAGAATGTAAGTTTCTTGAGGACAAGAATATATATATGTGTGTATATATATATATGGATGTATGGATGTATGTACGTGAATATGTATATTCACACACACACACATATATATTTTATTTTGTCATTTCTCTAATAGCTAGCACGTGACTTACACATAATAGATGATAAAGTGCTTGTTGAATGAAAAAGTGACTGGACGGATAATAAAGGGTAGTTTTCTTACCATCACTGCCAACTTTGGAAAAGCCAAGAACTAAAGGCACCTAGCGTACCACCTGGAATGTTCACATCTTTTGTTGTTGTTTTTCCACTGCAGAAAGATTGTTTCTATCAAGGAAAAATTCCCAAATTTATCATTCCTGCTATTCAAAAAATCAGGAACTCATATGACATTGTTATGTTACCCAAATCTCATTCTTACCTAAAATACAACATCACATATCATAGATTTAAATTCTTACCATGCTTCCTTTCAAGAGTCCTCACAATCCTACTGTATGGGTCTTCTTCCTTTTCCAATGCTCCTCTAATGTCACTCAAACCTTCCTTTTCTTTCATTTCCTACATGCCTCGTCTCATCCCCATTTCCACAAATTCTTACATGCTAAGTATTAGACTATTAATTCTTCCATATCAGCCTGACCATATAGTTTCTCTTGCATGTTTTATTTTTATATGCCATTTCTTGTGGCTTCAATGATACATTTCTTCTGTGAAAGCAATGTTAAGAAATATAGCACACCACTGAAAACAGTAAAGAATGAATAAAACATGGGGCGGCCAGGTAGCATAGCGAGTAAGAGCATTGGCTCCAGTGTCGGGATGACCTGGGGATCGAATCCGGGCTCAGACACTTAGCACCCACCCAGAAACACCTGGCCGTGTAACCTTGAGCAAGTTACTTAACCCCAATTGCTAAAAAAAAAAATGAATAAAACACTTTAAGGAGCTTAACATTTTTACTTTTTAAAAATATTTTATCCACTGAAAAAAAGAGGCAAAGGTGGTTCTGTAGAAGCTACCATAATCTCTAGATTTTTTTTTCCTCAATAATTTCTCTTCTTCATACCAATCTTGAATTAGCTGTGGGTATACTCCTGTGTGCATTCAAGTCCTTACCTGAGACACTAATATTCCTTCATAGTGTCTAAATTCATCCTGGAGCAATTCCAAGTATCAACACTCATTTTAAATCACTTTATTAGAAACTTTATTGAAATACTCCCTCAAGGAGCACACTAGAGCAGTAAGAGTTGCCTGATATAAAAGTAGCCCTAGAAATCTCATTCCCAAGAGTTCCCCCTAGCAACTTAGAATGCTCATTTTGGATTTACAGGGTATTTTTCCTTTTAACCTTTAAATCATCAGATTCCCCCTTAGAAAGGCTTTTTCTTACAACTTGGCTATATGGGCTAATGTTTTTCTAAGTCCTATTGGAGATTGGGGAGTGATCATTCCACCAGCCTGACAAGCTGCCAACTGAATAATTCTGCCAGTACTTATGGGACAGACACAGATTTCCAAACCAGACCCCCAGCAAATGTCAAGTGACCCCTGTCGAGTCTAAGTCAAAGAGTGGCCTAGTAATTTATTCAGTCTACATCTAGTGTCTTTTAACATACAATAGAAAGATACATTATCATTAACCTTTATATTATTTACTATCTAAATGATAATTTTGCCTTTTCGTTTTTTCAAAACTGAAATAAAAAATGTTGCCTTCTACTCCCTGGAATCCATAAAGGCAGAGTGAGATGATGGGAAGATATTTTTGTTGTTAAGGAAGAAAATACAGCTTAAAATGCATAAATATTTTATAACAAGAAAACGATTGTATCAGATGGAGAATAATGGAGGCTTTCAAAGGCCCTTTGCTTTGCTCTAGCAAAACCCTTTTCCCATTTTTGTCCAGGACTTGATTGGCAGGGTAAATCTCTGCCTGCTGAGGAAATAACTTCACTCAATGCTGATTGCCTCTGGTCTGATTGCAGCAAAATCTATCTAGAGTAACATCTGCTAATGTCTAGAGGGACGTTTTCTCTATCATCATTTTATCAAGGTAGGATGTGAAGTGTGTTAAATCATTATATAAATCTCTGCTGTCTTGTTGAATGCAGTCACTGTTCCTGGCTTCACTTAGTGATCATTTGTGTGACATATGCCCCCACTTCAACTGAAACATTAATTTACCAAGTGCTTATAGATTTATTTCTTAAGAGGCTTTTTGAAAACCTCAGGATAGTATATTGGTTTTCAATAAACTAACAAGCTATTCTAATTGTAGGGTGGACTCACTGGGAGTCAATAAATAATTCAAACATTTGGAATCTATATAGGAGTTGTCATGTTTAACTAAAAAGATACATTTAATTCTCAAAGAAATAAAAAAGTAAAAACATATTGGTAATATATTGTTACTTACAGGTTACATGTCTTTTAAGCCTATAGCTGATCATGTAACCTGTTTTATGTACATTCTAAGGTATAGGAAAATATATTCAATTCAATGCAAAAAATCAGTTAATTATTAAATTCCTACTATGTGCTAAGCACTGTGTAAAGGATACAAATCCAGTAATAATCCAGTACTCAGGAGCTTGCAATCTATGTCTGAAGGGTTGGGAAAGATATGCACAAAGACAGTTGAATTCAAAATATATACAATCTTAATGCAAAATATATGTTTTCCCATATTTTTGGCAGAGGTGGGAGGAGAACTCACACCTGGAGGTAGGGAGAACAGAAAAGTTGTTTGAGCTGGGCCTTGTGGATGGAACGATGCTATCTAAAAAGAGAAAAAGTACTGCAGACACAAAGGACATTAAAAACAGAGACTTGGAGAAGGGAGGTGGAATAGGGGACAATAAGTAGACTCATTTGACTGGAATTTAGCCTTAAGGTAAGGAAAAAAAATCTTAACAATAAGAACTACCCCAAAGTGTAATGATCTGACTTGAGAGGCAATGGTTTCCTCCTCATTAGAAGCCTTCAAGCAAAGGCCAGATGATTATATGTTCATTAGATTGTCAAATTTGGGAAGAGGCTGGACTGTCTATATGGCCTTGTAAGACTCCTCTAACTCTGAGACTGATTCTATGATTTAGGATACTGAGACTCAGAAAACTTAGTTTTATCTTTGGCTATCATCTCATCAGATATGTCAAGGACAAAAAAAAAGACAGAATTTTGAATGTCACTATTTTTGTCAGGAGGGCGTGGGATGAGGAACAAGCTCTCACAACACACCTACATAGCTGTTAAAGCTCTTTCCTTAAGGAACCCAGTAATGTCAGATTCTAATTGGCAGAAGGTGATCTTCCATCCATGTTTCACAGGAACAGAGCTACCTACAAAAATTCCTTTTATTTCCTCACTTACATTAGAAAATAGAGGAAAAAAAGGAATTAATTTACATTCCAAGTTTTCTTTCTGTTAATTAATGGGGCGTTTTTCTATTGTTATTCTTGGTCAGATTGTTTGCCTAATAAAGATTGATTGGTTTGGCCTTCCACCTATGAAGATCTGGAATCAGTTTACTAGCTGTTATCCTGATTCGACTGACACAAATAGGAGTGGCTGGGTAATTTATCATTGTGTTAGACCTGATTTACTAATGAAATTGGATGGATGGCCTTAACTTTCCTAAGGAAGCATTAATTGAGTCAGACCTGGGAGCCAAGACTCACTACAGAGTCTCTTATCACTCGGTCATTTTTCAAGCTCTGCATTTTATTAACATTACCAGGTGGACAGATGCTGTCCAAGTCAATACATTAGAGTGAAATGACTGGAAAGGAGGTTTTGCAGTAATGGGATTTTGTGCCATTTCCTGTAACTGGGTCCATCAGAATCAGTGACAGGATATGTTATTCATGGTCAACATTGGTAACCACTGGGTCTAGCCTCTCAGACACTTACAGATGTGTCCTATCTTTGCTTCTCTATATTTCCTTGCAATGACAATCAAGAGTTCCTCTGTAATGTTTCTTGTGCTTCCTTAGGTATCTTTTTTTAATGTGACTGCAGTCTGTGGGTTACATTACTGTCCATACACGGTCAAGAGTTAAGGCTGGCCTCTAGTACACCTGGGAACCTGGGAAGAAAATTTATACGAAACAGATCAGAGTCACAGAAGATGGGCAGGCACAGATGAATCTGCATTTTTGAAGGGAATACTCCTGTCAGTGAAATCACAGAAATGTCAAAAATTTTTGGATATGGTAAACAAGCAGCAAAAGATCACATTGTATTCCTTGGGCCTCCCTCTCTACATGCAGACTTCTCAACAAAAAGGTACATTTTAAAAGGCATCTCTTTGCCAAAAATAAGGAAACCAAGGCTAGTAAAACTCAAACCACTTCATGAGCAGGAACCCCCATTTGAAGCCATGATTTCTAAAAAATAATAATAATAATAATTAAAGTCACCAAATGTGGCATGGGTCTTAATTTTCCAGTACAAAGTTTTCTTTTCTTTCACAGTGGGGAAAAACAGCCCTGCCTCTTTATAACATTCACTTACACAGCAAGAGATGCAAACAGATATTTTAGTGACCTGAGCTTTTAGAACAGCTCGTTAGCTCCATTTAGCATGTAATAGATATTTTGGCTAAAGAACTTTATGGGTTTTACAAATAATTTCTTCCTCCCACACACAGAATTTAACAGTTTTACAGTCTTTTACAACTTCCACCCCCTATTCATGCAGCTTGTCTTTATGCCGGGAAGCAGAGTTTTAATGATTTGGATTGCCTCTCTCACCTTATACATATTCAGAAATGATGCTCCCCAAACTCTGCATTTCATGCCAACATTTACTGATGAAAAACAGGTCCACTGAGCTAGTAATAATGATGAGTGAGATTCCATGTCATTTGACTGCCAACAGACCATCAGAAATGGAGTTCAGTTCATATAAAAACAGTTCTGAACCAGACAAATCAGGATGGCTGGCGGCCTTGTTAGGCATGTAAATGAACTTGATAACCCTTTTCATTCAGAGAATTCCCATAAAATACTTTCCTGCTGGCTTTATTTGGCCCCATTTAAAATCTCATGGGCTCTGTAAAGGGGCCCTCAGCTTCTGAACTGACTGACTATGTCAGGACTGCTGACCAGCAACTTAATTGAGATCTGTCATCTGCCCTGAGCCAAATGTTGAAAGGACCTAAAATAATTTAATGGATTACCAAAAGAGAGTAAAGAAATGGAAATATGCTATTATTTTAATACAACCACTGGGCACAGCCAGACCAAAAATGTAAACATGTGGAATCATACATCAAATGGATGACATCATGTCACACCTTGGCAGAAGGGACTTCTGACCAAATAAATCACATATATTACAACAATCCAGCAAAGCGATTTTAAGGACCTCATTTAAACAATGTATCAGATCAACTTTGAAATCATCACTAGAATACAGGTATTTCTCATTCCTTGCAGTGAATCATTTTAGAATACCTTCATTCATTTAGAAACTTAGTGGCTTCCCACATTAAGCTTCTAAGGTCTCCCTAAATTCAGTTCGGTTCCCAGTTGGGAAGAAAAATCTTACATCAAATCCCCAGATCCCATAATGAATGAAATATTTAGGGTCATTACTAAGTGAGTTTTTGGCTTATGAGAGAGCTGACTGCCCTACTCTCATTCTGTTGCTTCCTTAGCAGCATGGAAAAGTTTTAAGCAAAATTGAGAAGTAGGGAGAAATGTATTTTGGTGATGGCATGAAGAAAAGAGTAATAGTAGATGAACTAGGAATATAGCAGTGATTAGATAAATGAGTCTCTATGGTAGACTGAAGAGGGAGATATTTTCCCTCCTCCCTGTATTCCTCTCTCTTCCCCCCCCCCCCATTTAGAGTGTGGGTATAGAGAGTGGTATGCTTTAGTGTGGTAGAGTGGATAGAGTGTGGGATTTGGGAATCAAACAGACCTGGGTCCATACTCCACCTCTGTGGGTAAAACTGTGGGTAAGTCACTTTACCTTACCTTCAGATTCATTATCTATGAAGCAGGTATACTCTTCCATTAAAGTCTGTTATTTGCCTTCTTTTCTTCTCCTTCTATGTTATCTCAGATGGTTATCTTGTCAGTTCACATGGATTCAATGATCATCTCTATGCAAGTGAAGTCCCAAATCTGTATTTCCAGTCCTCACTTCTTTCCTGAGAGCCAGTTTCACAGCACCAACTGCTTCTCAGATATCTTCAAATGAACTTCACAGACACCTCAAATTAGTGTACACACATAAATGTGTGTGTGTGTGTGTGTGTGTGTGTGTGTGTGTGTGCGGGGTGGGGGAAGTCACAAGGTAGGAACAACAAGACTCGTATGCTAAGTACGAATAGGCAATCGAGAGTAACTTGGAAGCTTTGAGCCAGGGTGACTGTCCTCAAAGCCTGGAATCCTCTCTTTCCTCCTATCTGCTTCACTTCCCTGACTTCCTTCAAATCCCAGCCAAAATCCCACCTTCTACAGCAAGTCTTTCCTAATCCTCCTTAATGCTAGTGCCTTTTCTTCATGGATTATCTCCAATGTATAGTGTCAATATCTTGTTTGAGTGTCATCTTTCTATTAGACTGGAAGTTTTTGAGACCAGGTATCTTTTGTTTTTGTTTGCATTCCCAATGCTTAGCACAGTGCTTGGCACATGGTAGGTGCTTAAACACTTCTTTATTGACTTACTAATATCCATAACCATAATAGGAAAGTTGAGGACAGCAAGGGCTTTGAAAAAAAATGAATTCTATTTTGAATATTTTGGGTTGGAGAAGTCTCTGAGATGTCCATTTACAATCTGAACCAATTGAGGTAATACCCATGTCATCAATGTTGTGATTCCAGAACAGTATTATTCTATAGTTCTATGTGACTGTGAACCATTAAATACCCTTTCAGATGAATGAAACCTATAGGTCAGAAGAATCAAAATTGTGGTTACTGATGGAAAGATGTAGCATTATATAACATTACTACCTTTCATCCATGTTATATCCAACCTGGTGTCTTTAGATTTCCTCACACATGGCCCTCATCTCCTGTCTCCACTCTTTCACATTAGCAGTCCTTCCTGCCTGGAAGGCACTCCTTTCTCCTCTCCCCCTCTTAGGATCCCTACTTTCCTTCAAAATTCCGCTATAGAACATTTTTTTAACCTGAATCATTTCTTACTGCTTTCCCCATATATACCTCCAAATATCTTGTATTTATTTGGTATATATTTTTCATATACTTATATGTGTACATGTAATCTGTCCCCAAGAGAAGATAGACTCCTCAAGGTCAGGAGCTACCTTTTTTCCCCTTTATATCCATAGTGGAACAGTCACTATCACATAGGAGGATACTAATTATGTTTTTTTAAAGAATCATTAGACTTAAAAATGCTTGTTAATTGTCTATTTTGCATCCGATTATGAGTGTCTTTTTGTTATATTATGTTGTGATGTGATTAAATTCTTGGGGGTCTTCAGAATATTCAGACGAAGACTCATAAGCAACAGTATATGAAACCAAATAATAACTAGGTATGTAGTAAACCATTAGATTTAGGGGCCCTTGGATTCCAGGACATAGATCATAAACAAGGTAGTAAAGGTCAAAATTCATTCACTCAAGTTAAAAAATAGGAAGCTTTCATAGACTAGTTGTATCTTAGGAGAAGGCACATATTTTAACTTAAGTAATCCATCTTTAAAGAACAAAGGACTGAGAATGGAATTGATCTACAATTTCAGATAAAAGTTGATGAAAAGCCATCTTCATTTCATGAGTGTGTCTAAACTAAGAATTATGGAAAATAAGAAAGTCTACCTAAAGAAAGCAATGGCTTAATGGGCATAACTGAAATCTTAAAAAAAAGAAAAAAAAAGAAAACAAAGGTGTCAGGGAAATGTGACCATAACTAGTATGCCAAAGTGTATCTAATATATCATTATGCAGCACACAGAAAAAGGGGAGAAAAGATGAGGAGGGAAGGTAGTATAAAGTTAATCTGAAACAAATGAATAAGATTAAACTTTCTAATATGTCATCAAAAAAGCAAGGGAAGAGGAATAAAAAGAAGGCCAATATTAGAACTGAATAAAGGCAATAATAAAAATTGAAATACTTCTAGATCTGCTTTTGAGCCAATCTATTATATAGTTCTCATTGAAAGATTTTTGTTAGGTGGCAAGTAAAAATCAAACACATGCTTCAAAAAGATTCCTAATTCATAAAAAGGACCAGTTTATGATCCAGAACTTAGAAAAATACAACCATAAGAAAAATCCTATGAAATTTACTACTTACTGACAAGAATGAACTGATTGAGAATGTGAGAAAAAATAAGCAACCTTATGTTCAGTGAACATGAGCTACTTAAAATGAGCATAGTCATATTAAAAAAAAGAATGGAGTCTACAGGCCATCACATGATAAGAATACTAGATGTCAGGAAGAATTATTTTAGAGAATTTAAATTATATCACCATATTAACACAGCTCTCCTTACATCTTTCACTCTACTAAAAACATGAACCAGCAGCTTCAAAGGGAATTACAGAGAATAATATTAGTAATAGGGAAAGGCAGAGATTAGAAGATGAGGATTTTTAACTTTAAGTAAAAAAAGAAAAACTCATGGGGTTTAGGACTTTGAAATTGACAAAGTATTTTCCTCGCAATTGTAGTACAAGTTTGACTCTTTTCATTTTATAGTCTCAGAGCCCATTATATGGGGCTCAGAGGTTAAATAATTTGTCCAAAATCATAGATTTCACAGACACTACTTAAATCTAAAGTGTCTCACTCTAAGACAAGTAAGTGCTCTTTTTATTAAACTTTAGTAGTAAAAATGTTCATTTCTATGAAGTATTAGGATTTGTGAACCAACAAGTACTTAGAACACTTAATCCGTTCTCACACTAGTAAATGCTAGGGTACTTTTGTAGAATTTTAAAAGATAGATTTAAAGGCCATTGTTCTGTATTTTCAATTTTTTTTAAAGACAAATTGAACTTTACCTCAAAGGAGCTTGTGGTTTGGTTTGGGAAACAAAACAAATATTCATAAAACATCAAATAATAAAAGACAATAAATAACTGTGTATTGATTTGTATAATACATATGATAAGAACAACATGAGTTCAGAAAAGAGGGAGATTAGTGAGGGCTGGAGTAGTCAAAAGGCCTTCACAGAGATGGTAGATCTTGAGTTAAGCCTTAGAAGATAGATAAGAATTGGTTAGGTGGAGGAAAAACAGAGGATATCAAAGGGAGGTTGGGAATTATTGAGTCAAGGGGAGTTATGCCCTTTTAATGAATATTTTTTCAAGTTAGGGATAGAAACTAGGACTAAATTTAATCTAATACAAAATGGGAAATCATTGAATGTTTCTGAACAAGAATAAAAATATTATTTAAGAAAAATATCAAATACCTATGCGCAAAATAGTTTCAAAAGAGAGCAAACCAAAGTCAAGGAGGACAGCCAAGAGTCTGTTAATGAAATCTTGGTAAAAGATGATAAGAATTTGAAATAAGATGGTGCCAATTAAAAAAAAATGAGAAACAGGCCCCATATGCGTCTGTTCAAGGATGCTCTTCTGAGTATGAATGACCCAATATACATTTATTTTTTGAGGAGATAGTCTCTCATTCCAAAAGAGTACTACTTAGCCAATGTGTTGGCTAAAATTAGGATAGTATCTAAGGGGGGAATTGAGCAATAGCAGGAAGGTGTCATCTTATACTATATTCACATATTATATGTTTATTCTAGTTTAACCATAATGCATCAAGACTGCTGCTTATATGGAACTGAGAAAGCAGAGAGAGGTTATTCTAACCTGGGGAGTTGGTATTCAATTACTACTAGATGCTGAATGGATGTAATATAAAATGTACATGGAGAAGAGATCATATCTTTACATGACAAAAAAAAATGGAAAGGCAGTGGCAGGAATCAGGTGCTTAAAAGAGGGGATCTGAAGGAGAAAGTAGAAAAATAGTTGTTTTTATTTGTTGTTATTTTGCTCCATTTTAATTATTTAATTTTAATCTGAAATGTTTACATTAACAAAGCAATTTTATACACCACACATATGTGCTGCCATATTTTTTTTAAAATAATTTTCCCCTACTCCCTTAGCACACCATCATGTGGAAGATAGATTTAAGAGCCATTGTTCTGTATTTTCAAATTAATTAAAGACAAACTGAACATTACCTACTTTCAGCTACACCTAGAATTCTCATGACATGAGCCATTCTTTTCAGGAAAGTTGACTAGGTCAAAAATGAAGAACCCATGGTTCAAAAGTCCTATCAAATCTGCATCCCATATGTAAAATTCATCGTGACCTTGTCAGTCTCTGCTCTATCTTTCAGATACGGATCATTAAATTCAATTCTTGAAACTGCTGGGAAAAGAGGTTTAAAGCTGGAGTTTCTGAATCCTTACTTATCAAGAAATAGTTTGGCTTTGATTTCTCATTCATGTCCTATTATTTATGCATGTTTGTATGTATGGATATGTAAGTATATGAGTACATATGTGGTCATTAATCCTGAATGCTTATACCTTTTGAAATTCAAAAGATCCACAAGTTAATTCTGTATATCAGTGTTTATTTTAAAAGCTGTTTATTTATAAAAATTTTGACATTTGGACCTTTAACCAGGTTTCTTGAGCCCTAACCCCTAATCATAGGTAAAGAACACCTTTAGCCAAATTTGAAGAAAAACAATCTTACTAATTGTTTTAGAAAGTAATCTTAAGAATACAGATTGCTTGATTCTTTGTATACCCAATGCCTAGTACAGTTCTTGACACATAGTAGTTTTAAATAAATACTCGCTAATTGATAGGTTATGGCCCATATGTGGAAATTTGCCTATTTTCAGAGACCATAGTCCTATCTATGAGTGCCTTTGCTAGTCATATACATATGGAGAACTATTTGAGGGCATTCCAACCCAACTGAAATGTCAACATACTTTGAAAATGCATTTTTTTGTAATACATCATGTCACCTATAAATAGAACAAAACAATGAAACCATTAAAAGATACTTGTGAGACACTTAGTCATTAAGAACTAGGTTTTGATTACTCTAAATAGGATTATTTTCTCTTCAGAAAGGAATCTGTATATTTTTTTTTCTTAAGTTCAAATTTCAAAGGCACTTAAATATTTCCTGACTCTGAGTGTTTCCCTTTGGTCATTTGAAGTTAAGTTCACCTCATTTCAAATGGGCCATTCCTCTCAGAACATATGCTGTAACAAAATAAGTGCTGGATTTGGAGTCAGAGAACATAGGTTCAGAACTCAATTCTGCCACTTGCCATGTGAACTTGGACAAGTCACAACCTCTCTGGATCTCAGTGTCCACGTCTGTAAGATAAAGGGGACTGGACTATTATCAAAGGTGTCAGACACATAACCTGTGGGCCATAAGTTGCTCAAAGCCCTCTCAATGCAGCCCAAATCACACTAAAAATACTGGGAAATCTTTAACAAAATAAATTAAAATGCATTCGAATATAGAGAATATTAGTGTGTGATTTTTAAAGTCAATATGTGACCCCCACTGGGGATCCTTATATTTACTTTAATGTCCCCATTTCTATTTGAATTCGACACCACTGACTTCATGATTTCAATGAGTTTTTCCATATCCAAGTCCAGAATCTTATGAAATTAAAAAAAAAAAAGAATTAAGAAGGCAGAAGAAAACACATGAATGTTACTTACACAACATAACTTTGAAGTGTTAGGATAGTAGCAAAAATCTTGTAACATGTGCAGCTAAGTGACCAGGCCACAAATAGTGAATCTACAAATGGCATTTGAGACCACAAAGCAAAGGCCTATTCAGTTGTAGAAAACATCATTATTTACAGACATATTTATTGTCCTTTACAGTCATATTTATCATGTAGTCATAAAGCTGGCAAAAAACAGTATCCTCTGTTCAAAAAAGAAAAGAAAAAAAGATGGCAGTATCCACACGTACAATATCTTATAATGTAAAATTGCATTATACTATACAATATTATACACACATTATAATGTGGACAAAGTTTTTCACATAAAGATGGAAAACAGCATGAAAAATAGAAGAATGGCAAGATAAAGATTAAAGACACTCAGTTAAAGACACTAGAGATCTGTCAATTCTGAAAACTATCATTCAGATGGTCAATAAAAAGTTTTTCTTTTACAACTTTCTCACAACTCAGGTAGGTGACTAGGTATTGAAATAATTGTCACATTTAAAAAAAAGAATAAACTAAGGCTGAGAAATATTGAAGTTAAAGTAATTATCTGAGGTCATTCATCTAATAAAGTGGCAGAACTAGAATTTGAACCCAGGTTTTCTGACTCTAAAGCTAATATGCTTTCTACTATATGTTGCCGCCTGAATTTCTTTGCTAAAAATGATTAATTTTAATTTTGGTGTAGAAAAATATTGGGTTTGACTTTTTTAAAAAGAAGTGTAAATAGCAAAAACATCAACATGAATAGGTAATACTTTTGTTAAAATTTTCCGTCCAAAAACCCATCTATGTATATGCTTACATGCCATCTCTCAAGTTTTCAACAAATAAGAGATTTGAGAAGGGATAGTTTTTAATGACTATGGCTAAATTAGTGACCAATGGGTAGCTAGGTGGTGCAGTGAATAGAACACCAGCCCTGGAGTTAGGAGGACCTGACTTCAAATCCAGCCTCAGACACTTAAAACTTACTAGCTGTGTGACCTTGGGCAAGTCACTTAACTCCAATTGCACTGCCCTCCTCCCTCCAAAAAAAGCAAATAAATAAATAAGTGACCAAAAAAAAGTAAGAATACAAATGTTTGCAGTAAAGGCAATGGTAAAGGGTGCTGCCTAACAAATACAGAAATGTAGACATAAAAGAATAAAATTGCAAAAACTAATTACAAGAGTTCCATTTCACTAACGATATAGTGCTGAATAACACAATATTTTAACAATATGGGAATTGTAAATTTTCCAGCAAATGCTTAAAGTTTATTTAAGTTCAAATACCACTAATAAAGCTAAAATTTAACTCAGACAATCAAGGAACCTCAAAAATATATTAAAGGATCAAGAGTATAGGCATATGAACAGGATGCCAGTGCCATATATTCTAGATCCCAAAGCAAAAATTTCCTAAACACTCCCCTTTTTTTCCATATCTATGACTTCATTGGTGATGGAAACTCTTAACAATGTACATGTTAAATTATCAATTAGTTTGAGAGAGCTACCTGTGGGCATCAAGGGACATAACCAGGTCTACATAATCAATGTGCCAGAGGTAAGTGTTGAAGGCAAGTCTTCTTAACTTCCAGGCCAGATCTCTGTTCATTTAGCCAAAATGTCTCCTTCTTAATGGAAAAATGGTCATCTCCAATGGAGAAAGGACATTCTCCTTCTGAACTCATAAGACTGTAAGTTTTGAGCTATGGGACACCTTAGAAAACCATGTACTCCAACCGTCTCATTTTACATATGGGAAAAATGAAAACTAGAAAAGTTAAGTGACTTCTACCCAAGCATAGAAGAGTAGTAAGTAGTAACTCCAATAGCTGACCACATTGCTTAAATGTCAAACATATCTTTACTAGAATACTATTTTATAGAGAACTAATACAAGGCAATACCAAGACACTCTCAAGATCTCTCTGAAGAACTCTGGAATTGATTGTGAGACATGGGAGACACTGGCACAGGACCACCCAGCATGACATGCCAGCATCAAAGAAGGCACTGTTTTCTAAGAGCAAAGCAGAATTGGAGCAATTTAAAGGAAATGTGAGCTGTACAAATTTAGAAACATCTCCATTCCAAATGTTCATATGGACTATTTGTGCCTGATCTGTGGTAGAGCCGTCTGAGCTTATATTGGTCTGATCAGCCACAGTTGGACACACTGTACCTTGACTCTGACATAGTGATACCATTTTAATCCTCTTTGAGCACAAAGGACAACAACCAAGTAGCTGGCAAAGCCAAGATTCTAAATTCAGTCCCTATAACTACTCATTCAGTTTTCTTTCCACTATACCATCCTGCCTCTCTCTTATTCTATCATTTGCAATGTGTGAACTTCTTGGTAAGGAGAAAGGTGGTATATGTCTAAGTTGTAACTTTACTTTCATATTATATCAATAAGATTATATTGTTTAGATCACTTAGACTTAAAGAAACTCTGTGGGTAGAATTGCTATGGCTAGAATCCTACTACCTATCAGCTTCCTTGGTATTTTTTTTTACCTTAGTCCAACTTAATTGTGAGATCATAGCTTGAAAGGATATCACCAAATAAAGGAAAGCAATATTACGGTATTACTTCCTCTGACTTCCTACGGCTCATTTCTCAAGGCTATTAGAAAAGTTCAATGGAGGTTATGTTCACTTATTCTATAGACAATTGTTCATCTTGGTGGTCAGTTCACTTCCTATTGGATAATGCTAATACCAGAATCAAATGTTCTAATCTAGGTGGAATTTTACTTACTTTTTGAATTATGTTCCATTATGGAAGTAAAAAGCAACAATAACAATGGGAAGAGGCAAAGAAAAGAATCGTAAAAATATGCCTAATTAAAGGACTACATCCCAAGCTATTCTTTTTATTAGAATGATTCTGACTTGATGAGATTTGGAATTATAATAGTACTATCAGTGTAAATATGTCATTCACTCAAAAAGAAATGTCTTTCATGAAAAAAAATTCATTTTTCTAAATATATATGATTTACTTGATCCAATTTTCAGAGCAACTAAGAGCTATTGATTAATTATATGGCTAGTGCTCATTTTCTTTTGAGAAAGTTAGAGGTGATTGATTGATTGATTGATTAGTTTTACATTGGTTTTATTAGCCCTTTCTTCCTCATTTTTTTTCTGACCAGATTCTAAGTGACTAAAAGCTTTGTGGATCTGAAATGGAACAGATGTTGAGATTTATTAGTATTACCGGAACCCCTCTTTCTGCAATGAGGAGTATGCTATTTTGGCTCATTTAAGAGCTCAAAAGAGTACATTTGCAAAGCATAACAACTAAGTAAGTAGCAAGTTATCACTAGCCTGAACTATATATGCTGCATCTATCTCTCAAAGCACTTAGATAATTGTGATGATAGGTACACTAAAAAGAGTAAAGTAACCATTTAAATTAACTGAAAAACATGCACATTTTTCTGTTGATTGAAAGAAATGGAGACGAATTGTTTATGTCATTGTAACTCTCATACTAGATTCTTCTCCAGGGGTATGTGGGAGCCAACTTGAACTGCATGAGAGAGCGGATTGTTAAATTTCCCATGTGGGCATTTACACCTCAGAAATCAGCAAATGCTCCAAGTCAGGGTTGGCCTTATTGCTTTGTTGAGTGCTAATAATGTGCTAATAATGCAGATTAAACTTTGAAATATGCTGACTACATTTCTCCACATAGTCTCCACTTCCACCCACCCCCTGCCACCCCACAGTTAAACATTTATTAAACATTTACTAGCTAGCCCCTATTCTTATTCAAGAATTTTTTTAACCAGACCCATGCCTTTATCAATGTGAAGAACTCCTGATGCAGAAATTCCTTCCTCCAATAATGTTCCCAACTGATCTGTAATTTATATTCTTAGACAGATGCCTAACTCAACTGACTTGCCCAGGGTAACATAGCTAGCACACGTAAGATAAGATTTAAACCCAGGGCTACCAAATTCAAGTCTGACTCTATCCACAATATCAAACTACTTCTCCAGAGTAGCTGTGACCGCTGATGGCCTAGTCCATTTTAGTGTTAGATAGATATAAAATATCATATCTGCATTTGTTTCTTACCGCAATATGCTGATATAAAAACAGTGTGTTGATGTGCCTGGGCTCTAATTGCTACAGACATTATCCTCTTTTCCTATCTTCATTAGAGATAACATAATGAAAGAATCTTCTACTGCTTATCTCTTCATATCTTTTATTGCAGTAACGCAATGAAAATTATAACCAATAAAAAAGACTTTTAAGAACAATTTTAAGCTTCAGTGAAGAAAAAATAATTTAACACTGAAGAACTAGTGGGTGAAAGAACAAATCAGAGGAAGAAAAGAGACTTTATGAAGTTAAATAAAAATTGTGTTGTCTCACTGTTGTCATTTTCTATTTTTTTTTATTTTTATTTTGCTTTTTAGAGGGAGGATGGAAGGGCAATTGGAGTTAAGTGACTTGCCAAGGTCACATGCCTAGCAAGTGTTAAGTGTCTGAGGCCGGATTTGAACTCAGGTCCTCCGGACACCAGGGCCACTGCTCTAGTCATTTTCTTTTAAGATAAAAGAAGATAACAACATAAAAATAACAAACCAAAACTTTTAGGATACAATCAAAGCAGTCCTGATGGGAAACTTTAAATTTCTATTTTAGATTTATAAATCTAAAACTTTCATCAAAATAAAAAAGAACAAATTAATGTATCGGTCACACAACTAAAAAAAAATAAAAGCTAACATCTATATAATATTTTCTATACCAAGCACTATGCTAAATACTTTGCAATTATTGTCATATTTGATCCTCACAAAAAACTTGGGAGATAGGTGCTATTATTATCTCAATCTTATAAATGAAAGAAACTGAGGCAAATAAAAGTTAAATTACTTCCCCAAGGTTAAAGAGCTAATAAGTATCTGAGGCTGAATTGGATCTCAGGTCTTCCTGATTCTAGGTCCAGCATAATATTAAAAGTGCCACCTCAAAATAGGAATTCTGAAAATCAGAGGAAGCTAACAAATTAATATATATATATGTATATATACATATATATAATCTAAGCCCTGTTTAAAAAGAAAACTAGCAAAGTAACTACTAATATGATTTTTTCAAAAATAGGAAAATCAAAGTATACACATAAAAATGAAAAATAATAATTCATATCAAAGGAAAATGAAATGAAAGTAATTATTAGAAAATATTTTCCCAATTATATGTCAATAAACACTCAAATGAATCTTTATTAAAGTTATCAATATTTAGAGTATCATTATAAGAAAGAGATTATTTAAATAGTTCAGTATCAGAGAAAGAAATTAAAGAAAACTTCAATGAACTGTTAAAGAAAAACATTTCTAGGTCAATAAGATTTACAAATAAATACAATGTAACATGCAAAGAAAAATAAATTCAAGTATTGTAGAAACTGTTTGGAAAAATAGGAAATGTCATAATCCTATTAAATTCCTTCTGTGATATAAATAAGATCTTGACTATGTATACCAATATTCCTAGTGAATTTTGAGGCAAAATTATTTAAAACAATTAGCAAAGAGGCTATAGCAACATATTTCAAGGATTATACACAGTGACTCCAGTTTGGAGTTATATCAGGAATTCAGGGTTGGTACCATATTAGGAAGTTCATAAACATAATAGAACATAGTAATAATAAAAACCTAACGGTTATAGAATAGCAGAAGAAAAAAAGTTTTTAACAAAATATAACTCCCATTTCTGTTAAAAACTATAAACTATATAAGAATAGTTGGACCAATCTTTGAAATATCTAATAGAATCTATTTAAAGTGAAGAGCCAGAATTATATGTAATGGAGAAAGAGTAGAGGTCTTTTCAATAAGATTGGAGTAAATCAGGGATATCCATTATCACCACTATTATTTTGACACAGTTTTAGAAATGTTAGCTAGAGTGATTTAAAAAAAAAAAAGAAAAATTAAGGGAAAAGGAATAAGCAGAGAGAGAACATAATTACTGCTTTTTGCAAATGAATATTATAATCTACCTAGAGATTCCAAGATTCAACTAAAGATCACTGAAATAACCTTAGCATACTAGAACATAAATTAAATTTTAAAAAACCTTTCTATATTTTTCTAATAAAATCAAGCAGGAAGAGATTTTATAAAAATAAATTTTCTGCCAGATACATAATATATGTATAAATATTTGAGTCTGTCTATGAAGACATACATAGGAACAATAGGTCAGCTACAAAACACCTTTTGCAGAAATAAATACAGACCTAAATAAATGTAAAGATATTTGCTCATAGTAGGGTAGCAACAATAAAATAGTCAATAAATATTTAGTGAGCACCTACTAAGTGACAAGAACTATGCTAATTGTTGGGGATAGAAAGGTTAAAATAAGTTCTTGCTCTCATATAAGCAATTATATGCAAACAAGCTATATACAGGATAAATCTAAAATAATCAACAGGCAAAAGGGGAATCTGGAAAGGTTTCCCATAGAAAATGGGATTTTTGCTGAGATTTGAAGGAAGTCAGGAAAGTCAGGAAGCACAGATGAGGAGGGAGAGCATTCCAGGCACGAGGGACTCAGAAGATGGAATGTCTTACTTGAGGGATTCCAAGGAGGCCAGTGTATTATGGGTAGATGAGTGACTGTAATGGGAAAGAATACTGGAAAGGAAGTAGAGGGCAATTTATGAAAGGCTCTAAATGCCAGGGGATTTCATATTTTATCCTAGAGGTGATGGGCTGCCATTGAAGTTTCTTGGGTAATAATGTGTACACACACATGTGTATATACACATACATACATGTATACATATGTATGCATGTATGTGTGCACAGTATTTTTGTTATAACAAAGAACTAGAATATGACTTGACCATTAATAGAGTAATAGCTGAGCAAATTATAGTTTGTGAATATAATATTATGGCATTAGAAAGGACAAAAGGGATAGACTCAGAAAAAAAACTTGTATGAATGAATACAAAATGAGATTCAGGAGAGCAATTTATATGATGATTACAACATTGCAAACAACTTTGAAAGGCATAAGGACTCTCACAAATACAGAGGACTTACAATGAAGCATAACTGCCCATCTGATAGAAAGGTGATAGACTAGACATTTAAAAAGAGACATAATTTTTGGATGTGACTAATGTGTGGCCTTCTACATCCTTGGATGAGACCTTTTGGCTGAGTCCAAATTTTATAGAACAAATCCTTTATTAAGGGGATTTGTTCTGTGAAGTTTGTATTCAGTCAAAGGAACACACTTGAGAACCTAGAGGGCCACATGTGGCCTTGTGGCCACAGGCATCCCCCACCCCCACCACCAACAATGAAATCATAGGCCTTATCCCTATTAATAGCAATAAAAATGTTTATTGATATTAATTAACCACTCAGGTCATGTCACTTTACTCAAAAATCTTCAGAGTGAATATAGGGAAAACTATGCCAAGTTATGGGAAACTCAGGTTATTAGATCAGCTGTATATATAGGGCCATTTATGAATGTCCCTAGTGGTTTCCAGTAGATTATAGTTCTTCCATTTTTTTCCATGTGTTCTCTCTCCTATTACTCTTTAAAGGATTGTATATGCAAGTAAAGAAATCTTTGATTTGTCAGCAAGAACTGTATGACTTTGACCTATTTCTTCCACTGTGGAAGGAACAATAACCTAACCCCAGGCAATTCAAGTTAGATTTTCCTTAAAAGGTATTATAATCATCCTTTCTTATCACCTTAGTACAAAATGAACATAGGCAGATCCAGATCCTCTTTCTAATGTTTGTGCGATGGGTCACAATGAGTAATTCAAACAAGAGGGCTTCACTTAGCTGAATGAACTTAAGTTTTCCTTAATGACTATCTGTTTTGTGATATCTCCCTGCTGTGGCTAAATATATCTTTTTTTTTTACTTTTAAATGACCCACAAATGTGTCCATTTGTAATAATAGCTAATTTAAACTACCAGGGGACTGGCCTAAGTTAAGCCTAGCCAAGAACATAGACCTATTAACTCTGACTACACACACTATTTCTGTGGAAAGCTGTTTATCTTAGAAGAAATGTTAGGTAAGCAGCTAGAGAGACTCAGAAAAGTCATAATAGATGAATTTAACTCCTTAGGGCTCCTCTATGAGGACTTCTAGCCTGAGGTCAAACATAAAAGCAATGTTTTTCTCCATATGAAGATTAAAGGTTAATATAGAGTAATTCCAAAGTCCATAACAGGTGTTCCCATGACCCAATTTCCTCCATCTATGCATAGAGGGCATTCTTTTTTTTTTAATGACATGGGCATAGATAAAGCCATGGTGTTAGGCAAGTTAAGCAACCCATTATCACGTGTTCATGAAATAGACACCATCATCCATTCTTTAAGTTATAAAGAACTTAATGTAGATATTACCCAATACATCAGTCATAATTTGTAGTTACCACTTCTTCACTCTGTAGGCTACCAGACTGCTATATGACTTGAATATTGATATAGATGATGGTATATTGAAAACTAAGTCTTCATAGTGGCTGGTTCTGGAGATCCAAACACAGAGAAACCATGATATAGCATTTGAAGTATGCAAGTCCCTAAGGAAATTTTCTGAAACTAGTTGGACATACTTTGAATTACTTGTTTAGTTAATTATCAATGGCTCCAAAGTGGGCCACTGTAAAAGCTTTCTCAGTAAATTGCTTTCAAGCCCTCAGGCAGTTGGTAGGCATTATGTTTCTTTTACACTTTATACAAGGTCTTCTTTGTTTAGTGGTCTGCATGTTACATGTATCCTTTCACATTTCACTAATGGTTTTGTATGCAATACTATTTCATTATCAGGGTAGTTTGACAACTTTAATGGTCTACTATTCCCCTCTCTTTTTAAAGCAGTTTTCCAGGCCCAGTATGAAAATTTTTATCACAAACATTGCCTTAAGGAAGTATAAATTTGTTTGTTTGGTTGTTTGTTTTTACCTGTAAGACTATACTAGTAAA
This sequence comes from Petaurus breviceps papuanus, assembly GCF_028583685.1. Classification (NCBI taxonomy): domain Eukaryota; kingdom Metazoa; phylum Chordata; class Mammalia; order Diprotodontia; family Petauridae; genus Petaurus; species Petaurus breviceps. The sequence goes on along the minus strand of NW_027187263.1, from coordinate 3,934,930 downwards.
GACAATTTGGATGAACTAGACAAATATGTCTAGTGGAGATAGTCTTTCCCAAGACTAATCTATCTTAAATACTGAATTAGGATAGTTTCCAGTTCTCAGAATTCCTGTTATCATATAATACTTGATGCCACTTAATAATATGATGATTCTCTTATTATTCCTAACAATTGGATCATGTGCCAACTTATTGGGAAAGGGAAGCTGAAAAATTGCAAATTTCATATTATCTGATGAAGACACAGAAGCTATGCTTAATATCTGTCTTCTCAAAACAAAAACACAGAATAGTTATAAACATATTCAAGTGGTTTATTTCACAGAGGAGTCAAAATATCAAATTCCTTTATGTCAAATTCTTAGACTTTACAGTCTTTAGAGGTACAAAGCTATTATATCTACAAATATCTCATGTACAGCTAAATAAGTTTCAATATGCTCATTTTTTCTCCAATCCCTTGAAGTCTTTGTAAAGAGGGGAAGAAAATCTCATATACCAACTGTAAATTAGAATACTCCTTTTGTTCTATAGTTACCATTTCCTCAAAATCAACAAAGTCTAAATAATTTTTAAATGTCAAAGAAAACTCAAGATTCTCTCCATAAAATAATTCTAAAAAGTGTCCACATCAACACAATCCTAAACTGCAGCTGGTTAAAAGGAAGAAATAAACTTTTTTGTAGTATCAACCATTAAATTAGTTTTGAAATTTGTGACATTATGAAGAGCTCATTATTTTCACAGTTGGGAAAATATCAAAACTTATTAAGATCATTTCAAGATACACCAAACATCCTTAAGTGAAGAAATTAATTCATGGGAAGTACAGATACAATGACCCACTAAGGGCATTTCTTTATGAATAGAAATATTTATTTTCCATATCACCAGATATGCAACCTCATTATACCACATGCTTAGTACCCTTTAAATTGTATTTTTTGTCTGCCCTGCACAAAAGTATTTGACCTATTGTAAAGTCAGAGAGATATATTGTTATCCTTCATCTTTCACTAGACTGAACACAAGTAATGAAAAATTGGGGGGCAGGGGAGGTTGTTAATGCATAAGGAAATGTTTAAATAACTTCCTAAAACTTCTACATTCTGACTTTTTGAGAATTGATTTGTAATTAACGCATGTTAAACCAATATTTGGTTAATTCTAAAGGATATAACCCAGAGAAATTAAAATTTTATAGTTCAAAAACCCATGTGGCTTAGCAGCAAAGGGGGGCAGAATGAATACAGAACTCTTATTTGCTTGATTTACTAAATGCCTCCAGTAAATCCATTTCAACTTTTGTGTCCCATTTTTCCAAAACAGGAGTGGAACAGACCTGAGTTTCCTTAAATCTGAATAGTGTCCTTATCTCTGGCTCTACCATCACATCAACATTCTACAGATCCCTGTTCTATGCCTGACTCTGCACAGGTGTGCTCTTCTGTATTTTTCTTGAGTAGGAAGGCAAACTCCACATCAAGTATATACAATATAACTAAACAATAAAAGTCTGTGGCATATTTTCCTTCTCAAGATAAGCTGACAGAACAGTTGGGAATATGGCAGACAAGAATGCACATTGATATGGATTGGATGCAAGAACTTCACTGCTATTTCAGTGTACTGAAATAAGGTACTTCAAGCTTTGATAAACAGTTTTGATAAACTTACATCCGATTCAATAAAAGTTATGGAGATAAAGTACTACAACACAAAGAGCCCTAAACTTGGCAGGATAGGACCTGAATTCGAATTCCATCTCTTTCATTGGCTACCTAGGTAACTCTTGGAAACTCACTCTCTATAGGTCATAGTTTCCTTACCTGTAAAATTATGGGATTAGTCTTATTGATCTCTAAAGTCTCCTGAAGCTTTAGAAACATGATCTTATTCTCTAAAGTTGATTAAATAGGATTCTATTTAACTTTTCTGTAATATCACTGGATCTTCCTAGGAAGAAGCCAAAAATGGGATTATCATTATTATTACTAACAGCTGACATTTAAATAATATCACTTTAAGGTCTGCAAAGTGCTTCACATGATTTTTTTTTTATTTGATCTACATGAATCTGTCCCTTAGGTTGTCTCTACTTCTCTTTCTTGTCAATCTCTCAGTATATAATTTGACATTTTTTTCTTTGCAATATATTAAAACTAACATATTAGTTAAAGGTGAGAGGGTTCAGATAGGAAGCAAAAACAGTTCCCTTTTAAACTAACTAGGCATTTCTTGAAGTTACTAAAAGGTTTCAAATTGTATTTTTCAATTTTGACTTATTGTCTTTGAGACCTCTATCAAAGTAGCAAATATGCTTTTGTTCTCTTTTTACAAATGAAAAAGAGTAGGGATATACAGAGGTTAAGTGAGGTAAGCCCCAAATTACAGAGTGAATCAGTCACAAAGCTAAAAGCTCAGGATATCTGACTCTCATCCCATTGATCAAATTACTAGGCATTGCTTCCTTCCTTTCTGAATAAAGAATATAATTCAAATTCCAGACTAACTGTGAAACCACAGAGTTGCCAGTTTCAGCTAATTTACCATTAGTTTGTATTTCCTTCTCAGCTAAATTGCTACCATTGGAAAGCCAGTAACAGCAGATCACCTATTCATTGCTCAAGTTACAATGAACTACTACCTTCATTCCCTTTCCCATTTTTTTTTTGTTTCCCTTCAGGATATATTCCTTCTAAATCACATACAAAATATTTTTTTAACTATTTTCAGAGTATTAAGCAAAAATAAACTTTTTTTTCTATTGGACTTATTTTCTTAATTTCGGTTATACTCTAGAGAATAGAATAGGATATATTACATGCTTAATTGTTTTCCAACTTGAACAAGAAAATTAATCATTATGGCAGGACAATCATTAGAAAATCAATCATTTAGGTATTCAGGATCAAAATGGTATTCTCTAAAATTGGTGAGAACAGAATTAAAACTTTGGTGGTTTTGGTTAAAAAATCAAATTTTGATGGCTATTTTAAAATTCAATTTGAAAATAAGGTGGGTTTTTTTGGCATAGTTTTGATACAACGTAGTCTAAAAACAAGATTATTAATTTAGACAACTTGAGAAGCTACCAATTTGCTTGGCATGCTGGATATTCATAAATATAGCAAAAGTAATTGCCACAATTGCCCTAAATTATCACAAAATTCCAACATTTAAATACAATAAAGACTTAAGTTGATGTTTAACTTATCTATACCAATGAAAAATTAATTGTGCTAAGAAAACTGGTAAGTAAAACTACAAAATCATGTTTTATACCCTTTCTCCTTGGCAGAAAAAAAAACTGGCAAATATATTTGAAAGAAATTTATAAGGTATGTATTTTAATAACAAGAGTTTATCTATTTGTTATAAATTATTCTTTTCTAGCCATTAAAACAAAATCTCTAAAAAGCTTCTGTTAAGCAACATTTAACCTTTAAGCATATGTAATTTAAAGTAATAAGTCTGAATTTATTATGTAATATTCCAAAACATACATTACACTAATTCAGACGGGCTTTCTTTCAACTGAACTGAACAAGTAGCAATTCATTCTTTTTAGGGTTTATATATGATAATGACAGCTAACATGTTTATATAGTACTTTCAGATTATATATATTATCTCATTTGATTCTCTCAAAAACCCAGTGAGTTATTTGTTAGTAATATGCTCATATAATAGAGAAGGTCATGTAAGTTACTAAATGTGTAAAGCAGAATTTGAACTCAGGTCATTCTGACTTCAAATCAGGATTCCTAAGTCCAAAATTCTCATAGAAAGTGTTACTTAGAGAAAATTATTTCAACCTCCTTCTATGTTGTAGACTGAAAATATAATGGGAAAAACTTTAATATTTTGAGGATCTCTGATTTCTGTCAGTATGGATCTCACATTACTAATGCAATCACTAACACAGATTGTGACCCTTTATTTGATGACCGTAGAGATTTCATATGGCTGAAAAGTGCATCACCCAATCAGAGTCAATCTAATGATGAATTTCTCTGAACTTAACTAAGCCATCTTATAAGTGATAGAAATATAGTCTATCACTAAGTCTATTCAAGGAAAAGAAAATGAATGAATATGACACAGACAGGAAATAAAGAGAAGGAAAAGTCTCCAAAGTCATATAAAAAGTTTTCTAATTTTTTTAGATAAAATGGAAAGAGGCAAAAGGAAAGATATTGGGAATTAAAGGTCCTTCATTCTATAATATTCATGTTATAGAACATGTGCTTAAACAAAAGAGTAAAATATATTAAAGTAGAAAATGGCTATTAGCTCATGTATTGATGTTCAACTTCATTTGTTTAAAACACTACAGTACAATATCTAATTATCTCAATGGAGTGTTGTTAACTGAAGAACCAGAATATAAGAATATTTCAAAAGATCAAGCAAATTTTTGTATTGATTAATGTATTCAGTTGTTCTAGTTTAATATCCTTTCGGTATAAAATAAAATCAACATTAATTAGTCTAACAAACATTAGTACAACAATATAATTCCTAAAAATCAGTAAGACTTGTCTCACAGAAAGGCACAATTATTTATTTCAAACCAATGTGATTACATGGTTTGACATCTCTTCCATCAGTGGAGCAAGGACTATCTTTTACCTTTTTTTGCATCCTCAGAACTCAGCATAGCACCTGGCACATAGTAGGTGTTTAATGAGTGTTTGTTGAATCTTGATTCCCATTGACAAAGTCATGAATACATATCTGTGTATCTCTACCATTAAGTAAGTCCTGCTAAGCCCAGACTCAGGATTCTATAACTCCTTGCTCTGTATTTAGAAATTCATTTTAAACCAAGTGTATTCCAAGGGGACCTAGCTTCTAATTAGATTAGTTATGCTCCCTTTCTTATTATCCTCCAGGGAATGTTTTGGCTTATGGATCACATCTAGGGTGTCCCCCCAAAAAAGGAATAAAAAAGTACTCAATGTACAATAAGAATCAGGTATAGGATGGGTATTTTATTTCTAAACACAAAAGGAATACTAAACTCAGGACATTCACAACTATGCTTCTGACAAAAGTAGACTTGAAAGATTATTTAGTAACACAATAAAGTATCACAATAAATTCCAAATAGATACAATTAAATATAAAATGTCATATCATGTTTAAAAAAATAGAAAAAAGGTAGATGTACCTTGCACAATTATATGTAGTGAAGGAACTAAACAAGGTAAAGTGGATAAATTCAATGACATAAAATTGAAAAGCATCTTTGCATAAAGTCAGTCCAGTGAGAAGTCCAGAAAAGAAGCTCTTAAGTAAGGGGAAATTTTGTGTAAATCTGATAAAGGGCAGATAACCAAGGAATTGATTTTATAGTATAGGTATATACACACATACATACATGCACATATATACATATATTATGTGTGTGTATATGTGCATGTATGTGTACAAACATATGTATACACACATGATCTGCATAATCAGACAATGTAATTTGGCAGTTTTCAAAATGTTCAGACTATCAAGAACCAAATGAAAGATTATTCTAAAACAATACCAGGAAAAGTAAAAGCCATTACACCTCTGAGGTTTCACCTCACATACATCAGACTGGTGAAGATGAAAATAGCAAATGTTGAATGATCTGTGGTCAGAGAAGAACACTGATGCACCTCTGATGAAGCTGTGAATTGGTACCCATTCTGGAACAAAAATTGGAATTATCCTAAAAAGTTACCACACTATACATAGCCTCTGACCCAGATATACCACTACTAGGCATATACACCAAACAACCCAAAAAGACAAAAAGGTATCATTTATACAAAAATATTATAGCAATTTCTTTTGGAATAAGAAAGAACAGAAAGAAAGTACACACTGACTGTGGAATGACTGAGTGATCTGGTATATGAACATAATCAAATATTCTTATACCATTTAAAATGATGAATATGAAAAATACAAAATCATTTAGGAATGTTTATAAGAATATTAAAAGTAAAGGAAGCATAACCAGAGAAACAATCTACATGATAAACACAAAATAAAGGAAAACAACACTGAAAGAATTGAGGACTTATCAACATGAGCACCTTAAAGACTGATGGCAAAGCATGCCTCTTGCCTCTTGGCAGAGAAGTAGGGGGCTTTGGGGGAAGAATGAGGAACATATTTTCAGACTTACTCAATGTGATGATTTGTTGTGAATTATTGTGTGTGTATATATATATATACATTTATATACACACACATTGTATCTATATATACATTGTGCATACATATATACGTTGTATATATGTATGTGTATATGTATGCATGTGTATATACATATATAATGGAGAAATCTATATGAGAAAAGAATAATTGAAAAGTGATGGTGATTTTTGAAAGTAAAACATTAAAAACATCTCTTTATGATGTAATTTTTAATCTTCCCATTACCCTGTCCACCCCACTCTGAACAGACTCCAGTCAAAAGCCTTTCAAAAATGTGACAGCAGAAAATGAATGGAATACTCTGACCCCAGTACAGTGGAGAAGGGCTAACTATTACTTCATTGCATACATTCATTATGCTTATATTAATGCAGTCTTATATGGTATTAGTTTTTTAACTACTCCTATTGAGTTTTAAAATCCGTTTTATTCTGAAATTCTAGAACAGTAGTTTCACAATTTCAATAAGACTGTTAAATAACTAAAATTGAAATATTGTCAATAAAGGAAGATAATAATGAACTGTCTTTCTTGGATATTTTTAACTTTTCTTATATTTTTTCTTAATTTTTTAAAGTGGAAAGATTTAAATGAATTAAGTACAAATTCATTTCTCTAAATGACTTGAATATTCTAATCACAAAATCCACATTTTCAACTTAGGTGATATTTTTAATGCCACCATTCAGTAAGGAATATTCAATAACACAAAAACAAGAGAGCTAAAATTAAGATATCAAGTTAGTGACACAGTGAGCCTTCCCGTTTTAATCCAGAAAATAGAAACTAAAAGGATATATTTAGTAGCATCTGTAAATGCATGTGAAGTGTGTGAAAATCATTTACCTGTATTAAAGAGTAGCTTTGTCGTATTTTTTCCAGACAACAGGGCAACAGAAATGTCACCTGATCCATTTTTAAGACCTTGTGAGAACCAAAAATATAATGGGTTCCAAAACACCTTAAACTGTTGGCATCATGAACGCTTCCTGTCTAATTCTGTCGGACAACAGATACAAAGTAAGCCCTGTAATTACATCCCAGCCTGATCTATGCTTGCAGTCATGTAATTAATACTTCCTCTGTAAGGCAATGGAATAATTTAAAGAGCAGATTTTTCAACCATCATCTGACAAAGTGAGAGAGACAGACCCTACATGTGCATTTTAGCTACAGGCCAACACTTTCCTAGTTCCATTTGCTCACATAAATTGTAACTAGATTCTCAGAGCTCTCTTTGTGTTGGGAGATGAAAATGATACTTCCTTCCTGTTTAAAAGCTAGTTGAGAGGGGTGGGAGGAGAGTGAAAGGGAGGGTCACTGGAGCCTATATTTATTCAACACGGGTTTATGAAAATGGTAAACATAATCTCCAGTTCCCAGCTATCTGAGCCACCAGAGTATGGTGCCAACCACACTGTAGGGCCCAAGTCAGGAAATCAGGGCAGAAATCTGGCACCAGAGGTTAAACTTTAACTTCTTCGGTAGAAATAAAATACTCCACTTCAGCAAATCTATACTGACTTCTCAAATCCATTCATACTTCCTAATGTTCATTTGTGAAGAGGTATTCACAGGAATTTGAAAAGAACATCTCTCCATCATATTGGGCCTAAACAAAGACTTACTGATTTTTAAAGTTTCTATACCACGTGGAAAGCAATGTATTAGATGTGGGAAAGAGAAAGAGTGTAAAGTAGTTATGAAGATTTCATTTCTAAAAACACTGCAAATAACCTTGACCAGGATTTGTTTTCAGATAGATAGGAATGTATTCTATTTATTTGTTTATTTAATAATACACAACTACACTCACTAAAAGTTTCCTTTGAATCAATGTTTCTTCTTGCCCTAAACCCAATTCCCTAAAAATTTTACCTTTGTCTAATATAGGTTTTGAATACTGCTGTGCAGTTTAAACAGTAATAAAAGAGGGCATGTGGGGGGGGGCAGTGATGGAGGAAACCTAGGTCTCAACCTATACTGTAAAGCAGAAATTATCAAAAACCATTTGGTACTCGATTTTTTTAAAAAAGAAAAAATTAATCAATGGGTCAGATTAAGAAAAAAAAGACCCCAAAACAATCAAACACAGTAGTCTAGGACTCAATAAACCAAAAAGCACCAACTATTGGAATAAGAACTATTCAATGATTAAAAACTGCTGACAAAACTCAAAGTCACTTTGGAAAAAATCAGGTTTAGACTTACATCTTACACCATATGTCACAATAAGCTCCAAATGCATGAACCAAATATAAAAGTTCATTTCATTAAAAAAAAACACTGAAAGATTTTAATGCCTGTAGAAAGTGTTATATTTGCTATACTGTCATATTAATGCAATTATTACTCCTCCCTCCCTGCCTCCCCACACACATACACATATACAAAAAAATTCTCACCTAATACTGCCTTAATATTTACCTCTAGGTTAAATGAACATATTTTCAATTCAGTTGATCTGATTGGTCCAGTTTCTCATTTCCTACCTGAATTCTTTTTACTCACAAATTAGATTTATAACCCAATGTATACATTATGATACAATGTTTTAATTCAATTCACATAAAAATGTTTCATTTTTAATATATTTATTGATTTATTTTACATACATTTTTAGTTTGTCCTGTCCACTACACACCATTGAATAACAACAAAGCAAAACAAATTCCTACATTGGTCATACCAAAAAAAAATGTATGACTATTCACTTAAAGTACTTATTAATCACCTACCATGTGTTAAACTCTGAGATAAGAACTGGAGAGATCAAGAGAAATAAGAAAATACTCTCTGCCCTCAAGGATCTTACTTTCTGTTTGTAGATATTTATGAAAACAAAAATATTTTCGAGGTGACTAGCTCAACTAATGTTCTATGCAGCCCACAGTCATGATCCTAGCTCAGGCCACAAAGAAGTTATAAATTGGAATAGGTTGGAGAATAAAAACTATAATAGACACCATTCTTTACCTGCCTACATTGCATAAAGAGCTCACAGAAAAAGGAGTTCCTTTCTGTTGGCAATCTCTCCATTTCCTCAGTTAGAAAAGAACAAGGAGGAGTTTTCTGCAAACTTGGCTTGGGAGCTCAGATCCAAGAGGGTAGGAAAGCAAATATTATGCAAGATGAAAGGCAATTTAAAGAGTATCACCTTCAAAATCCATCAGATTGAAACCCAGAAATGGCCAGGGCAATTCACACCATCTACTAGCAGGTCATTTTTATTATTTCCATGACAGTGAAGCCCAGGAGTTATATCAGATTCAAAATATCTGTGACAATAAGTCTCAGTATACTACAATGTTTGTGAAAGCACTGATACTGAACATGAAGAACATTAACTTCAGTTATGGTGTAGCAATCACTGGAAAAGATAGCATATATATTTTCACCCAAAACTCTGCCAACATTGTCAAGGTAGATTGTACTATTCAAGCCAATAATCACTAAGTTGATGTTGCCAGAAACTATTGTGAATTTGTAGCACAGCTCTTTTCCTGAAAGGTTTCCCATCATCATTTCAATAGTGTACAAAATCCTCTTAGACCACTAGTATCTTCAGCTTAAAGGCATAAGGCATGTAAGAGGTGACGTAGTCAAATCCTCATTGTGCTGATTAGGAAACAGGTCCAGAGATTTGTCTAAGGTCAGATAAGCCATGAGGGCCAAAACCAGGATTTAGTCCCCGGTTCTCCAGCTCCCAATCCTATGTTCTTTTGGCTTCATCAAGCTTCTTCCTCTAGGAATCAGGATCCAGGAACCTAACAATAGAAGAGCAAAGCCACAGGAAGTCATCAAAAGGTTTACAGAATATTTTTTGAGTAACTAGAGGAGATAGTGTTCTTCCATCTGAATCCAATATTAGCTGGGAAAAAATCCCTTAGAGCTGGAAATTTGCCCTCTTTTTTTCCCCTACAAGTAAAAATGAAGAGCTTGAGCAACGGATAAAGTAAGGTGCATGCAAACCTTGCCTTATGGGCTACCTCACTTATGTTACTATTGAAACCTAATGATAATGTAAAACTTTGTAGAGACTGCAAGTTTACTGTTACTAAGACATTTAAGCAGTACCCACATGAAGTGATATGCTGTTACATGCCTAACAACTAGCTTTTCAAAAGAAAAAAATAATGTGCAACACACTTTCAAGCTTAATCTGCTTTATTAATACTTTCTCCATCACTTTCTTAATTCTAGGCAATCAAAAAAACAGTGAATCAAGCCCCACTTCTAGTGTTTGTCGATTTTGAAAGTGTTAATGCTCACACTTAAAAATTTTTAAACAGCTCTCATAAGGTTGTGTGAATAGATTCCAGCACAATTCTGCCCCCATCCAGGACTTGCAATATTTGTATTTTGCTTTCTTGTTTTTTCACTATTCTTGCTAAGAAGGTCCTTACAAAATCTGATTGTATCTAGCCCTGTCAATAACTGCTTGTAGCTTCTGTCTCCTCCATTCTCACAGATTGTCTTCCTCTTCTCCCATGACTATAATGTACTTCCTCCTAATCTAAACTTACTAGAACAGCACTGCTCTTCTTGCAACACTCGTGAAGCCTTTCCTGGTCCCCCCGTCTCCAACCACTAGTGTTCCCCTACTACTTGCCATTCATTTGTATTTATGCTATGAATTCTTACATATGTGACATTCTTCACATTTGTATCCCAACATCTGGCACAGGACCTGGCGCTTTGTAGGAGTTTAGTGAATGCTTGTTGGTTGTTTAATTAGTGGTTTTACATTGCCCAAACAACTAATATTCATAAAGGGACTTCAGATCAGTTCAGAATTACTATCCCCTCAGAATCTTCCAATGCTTCATGATAGGATGAGTTCTAGAATTCCAGATGTGGTGCATATTTTCATTACTTTGCCAGGCATTCAAGACTCATCACAACCTGCAAAGACCTACCTTTCCAGTCTCATTTCATGCTACTCACAGTGGTTTATTCTGTGCTCTGACCAAACTGGACAACACTTTATCCCATTTCTCAGAAAATTCATTGTGTTCTGATGCCTCCATGCTTTTGTTCATGGGGTTGTCTATGCCTAGGATGCTCTTCCCCTCTTCACCTGTTGAATTGCTGCCCATCCCTCAAAATCTAACTAAAATGTCATCCTATTTGAGAAACCTATCAATCAGTCAATAAGCATTTATGAATCATTTACTATATGCAACACATCAGTTGGTAAAAACTTTCTTCCTCAAAACTCACATAATACTTCATGCATGTTTATTTGTACTTTATAGTTTTCTACATTTGGTAGATTAGATTAAACATTTATAAAGTATTTACTGCAGCTAGTCCCAGATGAGTGGCAATAATAAATTCCAGGATGTGGTTATTTTATTTTAATTTGCATGGAAAGGTTCTATTGGGGTAAAACTACTTATCACATTTTACATAATTATAACTTCAAATAGTAAGAATTTGAACACATGAATGTGACATTATTGGCAGTAATCAAGACCTAGTTGTATGTGTCGGGTACTCTGCTAAACAGGGAATTAAAAAAAAACAACAACACCAGTCCCTGCCCTCAAGGAGCTTACATTCTAAAGGAAGGAGACAACAGACATAAAAAAGAGATGAAAATAGGTTGGGGGGAGGGTGGCAAAGTGAAAAAATAGTTCAGAGATGGCTAAGCTGGCTATAAGCAAGGACATGGGTACTTCCTCAAAAGGAGTTTAAAGGGAGGAATTAACCAATTGGAAGAGGAAGGTACTGGTATTGCAGTCATCAATGTGGAAAAGTTGCTGGGCTAGAGGTAGAAAAGTGTAGCCTGGAAAGTTATCTGAGCTGGCTTAGAAGTGAGCATGGCATATGTTAGGCTATAAACTCTGTGTGTCTAAGTCATCTTTTATTTGATCTTTATATCTTTCTTAGCAAGTAAGATAGTGCCTTTAACACTATCTATTTTATAAAGATTTTGATATTACTACAGAGGCTCTTTTTGTGTCACAGACCCTTTGTCAGTCTAATGAGCCTATTATGAACCCCTTCCCTAATATTTTTAAACGTGTAAAATAAAATCCATAGAATTGCAAAGGAAACTATGTATATTATGCTGAAATAAAAATACAATTTTCACCATCCCAATGGACTCCCTGAAACCTATCCATGGATGAGTATTCCTCTATGACTGTATTATAATAATGTCTGGATCATGCTATAAACAAAGGATAAAGTAGATGCAAGAGCTCCTGTAGTCATACATTTTAATACCATGGGTATAACACAACAACAAGAGGAATGTGAAATTAAAACTTCCTAAGACACCTTCCAGTATTATCATCACACCAGTATAGTTGATTTTTAACCCCCGATATGGGGTCCATAATTCCACTAATCTCAAAATAAATCAAGAGTTTTGAACCTTCCATGTATTGTTCCATTTCTATGGGATTTTCTTCCATAAAAGGAAACTACCTACAAACTATTTTTTTACTTATTTGAAAAAATTTATCCATGGAATTAATCTTCAAATCAATTCAACTAACATTTATTAAAGTCAAAAAGTATGTATTAAGAACTTAGATTTTGCTAAACCTGGGAAATACAAATCCAAGCAGAAAGATGGTCTGTGGTCATAAGGAGTTTATATTTTACATGAAAAATAACTTGCAAAGGTCATATAACTATTAACTGATGATTGCAAAACTCAAACCCAGGATTCTTATTTTGGAGCTCTGCACTACACCGTGCTATCTTTCATGTAATTGGTTAAAGTTATTTCATTCTAGGATTTCACAATTATTATAAAATTATAAAACAAAAAAGCAACTTAGAAATGGGAAACCTCAATATTCCATTTGCTACCTCTTAGCTTCCCTGGCTTACTTCAAGCCTCAGTCCAATCAATGTATACTTTCTGCAAGAGGCATTTCCTGGTTTCCTTAGCTGCTAATGCCTTTCCCTTTCAGATACATCTTCTTTGTATAGGTTTTATATGCATCTGTTTGCTTGCATGCTATCTCCCTCATTGAAATACTGAAATGTACTCTCTCTTTAAGGACAGGCTCTCTCTCTCTCTCTCTCTCTCTCTCTCTCTCTCTCTCTCTCTCTCTCTCTATCTTTGTCTCTGTCTCTCTCTCTGTCTCTGTCT